>NC_143400.1:88596030-88901744 GCF_052110815.1 Crocodylus siamensis | reverse complement strand
CACAACAGATCAGAATATTTTTAGCAATATGGATTCCTATTTGAAATCTCCAGGTCTTGTGAATTATGGTTGCACACCTAGCAGTGTTAACATAGCACTGCACCCCATGACACTGTTTCAAGGATCACAAGGCACCTCACGGTGCCCTAGCACTCTGGTTGAGAATCACTGGCCTTGGACATGGTGGGAAGGGACACAAAATCCACACTGAAAAAACCAGCTGGCATCTGTTCTGTGTTTCAAGAGAGAAATTCATTCTCCAGTGTGGCCTATCTGGAGCCTTTCACGAGCACTTTAGAAAAAGTCTCCAACATGACCTTGACACAACAGAAAGCACCATGATTTCAGTCATATCACCAATTCACTGGGCGGTTATGTTTCGTCATAATTTGTGGAACAAAGCATCCCCCAGTAGGTTGTTTTGGAGACGAAGGCTGGATGTTTCAGAGGTATAATTATATTACGTGTATTTATTGGCATAGCGGCTTTAAAGCCCAAATAGGAAGAGCCTCAGAGGCTGCAGTATTGACACAGAGGGATATTTCCTTGCATTTTCTTGCTTTTGCGGGTAAATGGACACTCCTAATTACTTTAATGCAGCTTCCTTAGACTTTTAGCCATTTTTCGCTTCCCTTGCAGCAAGAGCATTGCAAGACTGTCTCTCTCGCAACCTGCTCTGCATTCTGAAAATGTTCCCTGCGCCGCACTGCCCTGCATTCTGAGTACATCAATTCTCCAGTTCATGCTCTGCATTATAGGAACCGTAATGCCAAATTAAAGGCACTTTCGTAGGGGAAATCAGAGCCATTATCTTGTTTTTTCTTGGTTTTCTTCCCCCCCGCCCCTCCAAACACACACTTTCAGTCTCCAAGATGTTTATTTGAAAAGAAATTAATTTGCTCAAGAGCAAAGACTCCTGCATGAAAAAGCAGAATGCACTCTTACTCCCATTATAGCCCCATCTGGCAGAGCACAACATTTTTAAGCAGTATAAAAAGAAGTTCTGTTAACAAAGAGGCAAATTATAATAGCTGGGGGTTCACGTATTAGCCAGCCACCAAGATAAACTAGTCTCCCTTGACTGGCCAGGTACAGACATTGCACTTTTATTGGTATAAGTGATCAGAAACTGGTCTATACCCCTAACAGAATAAAAGTTTGGCATGCATAGACTGGTTTAAAAATGGCGGAACCCGCCCCCCCCCCCCGGTCCCCTGCCCTCTAAAGAGATCTGATAGTTGGTCACCATGGGAAAGGCAGATAAGAAATGCCTTAAAGGAAAGGGAAGAAAATAAGAAAGGTTTCCCACTCCCAGTTTCATAGTAGTATGCTAAGAGTGCTAAATAACCACTCCACCCTTACGGTTTTCAGCCTACTTTACTGCTTGCCTAGAGCACTTATTACTGCACTTGGTGTAAATGCTGCTGAATGATATTTTGCATTTCTACAGTGCTTTTCACTCCAGATCACTTTGCCTGTACAGACATCAGGCAATACCACAGAAGCACAGCTGTCACTGCTTGTGGGGCGGCCTAGTGACAGTGAGAAAATATACATTTCGGGCCAAAGCCAACTTCTGACTAATGCAGTTGGATCCTTAGGGCTCCTGTACACGTATGCAGAGCCTGCTCTGACACGCTGGAAATCTAGTGGGTCGGAGCAGACTCGATTAATCAAGTCTGCTGGAGCATGAAAACCGACGTGCTGTGAAAGCTTTCCACGTCACGTGTGTCAGCGTCACTGCGCGTCTCCACGATGAAAAAAATGGCAGCAGAGCCCTTTGAAATAAAACACGTTTGATGAGCTTTAGTTCATAGTGCCCCACCGCCACTTTTTCAGCGTGGGGATGTGTGGCGACGCTGATAAACGTGATGTGCAGGCACTTTTAATTTGCGCAGCGAACTAATTAAAGTACTCAGTGCCGTGTCCCACACCACTCGTAAAAATGCCCGTAGTGTCCAGGTGGGATTTCCATTTGGAAAGTTTCTGTGTCCCACCTAATCTAACTGAGAACAAAGAAAGGTGAGTCAATTCTAGTGAGACTGAAGTTGATAGTGCAAGAGGGTTTTCTGGCAAGATTCAAAGGCTTATATACGTTTCATCCCATAGAGCTAACCACAAGCATCACAGCCTCAGTCCTAACCCAGCATATTATTTATGCACATATCAACTTACGTCTGTGTACACATAATATGCACATACAAACATGTGTTTTAGTTGCTTTAGCCATTAGGAAGATTAATGCAGTTAAAATCTTTGCAAGACTTTAAAAGATGCTTAAGAAGGCTAAAAAAAAAAAGTCTGGAAATTAATGGACTAAATCAGGACTGTCCAACTGGTGGCTCACAAGGGGTTAATTTGTGCCCCATCACTCCTCCCACTTCTCTGCTGGAGTCCCTAGACTCCCCCTCCTTTCTCTGGCTGGCCCCTGGTACAGTGTGGTGCAATGGGGAGAGAGGGCCAATTTTAGAGATGCTTCCTCACCCCGACGAAGGGTATTTGTACCCAAAAGTTTGCAAAAAAAGAATTTTTCCAA
The DNA here is from genome assembly GCF_052110815.1 of Crocodylus siamensis. Lineage (NCBI taxonomy): Eukaryota > Metazoa > Chordata > Crocodylia > Crocodylidae > Crocodylus > Crocodylus siamensis. Next base: position 88,899,208 of record NC_143400.1, on the reverse strand, counting down.
CTATTGGCATCAGTCTAATAAAGGATATCAGATATACCCAAAGAAACTTGTTGACCGACCTCTAAGGCAACACAACTCGGTCATGCCTTGTGACTGAGGTGCCCAAATTCTGCCTAGCAGACCCCACTCAGCATCTGTACAACTGCTTAGATGCCTGGATTCCACAGGCATGAGACCCGGGGGGCTGCCCACACTCAAAATTGATGCAAACTGGCCAGGTGGATACTCCATGTGAAGGCAGAATGCACCAAGAGGCTGGTTGATGCTGGGGGCAGGCATGCGGCTCACGACAAAACACTGCTGCTCTTGCTGCTGGTGGCCATCCACCCTTTCCCCAATAGCTTAGTGTTAAGAGACTTGCGCTGAAGCACAGTGGTTTGTGGAAATGCCTTGGAGGTAGATTTGTAACTAGCCCGCACAACTGCGCGTCTTAAAGACAATCGCAAAGTCTAGTTTTTCAGAACGTGCGTTCTGAAAAAGGCTTTGTGGTTGCAATTGCATTGATACTTTTTTTTTTTTAGAGCCCCGAGCATCTGTACAGAACACTAAGGACACTTTGGAAATGAAAACAACAGCTGTTTGGAGGTAGTAATAAAATACAATTAAAACAAGATCTTTGATTACCTGCGATTATAACCAAGACTCCTGACACAAGCCCAAGCAAATGAAAAAAAAGAAAAAGAAAAAAGAAGAAGAGGGCCAGAAAGACGCAACAATTGTGCAGAGCTGGGACTAATACCTTGCTTGCTTCACAATATCAACCTTGGTCGAAAGGAATAGATTTTGGGCGACAAATGCCATTGTTGCAGTGAAAGTGCTGAAATCCCACTCCTCAACAACCCTGTATAATTTCCCTTGCGTAGAAATGTGATGTTACTGTAGAGAAATTGTGGTGCCTAACAATGTGGGGCTGGATGCCTGGAAAGCCCCAGAGTCTGGGAGCTGGCCCAGATGTTAGGTTCGACTTCACTGCTGCGAATCTGCTAAAATAACATGCATAAAACAAAGCATCCCAGATTGATCATTATCACAGCATTGTCTATAGATGCTGCAGTAAAGTGTGCAATTAGGGCAGATGAGGCTGCAGCAGGAATGAAAATTGCACCCCTCTGTGCCAGATGGCACAGCTGCCTTCCAAGGGTACTCACTTGTGAGGAAATGAGGGATAGTTGCACTTTTGGCTTCCGCAAGGGGTTTTGCTAGGAGAAGGCGGCTTTAACATACAGCTGGGCTCCATATGAGTCCACTGATGGAGCCTGCTTGAGTGCCAAAGAGATGTCACTTCCTGACCAATGATGCTGAGCTGGTCAATCAAGATTTGCATCGATGACGACTTGGATTTCCACTTTTGTAGGCCCTTGGACTTGTGAGAGCAGAGCCCAGCAATAGATCCCATCATATTTTGCTGTCCGTCAGAGGATTGGCACCATTAATTCTATTGACCATGCAGTCATTTTTCATGCGCAGTTACCTCTGTACTTGAGAATAGCCTCAAGAACTACTTGGATACAGCTAGCCAGGATTAGAAATCAGGGAATCAATGCAAACATCATGCTGTACCTTGCTCAGAGAGTTACTGTACCTTGTAACTTATATATAGCCTTGTTTACAGATCCACCAAGGGGGTCATTATTCACTTATTGTTTTTTCTACTGTTGTTTCGGACTTCAAATAAGATAGCACAATGCTGAATTGATTTTTGGGTACAGAAGAAGAGGGAATAGTGGGAAATCCACTCGCTAATACCCAGACAAGGGTTGCAGCCATGGAGAGCATAAAACATCTATGGAGGGTCAAATTCTACCCACTGTAGACGTGGGCAGCCGCACGGGTGTTTCTAAATGGGGTACAAGACACAGGATGTTTGGCAGGTGTCATAAAAAGTAATGTCCCTACAATACAAAGAGTACTGTCAGAAGAATGACGAAAGGAAGTAGTGAATCACCAGAGCGTGTTCATTTGAAGCTGCTGCCATGAGAGGCATTCGAGCATCTACAATATTTCCTGCTGCAGGAGCCATGATGCGACTAGCAGGAGACGCTGTTTGCCATAACACTGCATGGGTGTAAGGCAGTTTTGTTCTTTCTTCAGATTGCTTTGCATGATGCTGTAACCCTGCTCGGTGATTATGGTGCTGGTTGAGCTATGTGTGTTCAGGGCTTTACTTTTCAATTTTGCATGGGAAACAAAACCAAGGCTCTGAAGTCACTTGAAAAAAACAACAACCCAATACCCACATGTAAAGCTGCTTTATTTTTCTTCATTACTGTGTTCTCTGGACCATATTCTCCTTTGATAGTGATGGTATTGGAGGTAAACTTTAAGTAGACATTAATGTAATGGTTATTGAGCTGTACACCGAGTATCTTTGCACCCATTAACAACATAATCAACATAACGCTACTAAGCTGCCCTGCAATTATAATTGATTCGGCAAGACAATGATGTTCTCCCTGGCAGAGAAGCCCTTCAAAATGTAATAAAAACAGGTTATCAGTGAAAGGCAGAATGGGGCTCTTTCTGACAGACACAAAGGCACAGTTGGGTCGAGTTTCTTCCATGACCTATTTCCATGATATGGCTCAGGCTCAGGCAATAGACTTGTGTGCTGCCGTGTCACACGCAGGCAGGATATTATTTTTTCTACCAGCCCAAAATTCAGGACCACCCTTAGAAGTTTTGACCTTTGTCTTCTTCATTCCCTTTGCTGGAACCATTAGGATACTGCTCGGTCTCAGGTTCTACCCCTTCCAGAGCTGTCTCTTGCCCCTTGCAAAATGCTGGCAGCTCTTTCATGTCTAGAAAATGGCAGATGTTTGTTTTTGAGAACTGGCTTGTAGATAAAGTAGATACATATTAGAACAATGGTCCTGGGCAATGGCAAGGGTTAATTGATTTCTAAACGCCTGTTTCTGACGGTTTCTTCAAGGCCCACTGTGCCTGACACAGGCAAGCAGACACACAGGCTGGGACATTGAAGATGTGCACCATACTGTTCCATAACATGAGATACGGTGGCACCAGATCACAGTGCCCAACTGCAGGACCCTTGGGGTTTCCAGCATTGGTAGATGGACCAAATGAGGAGAAACCAGAAAGAACCATGTTAGGATGTGTGCGCATGATGGGCCTGTCAAACAAAGGAATATGCTGACAGGACAGAATGTGGACAGTATGATGACCACAGGAAGGCCAATCAGCCATATCCAGAGATGAAGAGTCCTTAGGAGGGGAAAAGAATACAAGAAGAGAGATTTCAGAGCAAAAAAAAGTGTCCCTGAGAGGCAAACCTGAGGCCACCATGGACAGAGGCCTCTGACCTCCAGGCTGCTAACATCTGATATTCAAGAGAGAACCTCAGGGTAAAGCTTGTGCACTGGCCAGATGTGCTTTCCCTCTGATGACAGCCCTGGGACTGGTAGATATATAGAACTGTTTGCATTAATCTTATCTGCTATCACTATGTATCAGTAAAATTTGCCTATTATCAAATGGAGGGGTCGTGGTGGGTCTGAGGGTTTGAGTCCGCCCAGAACAAGGCATCTGGGTCATAAATCCAGTGCCAACACTCATGAGAACAGCTGTTTTGAGGTATAGTAACACTTTGAAAAGCAGTGGAAGCAGCTCTGTGCTGGAGGCCAGAGTGAAGGGAGACATAACATGAACAAGGTGAAAACTATGCTTGGCCCACTTAGGTGGGAGGGAGGAGGAAAGGAGCAGGAGTAGAGGGGGTGATGATGGGTCTAGGAGGCAGGCAGAAGGAGAAGGAGAGAGACAGGAGGTAAGCTAATTTGTCACCACTTCCTCACCTTATAGACCCCTGGCTGATTATAACCTTGGGGTCCTAAGGGTTAATGCGCATGTCCAAGAAATCAGTCCCCAGGCAGTCAAGAGAATTGATTTGTTTTGGAGGCATTAACCTGAGGAATTTCTGCATCTGCACTTGTTTGGACTCGGACGTTCCCAGGGATCGATTTTTCAGCGCTGTACATTGAGTTAGATGTATTGTGGATACATTTTGTGTATTCTTTCAGCCGTGGTTCTTGTAAAAGGATATCAGTTGGGATTTCACCTAATTTGACTCTGCTATTAAGATTCACTGGCAGAAGCCATAGGTTTGTGGCTGTCCTGATCCCAGAGAGCCTTCAAGGGGAGGACATTCAGCGTGAAGGGCAGGGAGGTCCTCGCTCAAAGGGAGTTGCATAACCAGGTTTACTATATTCTGACTCTAACAATATTATGCAGGATGGGTCAGATTTGACCTTCACTTGTATTTGGGCAAACTCGTTGGCTCGGCAGGACTGCACTGGCACAACAGTGGGCTGAACCCTGCAACCTGTGAGAAACAGTTGATGTTTCGAATCTAATCATACTAACTAGTGATAGAGACTTTGGGGTACATGGTAAGTAATTTTTATGTGGCTGGATATCAAGGAGAGATCTATCAGGAGCTCAGTTCTCTGCTGCCTGAGCGCTTCTCAGGAGCAGATCAGTGGATTGCAATATATACAGCAGGGAACAAATTACACGAAAAAGTTGTGCAGTCTCTGTTACCGGATGTCTTTGGTCTAGGTGAGATTACATTTATCGAGGAATGTTAAGACAGAGAAGACCCTGTCCTGAGGAGGGGACAGGACTAGAGATCGCCTCCTGATATCTCTTCCAGCTCTATGTTCCTATGAGGAACGACGGTCTTTTAGTTATGGGACAGATCTGGAAATCGGGAGAGCTAAATTCTATTCTGGGCTCAGCCCTAGTTTCCCTCTGTGCATTTGGGCAATTTCTTTGTGCCCCAGTTATCCTTCTGTAAAATTAAGCCATTTCTGCTTATCACAGGGATGTTTTACGTACAAGGCCTGGATGCTTCACAGCAAAGCGCGTGTGGATCCTCTCCGTGCTGCAAATTATTCATTGCTGCACAGCGCACGTAGCCCTCGGTGATTGAGCTTAGTGCTGAACAGTAGAGACCATCGCAACCAGACACTCCAGGGATGAGCAAGTGGAAGGACTTTCCAGACATGACACTTGTAGCTCAGTCAATCACGGGATGATTTTATGGTACAGGAGACTGAGTCATCCTCACTCATTTTGGAAGCGGCTGGGAACCTTTTGCTACTCTCAGAGGCAGTCACTTTTCAATCGGTTTCTGTACATGTGTGACGTGCCTCTACAGATTGATTCCTGTGTGTTCTGGCTCCAGGGAATGTGGTGGGAAGTAGCAGACACCGTGGTGGGAAAGCCAGGATCTCTCAGACAATACAGTTCTGGTGTGTGAGATTTTGGGGATTCAGGGCAAGAAACAACAAATGAGAATAAATCCTCTGATATAGGCATATGCCTCTTCCTGTGAGGGCGCTACTCAGCTTCCAGCTAATCTAATTTTGCTGCCACTGTACTTTGATCACTCTGCCTCCGCCACCATGTCCAGCTCATGAAGGAGCAGGCATCCATAACCACTAGGCCAATATTTACAGTAATACATTCTCAGTTCTTCCCTTCATGCTCTGTGGCTTCTGCTGCCGTCCTCATTCTCCTGTTCATATTCACCCCGTTATTGTCTTGAAAATGTTCCTTGAATCAGAATGAGAATATGTTCATATACCATCTGGAACAGGACCCTGAAATATGTACCCAAATGTAGGGGCACTTCCCCTTTCCTGCTGTGTGATTGCCATCTCTAGCTCAGTGGCGGTTAGCTGTAGCATTGCTTTAGTTTGCATGCAACCCTGAACAGCACACAAGGGCCAAGTGAGAATGGGATAAGAATGCAATTCACTTCCAAGGAAAGTGGGGTTCTCAAGGGGCATGGGATTAATGCCCGGGGGGAAAAAAAAAAGAGGTGCTGGAAACAGGCAGTAACTACTAGCCAAGCAACCTCTGGCATGCTAATTTATCCCTGGAAGCCTGTTTCCAGAATACCTCTAAGCAACACAAAGCTGTTTGCCAGACAGGCTTCTTCCTTTTACTTCTTAACAAGCAAAAAACATCCCATAATAGATGGGAAATAATGAACAAAGTATGTGACAAATACTTCCAGATTCACAGGCTCAGGAAACAAGGTGCCTTGCAACATTTCAAGACACTTCAGTTGCCAGATCACGTAGACAAACAAGCAGCAAAATTACAGCGGGGTACGGCAAGGGCCGTATTCTGAATGTGCGCGAAGTGCTGTACAAACATAATATGCCAGTCGTCACGCCTTCCTTAGCCTGACTCACACGCTTCTGTTTGTGCCCAAAAGCTTGCTAAGAAGAATTTTTCCAACTATTTGAGTTGGTCTAATAAAAGACATTGGATTTACCCAAAGAACCTTGTCTGCCTTGTCACTCCTGATGCATTTTCTCAGTGCATCCAGAAGCATTTTTTTTTTGTACCATTTTGTAAGCAGAGGGTTTCGAAACCCCTAACTGGTGCAAAGCCTCTCTGCAGTCTCATGACTGCAACAGTTGCCACTAAAGTCACTCTTCAGTGTGTGTCAATTTATCTTTTAAGACTTACGTTTTAATGCCTGTCTCTATTATTTGTTTGATTGCCATATAGCTAACGGTCATGGGTCGAACTCTCTCAACCTTACGATAGGTAATAATTTACTCAAGGAGTGTGTCCATTGTAATCAATAGACCTCCTTTCTAAGGAAGTTACTACTCAACATTATTATGGTGGATTTTGGTCTTGTATGGTGTGCACTTGACATTCATCTTGTTCTCTTTGAGAAGCAATGAAAATTTTAATACTAAGAATTGTTAAATGCTGACAATTCTTTGGACACCAATAACCGGTACCTCAGCTGCGGAAGTCAATACACCTTTATTGACTTCAGCGGAGTTATGCTCAGGGTCGGATTAATGCATAGGCAAACTAGGCACATGACTTTGCCTAAGTGAAGAATGGGCCAAGTTGTGCGTATTTTACATATTATAATTATTGAGTGAAAAAAGTAATATCAATATACGGTATTAAGTAGGGGCCTATGAGTTTGCCTAGGGTGCACCAAAGGGTTAATCCAGCCCTGGACATGCTTCCATTCATTCCGGCTGAGGATCTGACCCAATGTCTGGTACAGTTTATCCTGTGCACCATTTACTCTTAACAACCTGAAAAGAATTAATGTTCTCAAGAGGAAAATTACTCCTTGTAGCTGTGTTTAGCCAAATTCTCAGCACCCACACAGCTTCCATAAGTATTTGCTGCAAAGAAGTAAACATCGCATTACTCCATTAAAGGCGCATCCTTAATAATTTATCAGGCAATTAAAATAATCCTTGCTTTTTTATCCCAGAAAGATTTACCAGCAATATGCAGTCTGGACTTGAGTTAAAACAGTATAATAAAATAATGGTGATGCAATATATCAAGCATAAAGAGGTCATTACGGCAGTGAAGGGTGGTTTGTCAAGAATGGAGCATGTACCCAATTAGCAGATGCTAAGTCTTATTTTCTGGAAATACCACTTTTCTTGGCGGAAATATCTGAGAGAGTCATCTTGGTTGTACATTACAAGAAATAAATTCAGTTATAACAATTAGAGATGGGAAATATCTCTTACTCAAGTGACTTGGCTAGGGAGACTAAGTTATAAGCAACTGAAATAAAAGGGTTATAATGGAACCTTAATTCTAATGACTGCTCTTGCTATAAATCTCCACCACGTTTCACTTATTTACTGCCAACTGATTTGCCAAAAGAAAATAAGTAAGGGGTAGATTTAATTAATTATTGGCTTGGATTTTCAAGGAGTGTAGATGCCTGACTTCCACTGAATGTGAATGGGATCTGGACAACTCATTTTCTCTTTTGACTTTTTTGAGTATTTCAGCCATCACCATATAAATGCCAGGACCTTGTCTATATTAGTCTTCCTATTGCTGTTTCCATTATGATTTTTTTTAGGAGGAAGGGAGCTAAAATTCCCTAGTAGAGACGTGGCTTTAGAAAGAAAGAACACCAGGCAGATGATGGTGATCACTATGTTCTTCATAACATGCAGAGTGTACCATTGGAGATCAAGAAAGACGTTGGGTCACTTCCATGGGGTTGCACAGTGCCCCAAACTTTCTCTTTTGAAAAATGTTAGGAAAAAGCCCTGGGGCTAAAACAACAATAATGCAAAACCAACTTTATTTTCAGCTAGAATTTTGGGGGTCCTGTAACAAGGAACTCTGGCCCTGTTACTGAAGACTGGCGTGGCCCCCTTAAGGGCAGACAGCACGGTGGGGCCCTTGACTCTACAGTAGGCCAGTAGGACTGCCAGGGGAGGGGGGCAGGAGGGGCCCATGCCCTGATGGGGGGCACTGGCCAGCCTTTCAGAGTACTTATCGTGCGATGTGACTTGAAGTATTGCTACAAGAAGGATGGGGGTGGGAGGAGCACAAATGCAAGCATTGGCGCCCAGGCACTGGAGACCCACGGTAGGTCACTGACAGTAAGACTGGGAAGAAGCAGCTCTGCAGACCTGGGAGCAAGGAAGAGTTACATAGGGGCAGGGAGTGAGAGACTCATTATGCAGGCAAGTGGCCTGTACTTTAGTGAAGCCCAGCGAGGGTATGAGTGCCTAGCAGAAGGCTGAAGTGGTTTGATTTACGTTACACTGGTGGCTTGGTTTGGGACTAACGGGGTGGTTTGGAGGTCCCATTAGTGTTCTAGGGGCACGCGATTGCCTTGAGCCCAAAGCCTGGAGCAGGGCAGAATGTGGGGACATATAGCCCACAGCCGGAAGCAGGGTGGGGACAGGAGTCAGGAGCCGGGTGCTTGAGAGGGCAAGTCCAGGGCTGGGGGCCACAGAACAGCTCTTGAATAGTGGGCCTTGGCTACAGACCCAGCCAGAGTAGCAGAGCAGAAGCCAGGAAGGCTAAAATCCCAACAAGGCCTGAAGACATAGGGACAAGTATCCCACCCAGCTGGTGACTCAAAACATCTGTGAGGCATGGGGCAGGGATCGAATGGAGCCATGAAATTAGCCTTTATGGTGTTGACCCCTGACACGTGGGGATCATTAGTGTAAGATCAGGGCAGCCTCCCATATTTTAATAACAATTTACATCAAGGCGCGGCAGGAAAGAAGGATGGACTGCCCTGAGAGCAAGGTGCGAGAAATTTGCTTAGCCGCTAGGGGCTTCACAGCCACCCCTGGTGATGGAGCCCTGTTACAGGTCCTTTTGCTTTCCTGTGTGAAATGGATGTTGTCTAATATAACTCTGCTATGCAAGAAGGTTGGATTGGAAATAACAAGTAATAGAAAAATAAATAGGCTGACACTTAGAAAGGTGAACAATGTCTCCCTGTAACTTTAATCCAGCCCCTCCAGAAGTATTCACAAATCCATTTAAAGGAAATAGCCAACACGAGCATAGTGCTCTGTCTAACATTCATTCTGGGCTTCACCAATACTCAGCTCTAGCTTTTGTTGCAGGCGAGAGGATGTCACATGTCAATAGAGACGTACTACATTAGGGCTGAACAACTGATTCTCTAACATAATGTTTCATGCTCAAACTGAGACTCCACTCAGATTAGTTACTCAGATGTGTCTTGATTTCAGGAGTCATTCCAGACCTCACCAGGCTTCCCAGAAAACACCTAGTTAATACTAGTTTAAAGTATATAGCATTAATAATGCCCACTGTACTGCAAGCCTTCATTTGTGGGAAGGATACTGTAATGGTAGGACAGTAATCTAACTGGGGCAAGGTAAATCAAGCAGAGGGGACATCAGCAGCATCCTTCAGTTCTCCAGAACCCCACTTGCCAGAGCTCAATGGGCCTCTGCCCTGACTCTCTGGTGCTTAACAGCATCTCTCCCTGTGGCACCAAAATTGCTAGTTATGTCTGCGGTGGGACACCATTGGAAAAGATGTTTCTTGTGCCAAAAGTAGTTACCTAACAAAAAGCACTGTACACAGCCCACTGAATAGGGCAAGGGAGGAGCTAGGGACTAAGGGGACCTGGGTGATATTTCTGATTCTGTCACTCGCCGTAGTTGGCATTTCATGCCAGTCCTGTTTCTCTTCGTTTCTGCTGCTTGTTGTGTCTACTGCAAGCTCTTTGGAACCCTGCCTTACTATACCTTGGTACAGTGCCTAGTATAACTAGGGTATGGCAGGTAATAACAGCCCAATGGATACATATCTGCGGGCTAAATAGTAAACAGCATGGGATGGAAGGGTGCAACTGGATGCCAGGAACAATGTATTCCTGTCACTGGTGCTAGCCTAATTCCCACTGACCTTGTGAAAGGAGTATCAGACACTGAGTATAATATCAGACACTGAGTATAATGTCCTGCCATTATTTCCCATGCAAAAGTTCCAATGAAATTGGTGACGGCTTGCCTTAGTGATGAGCCTGAACAAAAACCAAAGTCCTGCCAATCTCTCCAGGATGTTTTGATCAACATCCGTGTCCAAACATTCAGATTTGGCACACACTTATAGTAAAATCCTATGTAAGGATATGCCCCTGAACAGGAGGAGAGAAGATTTCAGTGCTTTCTGAGAGACAATATCATTTGAATTCTTTTTTTCAGACTGTGATTCTCTGAATCTTTCTCCTGTCATATAATTTATAGTAATTCAGTTCTGACAGAAGAGGTAGTTATTTGTGTTAGTATGTAAGGTGCAAAGCTACCCTGCCTGCTGCTTGACTTCAGACTAACTAAATACACCTCTGATTTACTTAGTCTATAAGGAACCTAAAGAAATATAATGTCAAATGTATCTGTGATATTGTTGTTCATTCATCATTCAGTATCATGAATGATGAGCATCGTTGCAGTGCATGAAATGCATTGTTCGGCATACATTTAGGACACTCTTTTGACTATTACTGAGATGACTCCTTCCCATGGAAAGAACCCCTCGATCTGCTATATGTAAAAAAAAATTCATTCGAGACAAATTGGCTTAATAGTATTGGTAAAATAATGTTTATGCGTTATTGGTATATGTGTTGATAAAGTAATTTGCATGTATTGGTAACGTAGCAATGGTAAAGTAACTTGCATTTATAATATGACCCATTCTCCATTCTCTAGATACATAGACAATGAAACACAGGTCCTAACAATCTAACATGAAAAATTTATATCAAAAGATCTTCCTGACCCAGATCCAACTTCCTTGCTTCAGACCCAACTCATTCCATTACCCTGAAGGAATGCATGGACTTTGCAACTTGTCTGGAAGGTCCCAAACCTGCTGTGACTCCCCTGGTCTAGCTGGGAGACTGTCAATGTGGATATGCCGCTCGAAGGCTATATTCAAGCTAAGACACAATAAGTAATACCTAGGTACTTTGGCCCAAATCTTAAAGGGGCCATTGGAACAATAAGCTTGTATTGCACTCAGAAACAAACTGTATGAAGCAATACAGCGGGATGGATTCCCATATTTTTGTTCATGATGGGTAGTATCAAACTCCACAGGTAGACTGGGGGGAGTCAATAGCTAGCAACAAAATGCTACATAAGTACAAATATAAGAATACAGCTCTGGAAATGTGGCCAATGGCCTTTTTGACCTCAATGAGCATTTTTCAGTAGATTTTGGCGAGCTTCAGATAGAGTCAATGAGAAAGCAACTCCATTATCTACCAGTTGTGGATTTTAAATGCCCTGGGCAGTTGAGGGCAAAATAAAATTATACGGATTGATTTTCCATAGTGCTGGGCACCTGCAATTTCTCCTATCAACTGCGTGAGGTGTTTGCACCAACAATGCTGGAAATCAACAGTATGTGGAAAGCATATGATACAAAGCTTCCTGGCACCTACCTGGTTCCATTACTCTAAGGTCCAGCCCAAAAAAGGTTACATCTTGTAACACTGAGCACACTTTTATTAGCCCAAGAAAAACAGCATTATCCCTAGAGCTGTTTCTTTGTCACTTCTAGAGATGGAACTTATCTTCCCCAGCCCCTGCTGTATTTCCTACAATGTATCAGCAGATAAGACGAATGAGTGAACATGTTCTTGTATAGGTACAAGGAGGGAAAAGCGAGTCCGTACCTCCTTGGAGAGTAACAGTTTACCCACACGGAACATCTGACTCTAACGTAGATAAAAAGACAAGGTGTCTAAATCCTACTTTCTCTCTTGGGTTGGTGCATGGGTGGATCTAGGATTTTGAAAAGGAGGGTCCAGATGGTGTGGTGCATCATAACATATAACACAACACATGTTTTTCTCCACTTAAAGAGAAACCAGAAGCTTTACTAAAATGGTAGGGAGCTAGCACTGTATTATTCAGTGGACGATCACAAGAAAAAACATATAACTATTGGAATGTGCACTAATATGCTACAATATATGTGCAGCTTAAAAAAAAACACAACAAAGTAGACAGAAATAGTCAAAGGATATTGTATCATCAGTCCTGCTGTCATTATAGTTAAATGTACATCTCTTATTCAGATTCATAAAACAAAATCTAGCCTTCCTGAAAATCTTGAACGTGCCTCCAATACTTCACTGTCAGTCATCTCGACACCCGAGTTAATATCATCTCGGTGAAATTTTTTAGCTAGAGCTCAAAACAGTCTGCAGGGCTATGAAATAGAGGAGGGACATTACCAGGGACTGGCTAACCAACAGTCGTATTGCAGAAGAAGGGATAGTTTGAATAGTGAAGCATCAAGACAATTAAAAAGAATAGAGGGTTCTTACGACTTCGGAGTAGAGAGAGATTAACAGGAATCAAGGAGATGATAATGAGCCGTGAAGTCAATTGACTGTCTCAACACTTCCTGAATAGAAATGCCACTGCCCTTCTCAGGTAGTTACTTTTAATGTTTGGATGGAGCAGGAATCACTGCATCTCTCCTGGATCTACCGCTGGCTTGGTGGGACCTGAAACTTATATTGTCTTAACAATTAGAGATACATTGGTTCAGCTAGGGCATTTGCATTTTCCCTTTAAAAAGCGTTACCATTTCAGAAGGCAAAGCTAGGTTGTGTTGTTGACACTCGATTACACTAATGAACGAGAAAGTTCACACATGCTTGTGTTACTGCATTGAGCCCAGGGGAGTGCTCTCAGACACAACAGCGAAACCTAATGATAAGCTTCCTCAAGGCAATTACAAGTTTAGTGGGAAAGGGAATGCAGTCTGCAATCAACTTGATGGATACTTATGGTGGCAAAAATCAGCAGCAAATCCACTGAAGTCAATGGGCTGATTGCTGTCCTCATTTAAAATGGTGCCTATCTGCTGTGATTCGATTACTTTAATTGAGTCGTGTGATTGAAGATAGAATTTGGCCAATGAGGTGACACTAGCACACCCGTGCTAAGTCTGATGCACTTTGGGCCTAATATAACTACAGCAAAACTTTGGGTGTGCTCATCCTCAAAGATCCACTGAAGTGGCAGAACACAGTTAACACTGGAAATGTAAGAAGCAGGTTCTGTGTCCTGGGCAGCAGGTGCCATATTGGCTGTGGCAGCTAGGCAGGCAGTGGCTGCCATGTTTGTGTCTCTTCCGAGGCAACACTTGGGGTTGATGCCCTAGTCATGCGCCCTCCCCTTACTTATACTATTGAGTTAGACCACCTCTGCTCAGAGGAGTAAGGCTTCTGTTGCCACGTGGCTGTTGGCAGAACATATGTATAGACCTTCTGCGCCTTGGAGTATAGGGGTCAAAGTTGAGTCCACTGGTCCCTAAACTCTAGGCAACAAAATCCTTCATGAGTGAGGCCTACTAGCACTTCAAAATGGCCGGCATGGTCTCAATTCCCATTTCCCTCTGTTACCCTGCACAACAGCTTTTTGGTGACCTGCATAATACTGGTTTCCCACGCTTTATGCAGGTTCTGTATGCGAATTCACTCTTATGCGATGACCCTTTTTGTACCAAAAAGTCATTATATGCGAGGGAAATTCACTCCTTTGTGATTGGTGTGGTGGGAGTCTGCAGACTGCTGCTTTGTGCAGTGCATTGTGGGAGTGATGTGCACCAAAATATAGTCCCCTGCATGGATCTGTGCTCCTTGCTTGTCGTCTGTGACACATTTCTGTAGTTGCCGTCCCCATTATGGTAACATTCACCACTGCCCAGTGCTTGTGTGTACTGTCTGCTGTTGGCGAGTACCAAAATTGTCTTGTAAGAGTGGTAGAAATAGGTCTGGGGGTCAGTACAGTTGAGGTTTTGGAACATATCCCTGTTTGTTACATTGTAAGGTGGGTTTCCTTTATGCAAATTTGGGTTACGCTCCATTTTCCAGGCACGCATGTACAGCATAAAACAAGGGAAACCTGTATCTGTCTGATCCTGTCCTGACAATTTCCATCTTGGTAAGTGCAGGTTTTTCAAATGTTAGTGAAACTTATTTAAATTTAATTGAAAGGACAGTAACATAACCAAAGGGGACGGAGTGTGGAGCATTGGTTTTATCCTCAAGCTGCCCTGTTACAAAGGCCAGAAAAAATATACTGTTCCTATAGTGACCGTTACAAATAGGTTTTGCTGTGCACATAAATTCTAGGGACCATAGACGTAGATGGGTTGAAAGATAATTTAATTCACCTTCTGTCCCAAGACACAGTTATTTATACTTAAACCACGGCTGGCAGATGCTTGTCGAATTCTCAGTGATGCAGAATCCACATCCTCTGTGGACAATCTATGCCAACAATGAACTATCTTTACAGTTAGGAAGTTTTTCTTAATATCTAACTTAAATCTTTCTTACTACAACTTAAGACTGTTACATCTTGTGGTATCCCCGGGGGACCTGTACAACAGTTTATAACTTTCTTTTTTCCAGTAACTTGTTGCTTATTTGAAGACAGTTATCATATCATATATTTCTTCTCTTCTCAAATTCTTTTAAGGGTTTGTTTCAAAGTCATGTTTTCCAGACCTCTGATTATTTTTGTTGCTTTCTATTGTACTCTGTCTGGCTGGTCTAAGTCTTTCCTGAAGTGAGGTGCTCCAAACTGGACACACGATTCCAGCTGGGATCTTGCTGAGGACCGAGAAGAGGCGAGTGATTATTTTATATCCTCCACATGCCACTCCTGTTTGCACATCTCAGCATAGTGTATGCTTTTTTTTTTTAGTGTAGTGTGATGTTGTTGGCTGATGTTAAATTTGTGGCCCACTGTAGCCCCCAAATCCTCTTCTGCAGAACTGTCTAGCCACTTATTCCCCATTTTATTTTTGTGCAGTTGATTATTCTTACTGAAGCACATTTGCATTTGCCCTTATTTAATTGCCTCTTGTTCCTATGTCATGTTATTTCTCCAAGTGGTCAAAAATTTTAATTCCATCGCCTAAAGCAGCATTTTTCAACCCATGGATTGCGACCCAAAAGTGGGTCACAAGCATATATGAAACTGAGTAGTAGGGTCATGAACAAACCTATAAATGGGGTTGCAAATTCTCAGTGAATATGAATAGGGTTGCGAACAAACTTTAAAAATGGATTCTCCTTCACAGGAGAAAAACATGGGAAACCGTGGCTTTTCCCTTGCCGTCTATTAAGAGTTCCAGCCTACAAGGGGCTGCTTGGGGCCCCTCCATGCCCCATACACCCACTCCCCACCCTACATACTAGGGGGCAGCAGGTCAAGAGTGAGAGGTGCTGGGTTGGGGCTGGCTATTGATGTTTACAAATGGATCCTAGTACAAAAAAGGTGGAGAACCACTTCTCTAAAGTACTTGCAACTCCTTCTAGCTTGGTATCAGCCGCACATTTGATAAATACGCTTTCTGAAATCTCTCATTGCATGATCCCTGTTACCCACTTAAGTGATCAGAAACTGGTTTAAATCTGTAACAGAAGTTCAGTGCACATAAACCAGTTTAAAAATAGCTAAAACTAGTTTAAGATAAACCTGTTTGAATGTAGTATCAGACTCAACTGATTTAGGTTAAACCAGTTTATGAAATTTCTGTCCCAGACTCCTTCCTTGTTCAAGTTAACTCACAGTCCTCCAGCATCTCAGGATGCTGTGCAGCCCTCATCTGTGCTCTCTGGTGCAGAGAGCAGGGCTGGCCCTGCCCCTCTGCTCTTTAGCTGGAGTAGTGAGGGCTGGCTCACAAGGGGGCAGGGGTGGGAAACCTGGCTGGGGACCACAGCCAGGTCTGTGGGGGTAGGGGCAGCCCCTGCTAGACTTTCCCAACTGGACAAGAGGGAGCATGGGGTGTAGACAGACAGGCATAGATGGAGGGGAGGGAGAGAGGTTTAAGGTGGCCTTCTACAATCAGGTCACAAAATCATTGGATGCAGGTGTCGCAGAAGAAGTAGTCTCTCTGGACTTCAGGAAAGCTTTGACACTGTCTCCCACCCCATTCTCATGAATATCTGGGGGATTGTGGCATTGATGTTTACACAGTCAGATGGGTCACAAATTGGCTAGGGGGCCACACCCAGAGTGGTGGTGGATGGGTCATAATCAACCTGGAGGGAGGTGGGCAGTGGAGTCCCCCAGGACTTGGTCCTCAGGCCTGTACTGTTCAATTTCTTTATTAATGACTTGGACGAGGGGGTGAAAAGCACCCTGTTCAAATTTGCTGACAACACCAAGATTTGGGGTGAGGTGGGCATGCTAGAAGGGAGAGACAGGATACAACTGGACCTGGACAGGTTATGGGGGTGGGCGAATGTGAATAGGATGGGATTCAAAACTGACACTTGGGCAGAAAGAACCAGCAGCATACCTACAGGCTGGGGAACTCCCTTCTCAAAAGCACAGTGGCAGAAAGAGATCTTGGAGTCATTACTGATTCTAAAATGAACATGGGCCGCTAATGTGAGGATGTGGTCAGCAAGGCTAACTGCACCTTGTCATGCATCCACAGATGCATCACAAGCAAGTCCAAGGAGGTGATCCTTCTCCTCTATGTGACACTGGTCAGGCCGCAGTTGGAGTACTGCATCCAGTTCTGGGCGCCACACTTTAGGAGGGATGTGCACAACATGGAGAGGGTCGAGAGGAAGCCACTCACATAATCAGGGGGCTGCAGGGCAGGCCCTACGAGGACAGGCTATGGGACCTGAACCTGTTCAGCCTCCACAAGAGAAGGCTGAGGGGGATCTAGGGGCTGTCTATAAACTTACCAGGGGGGACCATAGTGGAATGGGTAAGACCCTGTTCCCCCGAGCGCCTCCTGGAGTAACAAGGAATAATGGCCACAAGTTGATTAACAGTAGGTTCAGGCTAGACATCAGGAGGCACTACTTCACAGTCAGGGCGGCCAGGATCTGGAACCAGCTTCCAAGAGAAGTGGTGCTGGCTTCTACCTTAGAGGTCTTTAAAAGGAGGCTTGATAACTACCTAGCTGGGGTTGTTTGAGCTTAAACTTAGGAGGGGTCATATGAGCCCTGTATTCATTCCTGCCCAGGGCAGGGGGTTGGACTTGATGATCTGCTCAGGTCCCCTCTGACCCTACATCTATTAATCTATGAAATCTCCTCGTCCACCAGCATGGGACTGATCCAGGGTCTGCTTGGCAGGGGGCTGGCAGGAGACCAGCGGACTCCACTCCCTCCCACCTCTAGCACAGACTGAGGTAAGCAGTTGATAAAGGGAGGGGGTATAATTCCCCTGAGCCATGGGGGAGAGAGAAAAGGCTGGAGTACTGGGGCTGGAGGGACTGGTTGCCTGCCACCTGTGAGCACAGGGTCAAGACCTGCAGGACCAGAGATGTGAGGTGTTGGCAAAGACCTGGCACAATCATCACATATATGTGCTGGACACAGAGCTAAGGGAACAGGAGAGGGTCCCAGACTGCTTGGACTGGCGTGATGAAAGAAAGCAGAGAACTAGATTTACATTACATAGCAGAACTTGTAAAAGGTGTGAGACTGGGATACCTAAACCAAGACAAAATACAACAAATGCATGAGAGTCCTGCCAAAGGTGCTATAGGAGACAAGTGATACTAAAGTCAAGGCACCCAAGGGGGAGAAGAGGTGCATGTGCGCCTGTAAAACCCCAAGTAGAGGTGAGGCCTGTGGATCTTCACTCCAACACCTAAAACCACCTGCTGATTCCTCAGGAAGGACTTTCTGAATACCTGGCTGCAAGGAGACACTCTCCCCACAGGATTACATAATACTTATGCAGGCTCTCTCTTGTCGTTTTGGTTTGTTACACTCCATTTTAGGTTAGACTAAGCTGTGTGCACTCTCACTGTGTTTTACTGGGCTGTATCTTAGCTTAGGCGAAGATTTTTAGTTGTTCTTTGTTGTGTGCTTGGGGCTGCAAATTGCTGTGTTCATACATGCTCACTTCAGAGAAAGGACTATTCTTATTCAAGCTTTTATGAATTCAGTGCCACTACCTTTCCCCCCACCCATCCCCTCCTCAACCTGGCCGAGGCTGCCCTTCCCCCTCCCTGACAGTGGGGAGTGGGGGTAGGGGAGGGGGAGAAGCCTGGCAGGCACTGCCCCGCAACTTAGGCAGACCTGAACTGGGGTCCCATGTGTACCAGGGAGGGGATTTAAACCCCCACCCTCCAGCATGCTAGCCCTGGCTGGGGCCTGGCCATACCCCCTCCACTTAAGCAGGGAAGGGGGGAAAAACCTTGGAGCTTCAGTCCCTTCCTTTTGGCAGTGGCTGGCAGGCTGGGAGGTATGCTCTAGTGGTCCCTGGCTTCTGGCCTGAGTCACTACAGGCCAGATCTTCATGGCTGCATTTCCTGAATCAAAAGTGAATGTCTGCTCACTTGCTTCTCAGTTTAATCTCTACAGCTTAAACTGCAAAGACTGAATCGATTCAGCCTCAGGCTTTTTGACTGTCTGTACTTAGCCCTATGGTAAGGATGTGTCGCTTTCAGTGACAAAAATCCAAGAGACAGGCAGAGACAGGTGTTGATGGTCAAGTATTGGATATAGCCAGGGGTTCAGGGACAAACCGATTCAATGCATCTATCAGAAAGTCCTTGTTGGTATAACATGCAGAAAGTCCCAGCCCCATTTTGAAACCCCTTCTCACCTTCTCGGGAATTTAAATCTCCACCTCAGTTTTAATAGCTCCTACTGGCACCTGTGTCTGTGTGCTGCCCTTATGCTGTACTTTTGATAGAATCAAGTCTATCATGTTTTCAAGCAACTGAAGGAATGGATTATAAAGGCATTATTTTTTAAACACCAATATAGTGCACTATCAAGCAAGAAACTTAGCATTAAGATTTCTCTGTGCATCTGTATAGCAGGAATGGAAACTTCCCAGACTATTATATAACCACTGCCCAATTCTGTTCCATGGAAAGAATTGGGAAAGTACTTACAACCCTGAGAACAAGTCTGTGTTCTTGCTTATACAGTTTGTCTGAGATTGTTTTTGTCTAAACTATCTTGCCTACACCTAGGAATTGGATTAGATGTCCCTTGGACTTGATGTCCCTTTCAGTGCTATTTTTCTAAGATTCTATAAATGTATGAATTGCCACTTCTTTTATTTCAAATGTAATTCCTTCGGCTGTTCAAACTGCAGGCAGAAACAAGTTATTTCCAAGAGAGGTCTCTAATCCATTTTATTTTGCTAAGGAGACTGAACTATCCAAGACCAAGTATGTCTGGAAGATATTTGCTGAACAGTTTATAGTGCACATGTGCATGGTTGGTTTGGGTAAGCAGGCTTTACCCAGTTTCACTGCTATCATTGCGAGTAAACGTTTTGCTCAGGAATGGTGCTTGACTGCCATGAAGATCAAAGTCTTCCACTTCACCCGCTCTTTTGACTGCCAGGTATTATCAATTTTTAGTAGCTGGATGATGTGGCTACTTTTGCTTATGATACCCAGGTCTGGAAATGCTCAGGAATGGCTTTTTGTATTGCCACACATTGCAGAAGTTGCACCTTTTCCTTCAGCGCGATCATGCTGCTGTGACCTCTAGCATGGAAGGTGCTGGGAATCTACATGTACAACAGCTGCAGGCTACTCATCAAGGGTTTGAAGACCAGTTACACTAGACATCAGTGCAATTCAGGTATTTATCATATGGGTGACGTTTAGATTTAGTATTTACACCATTAAATAATAAGACTCATTTAACCAAGGGATTATCTTTTATCCTACCTCTTCTTGCAATTGCAACACATACTCATTCTTTTCAAGCACCGGACTCACGTTTTCACCTCTTACATTTCTTTGGGCTATTTTTGGAAGGAAAAGATTTAGAGACCCTTTTAGAAATAGAACTGATACCTCTCCTTCATTTCTAGCTCCTCCAAATTGATGGGAGCCCCCAAGGGCTAGCTTCTGTGTCCTGCAAGGCATTGCTCAACATCCTTTAGTTTCCAGATCTGAATCTTTTAGCTTCAGAATCGGGCAATTTCCTTTGCACTGTTTTAGCACCATTGTGCTTTTATTTACCTCCACTTGCCTGGAGACTTGCCATTTTAGTTGTAATCTATTGTTTTAATTATTTTCTGTTGAGATGCCTGAAGACCTTGGCGTACTTTGAGACAAATACATTATTTATTCATTAATTATTCATGACTATTAACTACTGACTACAGCACAGAAAAACAATTGTATCGGCTCCTTTACCACTGCACAACCATGATCTGGAAGAACTCTTTCCTGTGGATGGGAGGGTAAGTCAATCAATGTGCTCGTTCATACCTAGATCCCTGGTGAGATGCACAAAAGAGGGTTGTAATGGGATGCTCTGTTTCTTTAAGAAGGTCCTGCACCCGACCTGGGAATCCTGCCCTGATCCCATAGGAGACAAGGGGGGACTCAACAGTACCGGGCCACTGATGCAGGAATAGAAGAGGATCTCCTTTGGGAGGTAGTGCTAAGAGAAAGGGGGACTCTTGGTCTGGTTTTTGTGTGGACAACCAGGTCCAGGGATTTCCTATCAATGGACCTTTAGCTATATGCAGACCAAGATTGTTGAGCTACAGGAAGAGACCCCAGAGCCTAGAGACTATGTGGTCCCAGACTTTATATTCATCAGCAACACCACCTCTGGGCTAAGTAACAAAATGGTCTTAGAGCCTATCCCATATTCCCAACAGTGACAAATTGGCATTCAGATCAAAACTGCCTATAATGGAGTAACACCTATAGCACTGCCATTTTGCTGATGTTTCAACCTTCAAGAGGCAAACGGGAAGGATTTTTCAGAATACCTCGATCCCGCAGTCAACATCATCAAAGCACTGCATGAGAACTATGACCGATTCATAAAAGCTCTATAAAAATCTACGAGGAAGAATATCCCATGGGGCTGCCACATGAATTACCTCCCAGGCCTCACTCCACAAACCACTGGCATATATACAATCTACAGGTGATGGTATAAGCTAGACCCTTTTTCCTCAAACACCATCACTGCAGGTGAGGAGCTCATGTTAGTCATCACAGAAGAATGCAGGAAATCCTGGCACACCTGGATTGAGTCAACTGATATGACACACAATAATAAAAAGGCATGGATAACAATAATTAAACTAAGTGACAATCCATGAAAGGGAGATCAACATCATAGTGCCACTGCTAACCAAATTGCTCCCCAGATGCTTCTCAATGGAAAAAGTCTCAAAGCCAAAAAACCGAACAACCCAAAAAACAAAAAAACAGACTGGAAAAGTACAAGTACTTTAAAGACCTGGGTTTTACTAGCCCCTTCTTAATCACCGAGCTGAACACTGGTATTAATGCACTGGAGGCCAGGAAAGCAGCTGGCCTTGACAACATATTTACTGGACAAATCAAACAATTCAGACCCCAGACTAAAGAATGGCTCCGCTGCCTATACAGCTCATCCACAGCCAGTCAAAAAATCCAAAGATATAGCAACATGCTCAGGTAGGCTAGGGACAGAAGTTGCACATAAACCAATTTAAGTTATCAGAAACTGGTTTAAACCTGGAATAGAACAGAAGTTCAATGCACATATGCCAGTTTCAAAATGGCTGAAGCTGGTTTAAGATAAACCCGGTTGAATATAGTATCAGACTTAACTGATTAGGGTCAAACTGGTTTATGAAACTTCTGTCCCAGACCCCTTCCTGGTTCCAGTTAAATCACAGTCCCCCAGCATCCCGTCTGGCCCCAGGCTGTGTTGTGCTGTCTGCTTCAGCAGAGAGGGGCTGGGGGGAGGGAAGGGGTGAGGCAGGAACTGCCCTGCCAGCAAATTCTGGCTAATGTCTGGGGCCAGGGAAGGGGGTTAAACTTCCCTTCCCCTGAGTACAGAGCTGCCCTGCCCTGCTAAAATCTTACTGCTGGCTGTGACTGTGGATTACAAATCCACACCTGAAAGCAGGAAGAGGAAATCATGAACAACCCTGCAGAGTCCTGCTGCTGTGATTGCGGACTGCAAATCCCTTCGGGGCAGCAGGAAGGGGAAGCAAACACACAGCCCATGCTGGCTATGTACCAGAGAGCCATGCTGTAGCACCCTGTGCCCCTCCCTGCTGCCCTGGCTTCTCTCTTGAGCCACTGTAGGTTGCATTTCTTGAATCAGAAGTCCAGTTGTGTCTGCATTTGAGATTAACCGGCAAAGACTGAATCAAGTCACCCTTGGGCTTTTTGACTGTCTGTACTTAGCCATAGTGGTGCTCCTGAAGCCAGGGAAAGATCCATCTGACCCAAAGAGTTTCAGACTTGTCTCTCTGCTATGCCACACATATACAAATTGTATGAATGACTGATATTGAACTAGCTGCCCCATACATCTAATCCCTGAACAGGGTGGCTTTTGCCTTGGAAAATCAACAATGAGCCAGCTGATCAATCTAACTAAACATAGAGAGGACAGTTTTGAAAGAGGCCAAATCACCAGAGCTGTGTTCATTGGCCTAACAGCCGCTTATGATACAGTTAACCACTGAGAACTCTTCCACAGGCCCCTAGAAATGACAAAAGATTTACACCTGACAGAGCCAATACAAACCCTGCTTGAAAATAGATGTTTTTTGTCTAACTGGATGGGAAGCAAAGCAGACAGAGGTGAAAGATTAATGGCCTCCCCCAAGAAAGCATATTTGTACCCAAAGTTAGCCTGGTTCCACAAGCTTAATTTAGATACTGGTTTGACCACATGGTCTTTCTCTGCTCCCATTTTCTGTTGGGTTTTTCCCCCCCACAAAGGTCAATGCAAATGTTTTGCTCTATCAATGTTCATGAATTCCATTTTTTAAAGGAGTATCTCCCGACAATAGATTCTTTCCCATCCCATTGAGTCCTTAACATGGCCATGCAGACTGTCAGCCCAGGTGCTAATAAAAACCAACGCTAGTAATTGTTTTGTGAGGGAGAGGCTTCTCCATCAAAAACTAAAGATCCTGAGTTTTGTTACTGGAGTGTCATCAGCTGTTGACGATTTTGATCGCTATAAGAGAGAGCCTGACTCATATCCCAGATCCTATTGCACATGAATGTTGTTAGACAAGAACATGGAGGAAACAATCTCCCAAACCAAAATCTTGGTTGCCACACACACACTCTGTTACTTAGAGGATGGAGATGTGTTTTGAAAGCTTGGAGTAGATCCCAACTTTGCGTCTTTAGCTCTGGCTGTGATGCAGCAATCTGGGTGAGGGGAGCTCCCCAGTCTCATCCCAGCACATGCAGCAAGCTATGCAGTTGTGCATGCACGCGTGTGTCTGAGATCTGGGCCAAGCACTTTTCTCCTTTGTACTTGCTGATGAAGGATAAGTCACTACTGTTAGGAAAGAGTCCTTCAAAGCCTGTTAAATAGTATTCCTAATGACATTTAGTTTTAAACAAGGTGTTTTTGAAGCCTAGGTAAAGATTTACGGTTGTGTAAGTTTTATTTTTTTTAAAAACCACAATAATTGACATTTGATTTTTTTTTTTTTTTTTTTGCTTCAGGGAAAGCCTCCTAATTCATTAATTGATTGCTTAATCGGTCAGAGAGGGTGAAATTCCTCAAGTGAGGTTGGTAGTGGGCCCAGATTTATTTTTTGAGGCAGAATCTCAATTGAATTTAGGGAGAACAGAGTATTTTCAGATAGAGAAGACAAAAACAGACTGCAGCACACAGTGCCTAGATTTTTCTTCCCCAAAGAGAGGTAATTGTATAAAGGGCTTAGTCTCCTGACAGCCCTATTTGTTTATGTACTTCTGGAAGTAGAGTCACTCAGCCCAGGGAAATCAAGTTCCAGGCTGCTGGGCACCACCTTGACTACCAGATCCCATGGGAGGGCTGAGAAAGTCTCCGGTACCTTGGGGATGTTCCTAAGAGCTTTGAGACAGAGGAAAATCTCTTGACAGCGGACCCATGATCCCATCAGACTCCCTTGGGACCTTGTGGTCACCACAATGCTCAGCTGGAGGGGAACATTGCATCTAGGACATATGACTGTTTCACTGTTCAAGGAAGTGAACTTCTTGGCACCGGGATAGGGATTTTCTGCTGACAAGTCCTAATGCAGAGTTCATTAGTACGGGGCACAAGTTGAGTGCGGGGTGGGAAATTCCAGCTTTGGCAGGTTAACTCAAGCATGCTGCATTGCTATCAGTTTCTCTAATGGAAGACAATTCAATTACTGGCATGGTGTATCCCTATAGCACGAGCTTGAGGCTACTATCAACTTTTCCTTTGCCCTTGCTGCTGGTAAAACTCATTCTTTGCCTCAACAACTTCAAATGAAAGTCACGGTGGTTCCCCTTTGCAGACACTCTGCCCTGCCAAACCTGGACGTGCACGCTTTTCCTATGAATACCACCAGACTGCAGCAAAGTTTACTTTGAAATGCCAACTAGACTAGCTTACAGTCCTCTCCAAAGCTGTTTTCAAACATAGTCGCAGCCCAGAACAGTTGTGATAGATTTTTGTATCCACGTAAGCTGGTGAGGTAAATATGTCACAAACATGGTAAGAAAATATTCTCAGAAGGCTGTAGCCCACTGGGATACTTGTTGGGCATTTTACCCCATAGATCCTACTGGCACAGTTTCTTAAAGTCAGTTCTCCATCATCGACATCTTTTGGGGTAAATTCCAGCTATTTGCTCTAGCTCTGGTGCAGCTCTACCAGTGATAGGAACCGTGACAGGAGTAGTGTAGTGGTAGAGTGGTACAGACTAGTTTCCCACCATCATTGCATCTGTATGAGAGTTGCAGAAATGCTCCAGTACTTATTCTCCCTAGCGCCTATAGGGCTGCACTAATGTTGTAGCAGCAGCAAATGATTTTCGTGACCAGCTGGACAGCAGCACAAGGAAGAACAAACAGGATCTGTTTTCTAAGAAAGTTGGGGGATGACCCCCCCGCCCCACCGGGCCAAGCAGACATTGTTGATGCTGTGCAGGAGCTGGCCCTGAGCTGACATTAAATGTTGTCTGAAAGCCAAGTGATGTGCTGAGCAAAATGTGCATGGCTGGTAGCTTCAGCTGTAATACTCTCTTGGACATCAGAGGTGTTAATTTATGCCCCCTAATTTGTTTGCCTGTGACTGACTGTCTCAACCCCATGTCCATGTCACATTAAATGTAGGTGCAAAGTCTATGACCAGCTAGACTGGAAAGGGAAGCAACAAGAGCACAGCATGCTGAAGCCTCCTATTTAGCTTGGATTAGTAGGATATCATACAGCAGCTTGCTGATTCCTTATTATTAAATAAGTGCAGAACATTGAAGGCTGTACCATGTGAAATTGCATAGAGACTAGCACTGCACAGACAGCAATAAACCATACCATTCATTTATGTAAATGAGTACCCCATGCATTATCATCTTACGTTATCATATAAATTATCACTTTTGCTATACCTCCCAACGGTCCTATAATGCTTAATAAAGCTGTTCCTGGCTGTGTGAGTAAGATTGTTGGACCATTGTGAAACCCAGCCCTACACATTGCTTTTCATGTCATAAAAGTGCAACATTATTCTGACAGCTTTTCCGTTTGGTGCCCCGATGCCTGGAATACGTCCAAGGCACTCTAGCCTGCACCTGCGAGATGAGCAGACCTAATCTAACTGTGCATCTGTCTATTCTATGTCTGATGTCGCTCATAAATAAAGAAACGTTTCAGGCTGACATCTGTAGAAACAAGTTTTTACAGGCATCCCTGAGACAGATATTGAAATCTGTGTTTAGAAGAAAGAGTGGGGGAAAAAAAGGGTGCCTACCTTTGATGTATGGCTGTCATAGTAAAAACAAACTTCTCCCATGGAAAGGGGGCGAGAAGGTAAAAGTTTATTCAGACAAGTAGATTGGCTATATGAAAAAACGGTAAGCACCGCAGGGGAGGAAAACACTCCTTCAGAGATTTCATCATGCATCATGTGGGACAAAAGAGCCATTGAAAAAGGTTTTAACACAACTCAGTTAGGATGATGTTGCTTTCAACAGGTCTTGCCAAAGTTTTAAACCCACAAGCTTCCTTTTTAAATGTTAGAATAATGCAGGGGTGGATCATCCATTGTCTGCTCAAAACAACCGCAAGTGATTGAAAGTGGATCGTGTCTGGGGAGTTTGCTGTTTACATAATGTGGTTTTGACAAACAATGTCTCTACCTGAATCCTCCCTCCGTCTTCGTCGGCCAATAAAATATACGTGCCTGATGCAAAGAGAGACATAGCACCAGCGAAAGAAGAACTTTGTAGGTAGATCCATGTGGGCATAACGCACAAACAAAACTTATTGTTTCTTGCAGTCTATTTCTGCCCGGTATAATCTTTCAACAAAGAAAATAATAATGGGTATGGAAACAAATGGCCTTTTGTCAGCAGGGCACCTGCAGTTGCATGGATGGTACTAAGTTAACAGAACATGGCAGAAAAATGTAAGTGATGATTGGAAAACCGTACTTACTGAGGCAGTGAGTGGGCTTTTCTTTTTTTGTATCAGTGGTGTTACAAACACTGTTTAGTCCATTTAGCTTTACAGAAAGAGAGGCTGGCCATGCTGGGAAGAGACAAGAGCTCTCTTAATCTGTAGGACCCCTTTAGTGCTCCTTCCCCTTTCATTCCCTTTTCATCCCCTCACAGCTAGCTGGATCCTGGGCATTTCTCACAATCACTGGGAAAGGTGATGATTTTGTGATGATAACAGTACAATCCCGCCTGTGGTTTTGTGATGATAACACTAAGATCCAGCTTGAGATCACCGCATTAGCTTAATCCATTCTTTGGATCAGGTATAAACAAACCCCGCTGACTTGTGGCAAGTGAAAATCCTTGGCTAACGGCACTGACTGTGTCGAATCCCAGGTGGGTAAATGCATTCAGCTTGCCCAAAACAGAACTCTTGTTAGAGGCAATAGCTTTTATTAGACCAACTAGATAGTTGCAAAAAAAAAAAAAAAAAGTACTACTTTTTTGCAAGCTTTCAGGCTCATGTACCCTTCCTCAGGCAAAGGAGAATGCAAAGATTGTAAAATTTCTCCCAGCTAGAAATGAAACGTTCATATCGCACAGGGGAATTGAAGGATGTTATAAGTTCCCCTGGGTGGAAAGGTTCAGCTTGCCCAGAATTTCCCTGCAGTTTCCAAAGTCTCGTGTGGTCCTGTTGGTTTGCAAACAATCGAGGATAAAGACAAGGCACACAGGTGCAAGACACCGATGAGCGCGTGTGTGCGCTGGGGGCGGGGAGAAGAGTGTGTGGAAGAAGAGGTAACGGTGTAGTAAGCAGAAGGCTCAAACTTGCCCCCCACTTACAAGGACTTTTATTTTGACATTGGTTCTTCTTTCCTTTATACCACATTTAAAATCTCCAAATTGATTTTCATAAATTATTTTCAATCTCAGACTTTTTTTTTGGGCCGGGTTCTTTAACTCAAAGCTGGGTTTTATGCAAGAAAATGAAATTTACCCAGTGATTAGTTTATCAGCGTAATCTGATCACTGATGGTGTTTGGGAAGAAAATTGTAGCCGTGGTATTAAATCATTTTCAAAAGCCGATTACTCTGCGTGTGTAATAACTACTTTTCCCAGTGCCTTCTACTTTGCCTAGTACGCACCCTAATTCGTATTAACGGCTCCAGAGGAGCCATCACAGTTTATCACGAAGTAATATGCATTTAAAAAAATGCTCAGATAAAGATTTACATGATAAACCTTAATGACTCCAGAGTGCATTATCAGTTATCACACAGTCCCAGAAGCAGTCACTCACTTCTGGCAAACTAGGTAATTCAGAGCAGCACATGAAAAACTTCAGATCAGAATGAAGCGGTTATTCAGCCACTCTCTATAGGATTTATTTCCTACATTTAGGGGCACTTTCCATCTCATCATTTGTTGTGGAAGTGGATGCTCCATGCACAGAAAACGTCACTATGATTCCATCAAATGGAAACAACCAGTTAAATGCGAAAGCCCCCTATTTATCTTGTACTTTAATAACTGTCTTATATCCCTGGCAATATTTTACCGTGATTGTCCTGCCAGCCAGGCACTAGTTAAGATATCAATATAAACAATGCCTAGCTGGGAGGGCAATATCTATGAAATATTGCCAGGGAGATAATAAAGTTACTGAGATGAAGTTTTTCAATCATGACCAAACCAAAGGCTAAGCTAAGCGACAGCTTCCTTAAAGCTAATGGAGAAATGAATACTGTAAAGAAGTGAAGCTAACAACTACATCTCCCTAGCAAGAGGAGATGAAAAGATAACCGTGAGGATGAAAAATAACATGGTTGTAAACTGGACTGAGGATTTTTCTGTAATGGGACCCTGTCCTACGGGGAGTTGTATAAGGCAATAGAAAATATACAATATGGCGTAACAAATCCATCCTTCCAAAAGGATGGGCTAACTGACCAACCAGGTACTGTGGTCCAGAGAGACATTCAAAAATGCACTTCCACTTCCAATGCATAACTTACTGGGACAATTCAAATGCTTAAAGTACATGCTTAGCTTTTTCACTGGATTGTTGTCTGAGATTTTCTTCCTGTTGCTTCCTGAATAAAAATGGAGTTGATATGTTGCCTTGTTTACAGTTGATCTTGGCAGGCCAGGCCTCTCTTGGTCTGCTATCTGCTACCATGTAAACCAGTTCAGCCTGTTTCCACGCTCGGGTTGCTGGCAACTAAACTGGCACCCCTGCCTGGGCTAGCTTGGGTGAGGATGGTGTGCGGACACCTAGCAGGACCAAGACCTTCAAAAGGCGTATGAGCTCCTGGCAAGCCAACGGCCGTCCATACCTGGAGAGGAGATTGGCATCACCAGGTCACTTTGCCCAAAGAATCACCACTGATGTACAGCATCTAAGGTGCCCCAACAGTCGCAGCAGGCTCAGGACTGACTTGACTGATTTGATTTTGGGCTGAGCCAACAATAGCACACGTATGGAAATATAACAGTGCAACCCCAGTCTGTATACACAGATTTCTAGGGCTTCTCTACTTAGGTGCAAAAGCCTGTATAAATTACTATTTCAAGGCCTATATTTGTCCCAAGAGCTGTTATTTAGCTGGTCACAAACATAGCTTTTATAGAACAAAACCCTCAACAAACTGAGAAGAGAGAGGGAAAGCCACATGCCCATACTTGTGATTAAACTGGTATAAATCCAGGGTAATTTCAGAGCCGGTTGAAAAATAAGTGGGTGGCAATGAAGCCTAAAATATTTCACCGAATCCCTTCATGCCACCTCCATTTTTCTGTGGAGCAGTTTGAAAATGTTATGTTTCCCAATTGTCTCTAGGGCTCTTGTCTCCCGTCAGTTTACAACTCTCAAAACTCCTGAGCCATCATAGGAGTTTCCAAACTTCTCTGAAACTTGGGAGCAATTGCTTTTCTGCAGGAAGTCAGAAGCGTCTAATTATTCTCATACTTTCAGGACTTCCGCCTCCTCTGTGCATCATCTGCTGTATCTCTTTTGAAGGCTGGACTATCTTCCATGACTCGTGGCCCTGTCTCTTTGAATAAAGAACTTGTGTCTGTATAGGTAAGGGTACCTCACTGCAATACAGGAATGGATGAGATGTGAGAGACCAGGTTTTAGGTGCTACACGTTTCTGGATGCTTTAGTGCCAGAGGATCGGGACAGGCTGGGGGGGAATTCAGAGAAAGGCGACAAAGACAGCTGATCCCTGGTGAGGCCCCGGTGTGAACAAAGACAAAAAGAGTGGAACATACTTAACCTGACCACCATTATGGAAGGGATCTCTATCTACAAATGCCTAAAGGATATTACCACTAAAAACTGAGAACTACCTGCTTGAAGTCATCAGGGGAGGGGGTATAAGAAGGAAGAACACTTTGAAAGTGACTGAAAGACACTTTCATCGGAATAGCTGACATGCTCGTCAATGGGAACATCTATTAGACTCTTTCAAGGCACGTGGTGGGGAAGTGTAAGTCATTCATAATTAAG
Organism: Crocodylus siamensis; assembly: GCF_052110815.1. Classification (NCBI taxonomy): domain Eukaryota; kingdom Metazoa; phylum Chordata; order Crocodylia; family Crocodylidae; genus Crocodylus; species Crocodylus siamensis. The sequence continues at coordinate 88,868,955 of NC_143400.1, read as the reverse complement.
GCCGACAAAGCAGCAAACAATCCTGCTCAGCCAGGGGGCTGAACAAAGGGCTGATTCTAACAATGCCATTGTTCTCCTCTGCCCGGCCGCCTGGATGCACATTGCAGTGGATGCAGTACATGTACAACTTGCAACTCTGGCGAACAACTCTCTGCAGCTCCAGTCATTTCTCATTATCTCTTGAACTGCTGAGCAATTACTATGGCAGAATCATATATAACTGATTAGCCCATCAGTGAAGAGCACCTTGGGGCTGCTCTACTCAACCATCCTCACATCCCATGATTTGGCTTGGGTAGACTTGGCCACAAGATCCACCAGGGGGGTAGAGCATTAAATGGAAGAATTAAAGAAAATTGCAAACATGACCAGGCTCAGTAAACATCACCAGCTGGAGGAAGAACCAGAAAGAAAACACACTCCCTTGGCTAGTTCGCTTTGCAATTGACCTCCTAGTTCTTGTTCTCAATTTTTCATTTAAAAAGGCTTGATTAGATACGGGAGGCAAAAGAGAATATTTGCAACTGCAACCCTGTGCTGTCTGGAAATAAACCCTAATGATAGCCCCCAGAACAGGAGGTATAAAATAGACGTCCCGGAGCAGGACAAAATGTGCTGCGATGAGTTTGGATCCCAGTGCTGATTGCTTCACACCTGGACTTAAAAGTGAACAGGCGGAACAAGAGCCATGAACCAAATCCAAAGTGCCACCTCGCTGACTAGCTCAGCTGTGGGTAGAAATCTCGGTCAGGCTTCACTGGCGACCGGCTCTTCCTGCCAGGATGCCCGACACTGACATGAAAGCTGCAAAAAGCAGGCGAGGTTTTTTTTTTTGGTTTCTTTTTTTTTTTTAAAGAAGTGATGTTTGGCGTGCTCTGAATGAGCAAGGTCAGGTCCCTGACTGTGTGAAATGGAGCGGTGCTACCTTTCTTATTTTAAATAAAAATAATGGTCGCCGAGCTGTTTTTAATGATGTTTTGCCCAGCCGCAGCAGACCAGCTGACAGATTTCAGCTCTCATGGCCTATCTAAGAAATGCTGTACTGGGTCAGACCTGAGGTCCAGCTAGCCCAGTATTGTCTTTCTCATAGTGTCTGTGAAGTTGAAAGGACATTTGCCATGAAAGAATAGTTTTACATGGCACTCAGATTTTAAAGTGCCTGGGATAGGAAGGTATGCTTCAGTATCCCCATTTTAAAGACAGAAAAAAGACCTTAAGACCATGGAGCAGGAAAGTAGCAGAGTTTGGAAGACACCCTAGCTCTCCTGATTCCAAGTCCATATTGCATAGATACATGCACAGGCACTAGAAAATGACCCTGGCTTACTTTTGGGCCAATCAAATGTCCTCTGGCAATGAACAATATGCCTGTGAGCAAGGCTGGGGTAGTTTAAAATGATTATGAACTCCCTCCCATGTGTTGTGGGGCACCCTGGCATAACATGCTGACATAAGCTAAGTACAGACAGTCAAAAAGCCAGAGGAAGAATCGATGCAGTCTTTGCAGGTTAGCCTAAGCTGCGTAGATTGAACCCATAAGCAAGTGAACAGACCTTTACTTTTGACGTTGGACATGCAGCCATATGCCTGCAGTGGCCCAGGCCAGAAATTGGGGGCATGCCTCCTTGCTCAGCTGGAGCAGAGGTACAATGCATCCTGGGATGCTGAGAGACAGTGAGTTAACTTGAATCTGGAGGGGGATCTGGGACAGAAATGCAATAAACTGGATAACTTAAATCAGTTAAGTCTGATACTACATCCATCCAGGTTTATCTTAAACCAGTTTTGGCGACTTTGAAAATGGCTTACGTGCACTGAACTTCTGTTATGTTACAGATTCAAACTGATTTTCAATCACTCGTACAGCTTTTTGTGTAATTTGTGTCCCTAGCCATAATGCCCCCAAGCGGTGCCCTGTCTGTGCCCGAATCACCTGTGAAATCCAGGCCATAAACTTACTGGTACCTTTCTGCATAGTGCATATCACAGGGTGTGATTAGAAGTGGGAACACTGCCTTCACCTGAGCAGAACTGCCCCGGGGTCCAGGTGAGTTTATGTTCCCATTACCACTGGAGTGGTACATTTATAAGACATTATACTTTTACAGAAGAAATGTAGTGGTTTCTATGCTAAGACAGGTCTATGTGGCACAACGAGCTTTTCAGGGTAAATTAGTCCCAGTAGAGGGCTGTGCTAACATGGCTACATGGCTTCTGATACTGTTGTAACTAGAGGTGGGCAAAGAGGGAGCAGATTGAGAATAGGCCTCTGGGAGCCTGCACGGGGGGACACGGTTGGGGGTTGCTGAAGCTGTTGGGACGGATGGGGGGACCTGTGCTGCAGCAAGCAGGAGCAGCAGTCCAAGCACCGCCATCTCCGAGTTCCTGCTAGGTCAGGAGACAGTGACCCCGTCACCAGCAGTAGCAGCAGTGGGGCTGCAGGAAAGGTAAGACTTGCTCCGAACCCCTCCTTCTCTCCACCCGCCGCCAACATCCCCCGACCTTCCCCTCTGAGTAACAAAACAGGTATGCCTCTGCCTAGATCACACAGTGGCAGCAAGGTCCGGTGCTCAGGGGGGTCAGAGGGAAGTCGAGGAGAGTTTGCAAGAGGCCGGTGGGTGAATCCTGAAGTCCTTATCAGGGCCACACTCCTATTGCCAGCAACGCAGCAACCAGCGGGAGTTTCACCTGAACAGCAGTGAAGGATGCTGGCTGGGTCCGTTCCTCACTTCTACTGGTGTGTTTATAAAAAGGCTAAATGTGCATTTGCATGAGTGTAAATATGGGTTAAAGCTGAAAACACTGGGCTGCCTCCAAATGAGCTGTAGCAGTCATTTGGGTAAATAATATATGACGATTGTTTTGTTCCCCTCTGTTTCTTGTTTAGGAACATGAGAGAGGAGGGCTATTAGTGTTTATAAAAGTGACAGACTGTCAGCCGTGCCAGAGCTTTGTGCCCAAGAGCGAGGAGCTGAGATGACTTCTGTTTTGATGCAGCTTGCTGGGGAAGAAGTGCAGTCCTGCCTTTGCACTGTGGTCCCAGTTTTCTGCATGCTCGTGCTCTCCCTCGCTCGTGCCAGGATGGTCCAGGCCCTCTCTCAGCCAGGGCCAAGCTGGACACGAGATCAGAGAGAGTTTGTGGCAAGTAGCTCGAAGGTGGTGGGTTAGCAGCTGTTTGGTCCCTGAGAGGCGCTGGACAGGGGCCTGCAGGGAGAGGTGAGGGACGTGCCATGGGGGAGGTGGATGAGCATCTGGCTAGGTTTTGCATGCTCTTTCTAGCCGTGCAGGAGGAGGAAGACAAGTCACCTCACTTCCATTGAAATCTGGCTGTTTCTAGAAAATGAGTTCTCTCCTGGAGAAAAGTTTGACTTTTTTGAAGACCAAAACTACCGAATAGAAAAATGCTCGGTTCATATCTTCGTCCTCCATAGCATCTACTATTCCTGCCGCTGTCAGAGACATGATATCGGGCTGCTTGGTTATTGGGTTGAGCCAGTCTGGCACTTCTCACATTCTTTACAAATGAATATTTTTTTTTAGATTCAGAAATGCTGTTACCGTGTCTCCCAGATGCAATAATTTCAGCATCTGGTACATGTATTCCTCTACGGACCAAGCTTTCTAGACCAATGAAACCTCCTGGGGTGCATTAGAGTTGCCTCCCTCTTGCTGAGGTGCTGTGGTGCATCGTACAGAGACCCTGGCCATTTGCAGCAGAAGAGATGTCATCTCTGGGGAACTTGTATGAGGTTGACAAACTGCATATCAAGAAGGCAACACAACAGCATCTCCACAAAGAACTTTTTCAGTTTTGGGCCATAAAATATACATTTCAGGTGTTTGGATTTTTTGGGGGGGGGATGGAAGCTTTTTTGTGGAAGCAGATGCTTTTCACTGAAACTCTGGTTTACTGTATTTCAATAAGAGATAGGGTGAGCAGAAATATTGCTGGTGAAGTTATTCCCTATTGAAAGAAGGGTCAGATTTAAAAAGGTAGAATATAGAGAGTGACACAGGGCAGAAATGATTGATGAAGGCTTAAGAAGGCTGCAGCAAGGGATGGAAGGGGTATGTGTTTTAACCCTTTGGTCAGGCCATCCTGGCTTCCAAGGGCTGTTTCCTATGCAAGGCATTGTGCACACTTTTACCTACAGACCAGCTTTTTCCACTAACGTGTAGCTAATTTATGTGCTGTTTAATCTGTAAATTTAGTTATGAATCAATAATTTATGTGATGAATTTGCCATTTGCTGTTCACGGATCGTCCATGAGCTGACCTGGCTTTCCTTATTATCATTATCTAATATTTATATATCAACAGTATCTGAAGGTCCCTGTCAAAAACAGGATGTCATTGTACTGGCTGGTCTAAAAATACAGAGGCAAACACAGTACCTGTTCTGAAGGGCTTACAGTCGAAAGAGAAGACGAAAATTACATATGTGCATTTTTTATTTTGTACACACGCATGCATGTACATGCACATGGGCACACACTCCCCCTCCAGCTTTAGCCTAGTAGATACATTAGTACTTAAAAAAAAAAAAAAATTCCCACCTGCCCTACTGCCCCCAGCATAAATGGGTCTTGAAAAGGGAGCTAAGTGTATTCCTTAAAATGAAAAGCTCTACTTTCCTTACTGCACATTAAAAAACAAATCTGAGTTATAGTTCTTGCCCTGTATAGTATCCTCTTCCAAGTGTGTTGCTTTGCTTAGTTGTAATTGCTCAGACAAACTCCGTGTCACTATGCCTGTTTCCCAGCTAGATGAGCATGGAGACAGTTTTAATACTAAGTAGTCATGCCTGAAAACCTGAAGTTCACTTTTCACCCATACCAAGGAAGACAGACTTTGTCCTAGTTTTCATACAAATGACTCTGACTACATAAGGATAACGTCAAAGTGAATATAAAAATGGCAGGGTAATGACCAATGTGGAGACAGAAAATCCAGAAGAACAAACCAGAAAAACAAGTCTGGAAGGATTTTCACAGGCCTAATGATCTGCATGCAAACATCGGTATTATTCACAAACGCATGTACCACGTCCCTACCGTCTTCCCCTTCAACTGCCACTTTAAAACACACCTGCCAAATGCTGTCGGCACATTATCACCCTCACCAAAAACTGCATTAAGTAGAGTGACGACAGAAGGTTTTACAAAGGGCTTGCATTTCAGAGAGGGAGTGGAGATTTACATGGGCAACACGAATATTCTGAATAACATTTAATGCTAACAAATTAGATTTTGGAAGGGATATGTAAACCACATGCTTGAGGGTTGAAGCTAATCCCTGGATGTTAGGAACAAGGGCAGGTTATCCTGGATTTGGCAGTTGTGGGATTACTAGCATCCTTCTATCAAGCTTGATACCAGACAATGTGGAAGATACAGTCCATCTAGTTTAGGATCCTTTGCCTGATCATAGATAGCAACTTCTCAACAAGAATGGTTTGCAGCCTGGTGGACTATGGCAGGGTAGAAGTTGTAAGAACTGGGTGAATGTAAGAGGAAGGATCGTGTGCATTATGGTTGAATTTAGGCCACCTAAATTCCTGCCTTTGCTACGGCCTGCCAATGAGACCTCAGGCAAGGTACTTAATTTGTGTGTCCTTGTCCCCATCTATGATCTGAAGGTAATGTTGTTCCCATCAACTCATGAATATTTCTTAGCGAGGTATCGCAGGGCACTGAAGTGCCCTGCGCCTAGGAAATGGTACAGGTGCCAGTTGCCAAGGCAACTGCAGTTTGGTCACCTGACTGGACGGGGGCAGGGTCTGGCCTATATAAACAGCCTAGGCTGAGGCCAACCAAGCAGGTCCCCACTAACATCCCAGGGAAAAGGAGCTCTGCTGGAGTATGCAGCCTAGAGCAGCTTGATGGCCTGATCAGCTTCGGCTTGAGGACTGGGAGGAGAAAGCCCTGGTAGGGACTTGAGTGAGGTTTAGCCAGAGGGCTAGAGGTTGCGTTTTAGCCAGGAGGCTTGGTTTTGAGTTGTAGCCGATTGGCTTATGGTTTTGCTTTGTTGTTACACCGGAGGACCGGGTGAGGCTGTAGGGGTTGGAGGAGGCCTCCATAGGAGCTCCCCAGTAGCGTGGGGGGTCCTGGCGCCGGAGCAGGTGCCGCGTCTTGGGGTGTATTGACCCTGGCCCCAGTGTGGGCAGAGTCGTGAGGGAAAAGCCCCAGTGAGGGCACAGGCGAGAAGCCCCAGTGGGGCACAAGACCCGAGAAGGCGGTATGGAGGCCAGGCACGGCTATGGCCACCTGAGCCTTGGTGAGGAGCCCAGGGGGCCGCAAGACCCAAGAAGCGGGTCTGGGGGCCAGACATGGCTACGGCCACCTGAGCCTCAATTGTGGGAGGCCCCAGTGTGGGCAGGATTGTGAGGCGAGGCCCCAGTGGGGGCAAGAGCCGTGAGAGAAGCTAGGGGGTGCCCGTGAGGGCGCAGGCAGACAGTTGAGAGAGTCCAGGGAGTGTCCGTGAGGCAATGGAGACAAGGCAGAGAGCCCGTGAGGGCCCGGGTGACTGTAGGTTAGAGTGCACCGTATCACCGAAGGCAGGGCACGGCCTGGGATATTTCAGGGCACCGTGCCAAAGAATGTAAAAAGGCAGCCTCCCTTTTACTACGTTAACATCAAAGACATGGTGGACGAGATAGAGAGGGTACATTGAAACCAATTTGGCATGGTAGGCAGGGGGGCGCTAGGGGAGTTCACGGCACCCCTACGTCCCATCCTGCCACACCAGGGCTTTCTCTTTTTACACATTTTGCATAGTGATTAAGTCCACAGAGCCCTGATCTTAGCTGAGGGATCTAGGTTGAACTGATCAGAATTTCTACTACTTTGCATTTTCTGGCTGTTGGTTTCTGTGTATTTAAGTTTCACATTCATTCCTTTTAAATAATTAATCTTCATGCCTTTGGTAGGTTTTTTTAAACCACAAGGGAGAATGTGGAATTACCATAAGGCAAGATCTTTTCACGATGTCGGCCTAACCCAAAAGACTAAATTAGGGTTAATTAATGATGAACCGCTGCTTTCATGAACTATGTGCTCCTCTTATGCACAAAGATTTGGCAGAGACAATACAGCATGAAACAGCACACATCTGAAATCTCAGGAGTTGGCGAGTTGCTGTCAGATCTAATTTGTGACTGTTTTCTGATGTCTGAAAATACAACAGGTATTGGAGGAAAAAAGATGAGGAAAACTCTATTTGAGGAGAACTCTATTTGCCTAAACAATGACTTCTATCCATGCATGTGTAAGTGTTAGAAATGTAAAATATAATACTATATACCAGGGGAATGAATATCTGTCTTGGGAAATATGTCTGAGAGTCTGTAAGGCGCAGACTACTTAAGGGAATGAAGATTTTTCAGTAATTTGCATGAAATGTTCTGAATGAAATTGTCGTGCCTCAGGATTTATATTGTACTACACTGAATCCTAATTGCGAGTAATAAACTCTGAAAGAACAGCTTATAGTCTGATTCCAGGGACACTGTAAATATACCCCCCCCCACACACACCTCTGAAAGCCTGTGACAATGAAAGAGCAAGAAAAAAATGGCACAGTTCTTATTTGCCCCTTCTACCCTTTCGGTTACCCAGCCAGGGGAATATTCTGCTTCTCTTTATCTAGAGTCAATTAGGTTGCCTGTATGAGCTCTATCAGATGGCTGCAAGATAAGCATTCAATACCTGCGATATGTCAATTTGTAGGCAGCTGATCCCCCCACTCTTTTCATCACTTCTTGCTGTTCAATCTAAAACCATTTAGAAATATGGAAATGGCCCTCTAGGAAAGAGAAACTGCCAGGGACCATGTGTGAGAGTGTGCTGGGGAGAATGCAACCTTGTGGGTAAAAGCACAAAACCTGCACACTGGTCAGCACACACACGCTTAGGATATATGTGGTGCTGGGTCAAAGCACTTGACTCAGCAAGCTAAACAACGGCCTGCTTAGAGCAAAGGACTAAGGAAGGTGGTGGCTAGGAGGTTATTGCTTCATCATTGCATAAAGTATTTCATTTATAGCTCTTAGATGTTCATGAACAGCACAGTGCCAGATCCGCATGGTTCCATCAACTCTTCCTATTTAGGTATATTTTCTAAGAAATCCTGGAGGTGTTAGCAGCAATTCACCAAAGACTGCACAGTAAGAGTGATCCCACCACATTTTCTGCCTTAGGTATTTCAAATACACTACTCCTATTTTGCACTGCGAGAACAAACACCTACCAAAGTTACAGTTCTTGCAATAAAATATAGCATTGAGTCCATCAGCCTAAGATTGAGTTGTATCCATGCCTGCTCAGGGGAGCTAGAGAGATTAAAAACTCCCCTAATCCCTTTGGGCTACCTGAAGGCAAGGCTAGGTGCACAGGTGCACAGCAGGAGTCAGGCATTTTCATATTTCTTGTAGGAGGACATGGACTGGGAGAAAGTGGGGAGGGGAGGATATGGGCAAATCCTTACTCCACCCCTCCAGTATTCACATCAGCACACACAGCACTACAAATGGCTGGATGAATAACCCAGAAGAAAATTGCTATCCTTTAAAACGTGGAGGGAAATATGCCTGTAGGGTCTCTCTGAGGTACAAGGCTTTTTAGGGCTAAATCCTAGAGAGAAAGGTCAGTTTAGGTATCGGTCCTTCCCCAGGCCACAGCGCCCATAGTGATCTGCACTCCCATTTAGTTCTCCACACCTACCTTTCTCCAGCTAAGACATGGGACTCTGATGTGGGTGAGGAACAATCATGGTATAAATATGAGAAGGAAGTTCTGGATTCTAGCAGAAGGGAGGAAGACTCCCTGGGAGAAAAAAGTTAATAAGTAAATGAATAAGGAATAAATGATCATATAATACAAATAAATAAATAGACACCTTGTCTACCTAGTTGTCTCCCACAATGCTTTATGTTAATGTTTCCAGATGTCTTTGGTCAGCAAACTGGATAGGGCTAGACAGTAATTCTGTCATGGGTACAGCAGCCCAATTCTTATGCCTCTGACACTCCTTTTGTGGCTTGACCGTGTGGCAGAATGCCATCTCTGTCTCTCACCGAACTCTGCTATCTGACAATTTAGTTACCACTGTCACTGCAAAGGACAGATTCCTCTGCCCCATCTTTTCAGGTAACCCCGAGTTGTAACCTGAGCTGGATACATTCTTGAGGGAGGGGGTAAACCTGCTCCCTCTGCCTATGTGACTGGCCTCACACCTGGGTGGGGGGCTTAAGCACCCTATTGTTTTTAGCAATGCCAACATGACTGGAAGGGGGCTAAAGATCCTGCCAGTCTACCTGGCAACCAGTGATGCATTTCGAATTGGTTGGCTGGCAGCCAACAGTTGCTGGCCTTCATTGGACCAGGTAAATGAGGTCGTAAGGGCTATATAAGTGAAGTACTGACCAGGAGGAGGGGCAGTAGCCATGATGAAAGCTCATAGACAGAAGCTGGACCATCTGAAACTCACTCGGTCTTGAAACTCATGATCAATGAACTGCCTGCCTCCAGAGGGAATCTTTACTTGCCTCTTGATGATACTAGTGAGTAAGCTTCCTGAGATCCACCTAGATATATAGCTTGCAGTAACTCAGATGCGTGATCAAAAGCTACCTAGCCACCCGGTTTGCTCTATGGGATTTCTCTGATATTTCTCTACCCTGTACCCTATTCAAAACCTACTCCTTGAGACCAATAAAGTTCTCCTTTGTACCTAGCGTGAGAGACTTGTTGGGAGAGGGTCTAGATTAATGGCTTGGGGTCCTCTTGGCTTGGCTAACTAAGGGAGACCACTATTTGTGCTTCACACTGAGGGAAGCATCCCAAGTTATTGTAGTGGGTCAAGCACCCTGAAGGGATACTAGGCCTGTGTTTCCCAGAGGGCATAGGTCCAGGATCAGTCCAGACTCTGGGTGGTGGCTGTGTTACCTGTGACCCCCAGGTTAGCGGGTATGCTCCAGGAAGGGGGTCAGCCAGATGTCAGGCACCCCCAGGGAGGCACTCGGAGCCTGGAAGGTGGTTGGGCGCAGTGGGGTGGGTGGCTCAGTGCAAGAGCACCCCCTACTGGCCCACCACAGATCCTATGGAGTCATCAAACTTACCTGGCTTCTATAACCTAATATTACAATGCAAGTCCCCTTTCCCACTCATTGGGGCACAGGATGATGGAGCTGGAAAGGGACTGGGCAATAGAAAACAAAGGGGACAAAGGTGTTCTTGAGTATAGTCAAGAACAGCCTGTGTGGCCATCTGGGAGAGAGTTCTTTCTTCATTAAAGGATCACAATGGAAATTACCATCCTCATTTGGCATTCACAGCTCTCTGAATAGCAACATGCCTGTCAGTCAAGTGTCATGCATGCAGACCCTGCCCCTTCCTACATTGTCACTGCTAGACTGAACACCACATATTCAGGTAGGCACTGAGAAGCAGGAGTCAGTAATATATCCTGGCTACCACCAAAAGTGGCTGTGGGGCCTCAAGAGCAAGCAGACAGATAGCTTTTGGTTTCCCTCTCTGGCTGTTCTCCACTGTACACATAGAGCAGCTGAGGTGTCACTTGAAATGGTGGGGGGGGGAGGGCAGGGGGGAGCAAGGATCTCTTAAAGACAAAGATGGAACTGATGGAGTGGGGAGGGAGCAGAAACTGTTGTGGGGCTAGTGGAGTATGTCATGCTGTAGCAGGCCCCTTTCTATTCAGCTAGTCAACTCCCCTGGCTTTCAAACAAACCCTCCTACCGTCTTCACAGGAATGACCATTCTGTGCTTCCACACCTGTCCTCATGGTTTAGGGAAACCTGACATTAGCCCAACAACTTTCATGCTATGCAAACTACAAACTTCAATTAAAAAAGTATCTAGATACATTTATCCAGAACCTAGCAGTCAAACCTGCCCGAGACTGCTGTATAAATGTTAATAGCATCAGTAAATATAGCAATTGGGTCCATCTATGCAAACCAGCCATCAACTACTTTGAATAATGGCTCATACTTGGAACTAAATTAAATTTAGGAAGCTGTGTGCATGATATAATGGACCTCCTCTATCATTTAACATCCCAAGATAGGGGACATTTTTGAAAAACATGGGTTTAGGTGACCAATCTAGGGAAGAGATGCCTGAAATTAGTGGAGAGTTAGAAGCTACCCATCCCTTAACATTAGCTGTCTAACTTCTAAAATGGGGAAAATGCCTCAACAGGGCTGTTGGGGGGATTAAGGTTTTAAGGCCTGATTTTCAGATATTCTGTGCTAGCCAGTTCCCACTAAGTCTTCATAGGGCTGGAGGTACTAAGTGCCTTTGAAGAATCAAGTTTGTCACATCTGCAAGGCACTTTGAAAATAAAAAGGCATTATTTAAAGTATGTTCTGATTGCCACCACCCCAAAATAATGCAGTACAAAATTACATACATGTAAAAAAAAAAAAAAACAGAGAGAGAGAGAGAGAAGGCCAACCAAGCTCCTACATAGTTCCAGTAAAACTCTCAGAGCTGATTTAGTTTGCATTTTAGACAAAAACTCAGATTTTTTTTTTTTATCCAAACCAGTTTGCTCTTCCAGTTCTGTGTTTCTTTACATAAGGAAGGCACTTCCTGGGTATCCATATCCATGGTTATTGCAGGTGTGACATCATATCCTTCCTCTCATAAATTGATCAAGTTCAATGTTAAAAGTGTGGGGACGCGGTCAGAAAGGCCAACCATACCTTGTCGTGCATCCACAGATGCATCTCAAGCAGGTCCAAGGAGGTGATCCTCCCCCTTCACGCGGCACTGGTCAGGCCGCAGCTGGAGTCCTGCGTCCAGTTCTGGGCACCACACTTCAGGAGGGATGTGGACAACATGGAGAGGGTCCAAAGGAGGCCACTCGCATGATCAGGGCAGGCCCTACGAGGAGAGGCGATGGGACCTGAACCTGTTCAGCCTCCACAAGAGAAGGCTGAGGGGGATCTAGTGGCCTGTTACAAACTGGCCAAGGGGGAGCAGCAGGCATTGTGGGAGTCCCTGTTCCCCCCAGCACTACCAGGAGTGACTAGGAATAACGGTCACAAGCCGGCAAAGGGTAGATTCAGGCTAGATATCAGGAGGCGCTACTTCACTGTCAGGGCAGCTAGGATCTGGAATCAACTTCCAAGCGAAGTGGTGCTGGCTCCTACCCTGGGGGTCTTTAAGAGGAGGTTGGATGAATACCTTGCTGGGGTCGTTTGACCCCAGTACTTTTTCCTGCCGTGGCAGCGGGTCAGACTTGGTGATCTGCTCAGGTCCCTTCCGACCCTATCAACTATGAAACCATGAAAAGTAGTTAGGTCCCTTGGTCTCAGAGCTGAAGGACACTTCACTTACAGAAGTTCCTTCTAGGCTTAGGCAATTTGACACCTGATGTAGAATTCAAGCCAGGGTACATCATAAAGGCCAATATTTAAAGCAGTAAATTTTATTCCCTGATTATCTTTATAAGTACTAACACATCTTGGCACATTTATCTTTTATTGCATCTCTAACACACATAAGTGATGGAACTTATCAGAGAAGAGAAATGCAAAAATCATTAAGGATACTGTCAGAGGTGACTGTGATATTTATTCACACACATCTAGGAGCCTGCTGGGGCTGACAATGCAACTCAAATTATGGGGATTTTTTTTTTTTTTTTTTTTAGTATTAGAATCACTAAATTATGTCCACCCTAGAGAAGCTGTAGGGAACTTCAGAGAGACTTAGCAAAGATAGATGAATGGGGCAGTATGTCAACAGATGAAATTCATTGATGACAAATGCCAGGTAAGGTTTATTGGAAGGAAGCATTTCAACTTCTCAGATGAATGATTGGGCTCTAAATTAATTGTGCTATAATGACTCAGAAAAAACCCTGAGCATACATGTCCGAAACTCAATGAAAACCTCTTCTCAGCAACAAGCCAAAAAAAAAAAAAAAGTAATCAAAACAGTTGGCTGTGTTCAAATGGGAAAGGAAACAACACTGAAAAAAATATCATAAAGCTACTATATAAATCAATGGCATGTCCTCACCTGGAATTCTGTGCTCATTTCTGGTTACCTTATCTCACCTCTCTAAAGGCTATACCAGAAATAAAAGGGGCCAAGAGATGGACAGTGAACATGATTGGAGCTGTGTGGAGACTTCTGTAAGAAGAGAGACTATAACTCACTGGGACTGCTGAGAGAAGAGGCGTGGCTCAAGAAAGGGCTTACAGGTGGGATTTCTGATACATCCTGGGTGCATCTACACATTCATTAATGTGCTGTAGTTCCTGGTATCAAGGTCAACAGACTATTACAACTTTTCTCTGAGCCTAACATAAAATGAACAGTTCCAAACAGGAGATTTTCCCACACCTTTAACTGTCCTATGAAATATGAACTGTCATTTCTACCCAGAAGAACTGTTACAATCTTTTCTCCTACGCCTGAAGAAGGGTGCTTGCCTCCGAAAGCTTGCAATTAAAGCATTTTTTTTGCAAAAATCTAGTTGGTCTAATAAAAGATATCACCTCTGCCACGAGTTCTGATTGTTGTAGTTACTTCATATTATGTTTAGTGCTTGCAAAGCCAAGTACTAAATCAATGTGCAGTGACTGGCACTACTGTGCAGGAGCTGTGGCACATGGCTTTTTAGTGATGCTAACTGTGCAGTAGGCTAATACTCCGGGTTTTGCCTGGCATGCTACTGCACACTGTTACTAGGCTACTGCGCAGTTAGCGTCTCATCTAGATGCACCCCTGTCTATGGCATATCCTACTGCCTACCTCTAGGCCAGCGGTTCTGAACCTTTTTCAGTCGATGTACCCCTTGGTCTCAGAGTGAGACTTCATGTATATCCCCTTTCAATGGGAAGTTATTTAACACAGCCCCTTCAACCTGTGTTAGACAATGTATGAAATATATCTTACACACCCCGATGAGGTTTCATGTACCTCCTGGGGGTACATGTACCCCCAATTCAGGACCACTGCTCTAGGCAGTTGCTTACTGATATTTTTGTCTTTATAGGACTCGCTCTTAGTGGGTTGCCTGTTCTGAGTCTGCTTCTGAGGCAGATCCTATTGCCTCTTCTCCTAATTCAGCCCTACAGGATTGCCATGGGAAAGAACAGACTAATTAGCCGGCCACAATTGCTGTTCATCAGAAGGAACATATGAAATCTTTAAGTGTGCTGTGGTACTCCTTGCTGTCTTTCTACTATGTCTAAGGTACCTATCACAGGAGTACATTAGTGCCATCTGGTTATCTGGCAAGTGACCAACAGGTTTATACATGAGACTTTATGTATAGGTCCTCATAGCAGAGATTCTGGATAACAGGAAAAATGTTAGAAAATTACAAATTTTTGTGTGGTGAAGATAACACATGCTAGTCTCTGACAATGTGGACTTGAGAAGGCCACCGTTCTGCTTGCTCCTGGCAAGCTGGGAGGCTTTCCAGTCAAGGAATGGAGAAGAGCAGATGAATCCCTAAGTTTTTTAGGGATTTTTTTTATGCAGATATGATTTAAGTGGGAAATGTGTTTATGTAGTAGGGTTGGGTACTGTGCAAAAACCATAGCTATGGTCTTGCTCTTTAAGCTATAGAGGTAATCAGTTAGTCTGAAGTAAGGCAGAAGGCAGGGCAGGGTGGCATCTCAAGCTATGAAAAGGCTTTTGGTGGTACTGCTGGCATCTGACAGAAAACTCAGCTAGAAAAATGCATTCAGTTATGAAAGTCACTGGCTGTACACTGCGTTCTTAGTATGCAGCTGCTTGAATTATATTAGGGGTTGGCATGAATCACAATGATTGGCTCCAGCTTTGAATTTCAGACCCCCAATTTTGAGTGTTCAGAAATGGGGTGGGGGTGGTTTAAAGCAGCATTAATTAACATCTGGGTCTGGATTTTGGGTGGTCCTAAAGCTCATGAAAGATGTTGTCCAGGTGTTTATTTTGGACATGTCTATATGTACATATTATTGAGTAAGTCCAGCTCCATTGGTATCGGTGGACTGTTGCTGAGTACTTCAGACCTGGTCCTAAAGTGGAAGTCCCATACAATAGGAAACCAGGGGCTAAAACTATAAAAATATGGAGGGGCTAAACTACAGAGGGGCTAAACCGTAAAAGGATGACCTGGCTTGGCAAAATATGCTACTGATGCTGCTGTTGTCAATTGATGGAGATACTCCTTCAACTCAAATGACTAAAATGCAGAATTAGGGCTTGGTGTCCAGGTTGTAGCCATATTGGTCTAGAGGAAAAGGCAATCAGGACTCGTAGTAGAGATGATATCTTTTTTTATGATGATATCAATTCGAGTTTTCTATGTTTTTATTAGAGCTTGATTTTTTGACAGAGTTTTCTAAGTTTTTGGAAGACATTTTCTAGATCCAGCCCCAGCTGGGAGAGACTCCTCATTCTAAATCCATCAAATACGCCAGCACATAGCAAGAGAGAGAGAGACGGAGAGAGGGGAGAGACATGGAAACTCAAATATGATTTAAAAGTGAGATCTGCTCTGCATGACTTGGGCCACTGTAAATATGTATATATATACATATCGGAAGTATTCATTCAGAGTAATTGATAAAGGCACACAATGCCTGACAGAGACACTGGATGCATTGTTCTCAAATAACAGGTTTATTCTGTGAGCACTCACTGAGCAGATACAACCACATGTATTTTCTCCAAAGAGTTTTAATTAATTGCTTTGAGTCACTTTCCTTTTGTTATATCACATCAATCTAGACTTCGTGGGTGTTGGAAGTGGCATGTTACACTCAACTGCTTGAAATATGCTTAAAACAGGAACCAAGAAAAGATAAAAGCAATTCCTTCAAACATCATTCACCTGGAACACAAATTGCTTCAAATTAGCTGCCTACCAATAGATTTCCCAAAAAAAGATTTTGTCATGAATTTCTTGGGAAACTGCGTGCCCACACCGACAGATCAAGGTGACACTCTTTGAATGAAGGGGGTAGAAATATAAAAGATTATCTATTAATTAAGAAAGCATGAACCACTTTCAAAGAGCAGGATGTCAGCCAGATCAACACAAGATAAGTCGGTAAATGCAGACTGAGAAGTTGTCAGAAGTTTGCTGTACCCAGATGTATTATTAACAGGGGCCTGGAAAAACCCAAAGTCCTATGCTTTCCATTTGCTGACTCTTTCGTCAATTAAATGCTATGGTTACAGATGAACTTTCTTCGTTGACGTGGAGATTATTGTTTCCCAAGCCTTGAAGGGCATGCATTTTGTTAAATGGATTGAAAGGTTGCCTAGTTTCCGTGATGTTTTCCATCCTGTATTCTTTCCTGAAATGCTAACTCCCTACACCAGCAATCGTTAGTGAATCACAACAAATATTTATGCACCTTTTGTGACAGCCTGCGCCATGGGGACTATTTTTCACAGCTGCATCAGGTTTCCTATTGCTGTCTACAACACCACCAGCAGCTCTCCCACTTAAGCAACAGACATGAAAACTGCCCAGAGGTCAAGGCAAAACTGAAAACCAATGATCACACACATGTGCGCCTTCTGTTTCCTTCATCTCTGCTCACTTCTTCAACTCTGAAAGCCTTTCCCAGTCCCAGACCTGAGTTTTTCAAGGTGTCTTTCTATAACAACCCCACAACAGGTCATGAACGTTGTACCTGCAGCATTCAGAGAACAGGCCTCCACCAACTGCGCGAACAGTCAATCAGTTTTCACGTTAGCTCAATAGAAAGCTCTTCTATGCATGAAGAGGAACATAGCAAGCATGTTACATTCCTTTCTCCCTTCCTTCTGTCTTGATTGGACTCCACTTGGTTGTGGTGAATACCATAGGCTAGCGCTAGCAGTGCCCCAAAAGGCCTCTCTTCCCTTCCCAGTTTGGCTTATTCTAGTATAACATATATTTCTTTTGAAGACCGCCCCCTCCCCAGCCAGTTTATTTGAGGTGTACCATTTTAAAACGTACACTTCCAAGCAAGAAACTATTGTTAACAAGGGGTGCCACTCCACTGATGCAGAAAATAATTTGCGCACTAGCAAGGATGGGGGGGAGGGAAATATGTAGGACAGTGCAAAACATATTCTTCAGGCTAAGTGATTTTGTCACTTCTGCCTTTACTGGTGAGGTATGTTAGCCCAAGGAGAGCTCTGCCAGCAAAGGGCTATTTCAGGTCTTTATGTTCAAGAATACTGACCTGGGATGAGGAAGCCAGGTGACTAAGACCAGAATGGTCACTCCAAATTTGAGCCTTCGTCCATTTAGAAGAGGAGGAAGAGGAAGAGCATCTACTCATAAGAACTCTTGCAGGGATTTTTGAAGCCAAAGGATTTGGATAAAATTCACAAAAGCATTAGCTGTTTTGGGTGCCGACTTGCTCTAAGCCAAGGAGTGATCAGCACTGAATTTGAGTAAGCTACTGGAAATGCTGGGCCCTGGGAGGTGGCAGAATGCACAGAATCCAGGATTTTGGTTAGATTCTCTGTTGTGACTACAAAAACAAATTAGCAGTTCGCTGCCTGCTGGACTGTTACTCTGAATGGCCGGAAGTGTGTTTCCAGTCCCTTTGGACACATATCTGAGAACTGTTCTTTAGGTGCGAGATAGGGCCTGGGTACTTATGATGTAGGACTATGGTGGGAATGACCTATGTAATTGGTAGGTTACTTGATCTTGAGAGTGAGTGATGGGTCTGTTTGGTATTGTACTTTTAAGAGGTTGGTATGGACTCCCTGAGCTTTGACTGGATATGACGAGAGCAATTAAAACCTAAATTAATAAATGGGGCCAAGATCCCCAAGCAGATTAGCAACCTTGCTGTGGCCTCCCACCTGGGCAGGAGGAGGCTCAGGAGCTCCAAAATGCTTCTGGGTGGTTTTTGCTGAGCTTGCCAATGGGCGTTCACTCCTGTAAGTCTGTCTGCTTTATTCCAAGCACCAGAGGCAGCAAAGCACCGAGCAGATGGCCCACCACTGAAGCGGACAGTGCGAGTTATCTGAGTCTATTGCTTGACCTTTTCTGTGTCTTTCAGTTAAAAAAAAAATAACTATTAAAAATATATAGCCCAAGCAATGTTAGCCCAAATGGTATTGCCAGGGTGGTATCTTAAGAGTCAATCACATCTGGGGAATGCTTTACATAGACGGTTTTGGCAGAAAAGCCCTACAGGATCTAAGTCTCACTAATGTATGGGGAGATTTGAGTCCAGGATTTCAAACCCATCCCAAGTGAATCAGTCTTTGCTTGGCAAAATCCTTTTATATTTGTGTAGTTCCTCTCATCCATCTAGGTTTTTTCATTTTTCCGCTAGGACACCTGTAGATCCAGTACAAAGAACACCTTGGCAAAATGTATTTGCATATATGTGACAACTGCCTGCAGCAAATGCACATGCAAATGTGTGTGTTTGTCACTGGCATATACTGCACACGAACTTGTTGCAGTGCCCTTTGACATTTTTTGGCAATGGGATCAATAAAAAGGCATCCAGAAGTGCCATTGTGAGGGTTTGGGGTGACGGTTAACTGTGAGAGCAGAGCTCTGCCTGTCTGCATAGCCACAGGAATCCTGTTGATTCATGACCCACTTGTTGCATATTTATGTAAAGCAGAAAGTGGGTTGGACAAGAAAATTCATTTGGTACGAGATTTGTTTCCCTTCTATTTGACATAAGCATTGTGCAAATATAAATCAAAGTCAAACGTGTTCCTGTCTGATTGTTTCACAAACTTTTTCTCCTCATTTGTTACAAAGTCGAAACAGCTTGACATTTTGACAGCTGAATTTCTTCCCTGAGAGAAGCCATTTGACAAAAATCTTTACTCAGACCTGCTTTTGCTGCCTTTTAACCACATGCAAGATTTTCTTCTCCTGCTTACTCTGTTAATGTCACATGCTTCCTAAGAGATGATATTAGTTCCATGCATTATGAAGGCTGAAGCATATTATATCTCTGCTTGCACTGTAATTAAAACAAATATCCATGATTGCTTAGAGAATAAGGAACAGGGAATGATGAATTATGAAGGTTTATTTGCTTTGAAAGAATCTGGTAATATTACAGACCATCAGAAAAAAAAAACAACCCTCCAAAGTTACCAGACTCTCAACATCAGAACCATAAATCGATGATTCAAGATGGTCCTGCAGTTTTATTTCATACAGTATGTTGACCCTTGACTTCTGATCCATGAACTCTTCAAGTGCCATTTCCTTCCAGTTCTCACTATACATTGCTGTTATTGCCACTCCTCCTTCTAACTACCACTGCAGCCCTGTGCCCACACCCTGCTCTGTACTGTTGCTGATGCTCGATCTTGGGGAATGTACACAAGTGCAGGCAGCCCATCAGAGAAGTGCACTAACTCATGGCACTTTACACAAAGCATCATGAGTTAGAGCACCACTAAACCCAACAGGTCTTCACCTGGGGGCGGGGGTTGAAGCCTGCCTGCAGCAGCCCTGGCCAACAGGCAGGGGCACTCCAGTAGCCTCCCAGGAGGCTCCTGGACCACCTCTCTGCCCAGCCCTGCTCCCCCAAGAGCTGGCAACCGTCAGCAGTGGCTAGAGTGGGGTAACAGGAAGAACAGCCTGGCTTGGCTCCCTTTTAGCAGGGATAGCTGGGGTGGGGAAGCACTTGTGGCGGGGGGAAGAATTCCTTCCCCCACTTCTGCCCCCCATGCAAGCATCTTGACAGTGGCAGCTTCATGGCTACCATGCCTACAGCTGGGGTGGGAGAGGGGAATAGAACCTCCCCCCAGCCTCATGGGCCCATCCTGGCTTCCCCAGGACCCCAGCAGGGGTAGCTGGGCCAGGTCCATAAGGCAGGAGGGGGCTCTATTCCCCCTCACCTCCCAGGCTCCCCAGCTCTAGGCATGGCAGCCACAATGCTGCTGCTGTTAAAATGCTTGTTGGGGGCGGAGAAAGGAACCCCTCCCCCAGCTTGTGGGCCAGACCTGGCTCCCTGCAAGACCCCAAGCAGAGGTAGTTGGGGGGGGGGGGAGGTTCCCTTCCCCCATTGCATAGGAAGGACACCGGGATTTATTGTTTCCTTTCTGTGACAGCCCTGAGGGCGGGACTGGGCTGGTGCTTGCCCCCACAAACCCCAAGTCCAGCCTGTAAAGCCACATGGGGCGTAGACAGAATCACCCCAAATAAACCCTCTGTGTACAGGTTTCCGAAGGCGGTTTGCCTTAGGGTGCCCCTGTCTGATACTTCATCAGACGAGGGTTACATTTTCATGTGACTGGCCATTTTAAAAGCAGTCTGCAGCCATGAATGTGGGCTTTGTTATGGCTGTAGGGTGCTTTCAGGGGACTCGTCGAGTGAAAAATGTAACCTCTGTACCTGCCCTTATCCCAGATTAAAGACATTGGGAACTCCTCCCAGTTCCACACTTTCCTTCTTACAGTGTGCAAGATAGTCATAAAGGAGGGGAGATGAAATGGGAAATCTGGAAGGTGGGATGAGTCTTTTCTTTTAAATTACTTCTTGGCGGTCTTGGGGAATTTATAAGCTGGTCTTAATGGAAAGACGTTGGTGGTAGGGAAAACTTGGCTGGAAGGAGCATTTCATGCAAGATGTGATGTTGACTACTAGGTATAACAGAGCAGAAAGAATTAAAATATTTTCCCATAAATATTTATAGCAGTCTGACAGCTATTCTGATGTAAACCTATTTACAAGCCTTTGTCTTTGCCTCCTATGAACACTTCAGTGCTTCTGTGTTTCTAGCAAATTTTAAATCTGGCTCAAACGGTCTAATATTAAACTGTGCATTTGGTTGTGAAACTTGCCATTCACTTTGGGAAGGTTACTTGAACAGATCACTAAATAAGAAATATCACATGATGTAACTGAGCAAAACAGTGTGAATGTGCAAGTATTTACAATTCCTGAATGGTCTGCAAGCCAAGAATTATTTACGGAAGAAATGAACAAATAATACATAAATCAGCAAACTGCATGATGAACTCGGCATGGACAACTCACAAACAGAAAAGCAGATGAAATTCATGAAACCAGTTATTCAGTCAGCCTCTGGCCAAGTTATGAAACAAGACTGTGCCCCATAACTTTAAGTCAATCTAATGCGATTTACCTGATTAGCTGCTTTACATTAATGAGAGGGGAAGCTTAGAGGCTGGGGAATGAGTTCTGACAAGTACTCAGACATATAGTTAATTATTGCCAGATTGACCTTTTGATAGTGTAGAATTTGCCTGGAAGATTTCCAAAAGCAAACTGGCTCACGAGATTTTCAGTGACTCTTGTTTAAGTTTGGAAATGCCAAAATTGGGAGCTTTCTTCTGCAATATTTCGTTTCTGTTTTCCAACTTGAACCACAAATTTATCTTGGGCACTTCTATTGCACTCATCCCCATAGCATCTGAGCTCCTCATAGTCTTTAATGCATTTATCTTCAGAGTGGCCCTATGGGGAGGGCAGTGCTGCTATACCCGCTTCACAGGTGTAGAACTGGGGGACAGAGCGACTAGGGAACTGCTCCGGCATCACACCAGCAGTTTGTGGCAGGGCGAGGAACTGATTCTAGTAAAGGACAACAGTCAGCTAGGGAAGGAAATGAACACAATTGACTTCCATAAGCATTGTCCAGTGTCTAACATTTGTGTGGTGATTTTTAAATTGGCTAATGAGGCCTTGGATGCCTATCAAAAAGTACTGGAAAATAGTTCTTGGAGGAAAGCTTTCATTGCTCTCATTCTTATTTATTGAGTTATGTACAGGATATAAGGGAAAGCAATATTTGCCCCCATTTTAACTTAAAGCAAAGCAATTAAATGAAAGTATGACTGTCTAGTACAGATGGCAAATATTCATGATTTATATTTCTTTAAAGGTGATCCAGACAGAGAGGAGGAATTCTTACTATGCTGGGTCTAATATTGCACCTCCTTTGCACACGCTGCATTTGCTATCTCCAAGCAAGTTTTAGTACGTTTGTTGTTAAAATGTCATCCATGTATTGTTATCAAATGAATTCCATCACAAGCCACTTATAACGTACTCTAATGTAATGAAATTTCCCTTAAAGGAAGCGTTTGATATGATAAGTGAAATCAAATTACTCGGTAAGTCTCTATTGTATAGAAATTCTTTTCCTAATGAAGATTTAATGAAAACAATCAGTCGAACAGAGTTCTCCAAGTTGTGAACTCCTGACAACCATATCATAAAGTATGTTAATGACAACCACATTAAAGTAGATTTAAAGTGGTATCATAACCTTAATGTTAATATTTAGCAAATCAAGTGATGCTGCACCTCTCCCTACAAGATGCAAGTCTCTGTTCCTGTAAGTCCATATTTTTAATTGCCCTCTTGAGAGGAATTACCAGAAGCAGAATATTAGAATAAGAAGCATTTCAAAGTCTCTCCGTCATTGTATAGAAATGAAGCTTTAATGCATTAGCAGGAACAGTTTACCAAAATAAGAAGCAACATGTTTAGTTCAAAGAGAGTAAAAGGTCCAGTGATAATGATGCTGCATATGCATGTATATAAGGTATTTGCTCATTAAGTTCCTGCTACTTATCTCGATGAGGGTCATGTACAATGACAAATATTCAAACTTACAGCCCTGCTCCAAAGAAGAACACATACAATCCACATTGCCCTGTTGTGCCTCAAGAAACCCAGCCTGTGATTTTTCTGATATTTTCTTGTCTGATGCTAAACCAAGCACATCATAAAGGGTATGAGGCTTATAACTTTGCATATCACCTCATATTTCCTCTGGACTCTCTCTCTCAAAGAAAACCAGCTCTTTTCAAGGGGAATATTTCCTTTGATGCTACTTAGTTTTAATCCCTGCATTGCCCTTCTCCCAGCCCTTTCAGCCATCAACTAAGCATCATTTACATGTCAGCCACAAGAGTTGTTTCAGAGAAAGAGGTGGCGGGCGGGGGGGGGGGGGGAAGGGGGGGGGGAGAAAGCTAACCTTCGACTGTCTGAAACTACAATTCTTGTCTCCCAAAATAATTAATGTAAACAGGGCAGAGGAGGCTTTCATTATGCAAAATGGACGGATATCTTATGCTTTCCTTTGCAATTGGTTATAGTCAAACTATTTTTTTTTTAAATCGGGGAAATCACCTCTTAATGCTTCACTCCTCCTATTTAAATGACAGCAGTGACACTCAAGGCACATTTTCCATGTTAATAGCATACATCTTCCTTATCTGACCGGCTTCAGGACTCTAACATGCCCGTTCCCCATCTCTTTTTAGGACACCCTCTCCCCTGCCTCCCCCCCTCCGAAACAACCCAGCTGGCATGGAAGATAAGAGGTGAAGGGTTTTCTACATGACCTCTATGCATTTTACTCCATGGGAAAAGCAACGTGGAATGCACACTCAGCAGGCTGGGAGATTGGAACCAGTTTGTCCTCGAGGCATTTCTGCCACAAAACACACAGTCCTATCAACAGTATTTTTATTATAAGCGGTCCTGGCTTCCCCTACCCCCACCCCCTTCCCCTTACTGTTTCTGACTCTGCACCTGCCTGCATTTGGAAGCCCACAGAGCAAAAGCATCAACAATAAGCATCAAACAGCAACAGATTCCTTTGTTTCACATGCAAATCCTACCTCTGCTAGTTGTCACATCTTCTTCCGATGCAAAGCCTAATTATTAATAAACAGGGATCCAGTGGTATCCTCCAAACTGCCACCAGTTAAACGCTGTCATCATTACCTCCTGGTGCTTAAACCTTTTCGGACCATTCATGTCACAACCCCGGCTAACTCATAGCTTAATACTCCCTCCTCAAAATGTCTGAAATAGTTTGGAAGGACAATAGGAATGACAGGCACACTAGACAGCCATGCTTGAAATTAGTTATCTGAAGCTCTGTTAATGCTGTTTCGTAGTGTTTTCAAAGCATGCATTAGGTAGGATTTATTAACCTATGATAGGCATGCTGCTTCTGTTTTTATTAAGTGTTGTAATAGGGTATTTGTTAGAAAAGCAGCGATAGGTCTAACTCCTTCTCTCCCCCGCACAGCGTTTAAACCTTCACATTAGAGAAGAAAGATTCAGACAGCCTTAAACTTACTAAGGCTACTGTTTCTGCAGCAGGGGATTTCACGCACGGGATCAAAAGTAAGGGGAAAAAAATAACTCCTTGGAGTGGAAGGTGCTGTCGGTTCTTCAGGCTAATGTAAATAGAAAAATGAACACAACAGCATCTTCACCCACCCCGGTCTCAGGCTGTCTAACGAACCAGCCAGAACACTGATCAACATCTAAAACTTCCCAAAACTCACTGGGGAAGGCATGATATTATGGGGATAACAATGAAACATTTCTACCATGTTATTAATTGCACATACAATGATACCCAGGCGTGGGGATCTTAACAAAAAGCAACTGTGGTTCCCAGATAAGGATGTCTCGGCTCTAAACCTATGTTTACAAGCTGATACGGTGCAGAATGGTAATGAGCAGAAAGAAACAGTGCTGCCTGGTGTTTGTGGTGCCAAAAATTTGTGGAAAAGTTGGGCTTTCTGGGTTGTGTGCTTGTAGACCTGTTTTCTAGAACTTTTATGTGCCAACCTAAATCCCAAGTGCCCAGTATTATGATCTAATTTAACTTATTGGACCATGGTACCTTTCATCTCTCAAAGCCAGCCCTGGTTAATGGAGGTCAAAAACTTTTAACATCAGCTGGTTGTTTAACGTTGCAGGTCCTAGTTCAGTCCCTAGCAGATGAACGCTCAGTTTTCCAAACTCACCAACAGAAAGCAACATCTTGCTACCAGTAGCAAGACATTGGCTGAAGGCCTGAAGGAGCCTACCGTTGTGTTAAGGCATATTGGTAGAGCTCTGTTGGGAGGCCAGAACCATAGCTGCTCACGCTGTATCTGTTCAACGGTTAAGAGTATCAACCAGCAAACTGTCATTTTTGAGTCAGTGGTTATGGAAAGTGAGAGACAGTGAGCAAGCAGGGAAACAAATACTGGTTAGAGAGATCAGGCAGGAAAGCAGATCACTACAGCAATTGCGAGACTGCTAAAAACTAGACTTGCGGGGATGTACTGGCATAATCAGCTTTTATCTCTTGCCATATTCCTATGAAGTACTTGGTCTTTCTGGAGGGGTAATGGGCACGTTTTCTTTTGCTAAACTAGTGGTGACTGCTTTCCCAGCAAGTCATCTGAGTTCAAAGGTAAGAAGGATGGACTGCGAACTTGCAGTAGGCTGGTGGTATTTCAAGAGGAGAATTCTGCAGGCTTTGCTGGGCATTAAGTGGGGCATATGGGGCACGTACACACATGCGGGGAGCCTGTTCTGACACACTGAAAATCCAGTGCACTGGAGCAGATTCAATTAATCGAGTGTACTGGAGCATGTAAATTGATGCTCTGGCAGCCTTGCGCATCACATGTATATCAACGGTGCAGGGCACCTCCATGCTGAGAAGGTGATGGTAGCATTTTGTGAACTAAAACACCTTCTGTGCACTTTAGTTCAGAGTGCACCTGCGCCATTTGCTCAGCGTGGAGGTGTGCTGATACATGTGACACGTGGACACTTTTTTATTAGTGCAGCTCACTAATTAAAAGTGCCCGGCACCACATCAGGAGCACGTGTAAACATGCCCATGAAGCCCAGCTTTTCTTTGGGTGCATCCATCTATGTGAAAATGCTTTTCTCCAAGAAAGGGAAGCTTTTCTACCAACACTAGAGGTACCATGACTGGATTTCATGGTGTCTGAAAGCCTGGGTGCCAGGCTATCCAGGACAGCCACATCACTGCAGTGTCGGCTGCTGTTGTACTGGCACAATCTTGCCTGTCTTGTCCAGTTCTAATCCATGATTGCAGTCTCTTTTATCTTCTGTGCTAGTGTGGCATATTCCTCCCTCTCCAGACAAAACCAAATCAATCAACACCATGAACCTGCTATAACCACCATTCTCACCCCGTTCTCATTAAGAAACTGGGGGACTGTGGTGTTGACACCTACACAGTCACATGGGTTGCCAACTGGCTGGAGGGCCGCACCCAGAGAGTGGTGGTGGATGGGTCATTTTCGACCTGGAAGGATGTGGGCAGCGGGGTCCCCCAGGGCTTGGTCCTCAGGCCTGCACTGTTCAACAACTGAATCAGTGACTTGGATGTGGGGGTAAATAGCACCCTGTTCAAATTTGCTGAAACCACCAAGATGTGGGGAGAAGTGGGCACACTAGAAGGAAGGAATAGGCTGCAATCGGACCTGGACAGGTTACAAGGGTGGGCAGATGAGAACAAGATGGGATTCAACACTGACAAGTGCAAGGTGCTGCACCCGGGGAGGAAGAACCAGCAGCATACCTACAGGTTGGGGCACTCCCTTCTCGTCAGTGCAGAGGCAGAAAAGGATCTTGGAGTCATCACTGATGCCAAGATGAACATGGGCTGGCAGTGTGGGGATGCAGTCAGGAAAGCCAACCGCACCTCGTCGTGCATCCACAGATGCATCTCAAGCAGGTCCAAGGAGGTGATCCTCCCCCACTCTATGCGGCACTGGTCAGGCCGCAGCTGGAGTACTGCGTCCTGTTCTGGGTGCCGCACTTCAGGAGGGATGTGGACAGCATGAAGAGGTGTCCAGAGGAGGCCACTCGCATGTTCAGGGGGCAGCAGGGCAGGCCCTACGGGGAGAGGCTATGGGACCTGAACCTGTTCAGCCTCCACAAGAGAAGGCTGGGGGGGGGATCTAGTGGCCATTTACCAACTAGTCGGGGGGACCAGCAGGCATTGGGGGAGTCCCTGTTCCCCCGAGCATTACTAGGAGTGAATAGAAATAACGGTCACAAGCTGGCAGAGTAGATTCAGACTAGACATCAGGAGGCGCTACTTCACGGTCAGGGCAGCTAGGATCTGGAATCAACTTCCAGGCGAAGTGGTGCTGGCTCCTACCCTGGGGGTCTTTAAGAGGAGGTTAGATGAACACCTTGTTGGGGTTGTTTGACCCCAGAACTTTTTCCTGCCGTGGCAGCGGGTCAGACTTGGTGATCTGCTCAGGTCCCTTCTGAACCTATCAACTATGAAACTCTTCACCTTCATTCCTGAATATAATTTGGAAAAGAAGGTTACCAGCACGCTAAGAAAAAGAATATGTTTTAGCTTTATCATGTGTAGGAACCTGATAGCACAGGAAACGGGACAAGGGATGGGAAGCCTTTTCCTCAGTGTACATCATTGGCTCGAATCTGGGCCATTCTACTGGTCTACAGACTTCTGCCAAGCATCTGAAATGCTGGAAAGGGGTTTGGTAGCCTTTGTGGTTTGTGTCCACTTCCTAGGGGAAAATAGCCATGTCACAAAACCCCATCCCACAATGAGCCCCAGCTGAATACTTTGCTGAGAGTTTTCCCAAACAGCCAAGATTTGAGTGGCCATTTAGAACAAATTACTTTTACTGCCCGAAGACTGACCCCTCACACATCCTCAGGGAGAAATTCTGAGCTCTTTGACTTGGTGTAAATCCCTGAAACCTGACGGGAGTCATTCCAGGGTAGATCAAACACAGGATCTGGTCCATCATTGCAGCCAGCCTACTGCACCCTTCTGGATCCACCCTTGATGAGACACTCCTTTGCTAGGGGCTTTCAGATCAACACCATGGCCTTTGGGGACAGTGGCACACATTCCCAGGAAGACTGGGAGAAGGACTGGAAAAGAGGGGACAGCCACCCCAGGCCTGGATGTTGGGCCGACAGGCATGTGAAGAAAGCAAAGATGGCAGATACTATTCTCCACCTCTCAAAGTGAGAAACCAGCTAGGAGATGAGTAGTATCTCCTTTGGTCACAGAACAGGAGGAAGCAGGCTTGAAGAAGAGCTTCAGCTGAAAAGGAGACAGAAGGGAATTAATAGGATGAGGAAGTAAACAAATCTTCCCATCTTCACGTGCTAATCATCCCAAGACTCTGCAGGTGAAAGCCACAGGAAGTCAGAACTCTATTGACACAGTCTTGTTTTTGCTACAAATTAAGAAAAATGAAGCCCTAATGAGAAATAATTACCTTCCATTTCTCTTTCCTCACGGTACAGCTTTAGAGGGATGTTACTTGCAAGTGAAAAACACCCAGTTTGAAAGGCAGAAGCATTAGTTTTTTCTTTACAATGCATAAGTAATCCATGGGACTCCTTGCCACAAAGCACCATTGAGACCAAAAGCTTAGAAACAGTTGGAAAATGGTAAAATATTAGTACTATGAGATGCATAGTTAAAACTATCTGTAAGAGTTAAGTAACAGTGGGTGTGTCTACATGTGCCAATGTAAAGAGCATTAGCCATTTTTAAGGCGCGTTAAGGGTGTGGGTTTACATGTGTGTGCCCTTAATGTGCCTTAAAATGGAAATTTTAGGCTATTGACACCCACATTTGATACCTGCAAAAGCAGGTATCAAATTTAGGCAAGAATAGCTAAAGTGCCTTAACGCACATGCAGACACAATAAAGCGCATTAATGCTGTGTATGGCAACCCTGCTTGGGACTAGCTTTAGTCCCAAGTCAGTCCGCACACCGCGTTAATACACTCTAGTGTGTGCACATGTAGATGTGTGACTAAATCACCTTAATGCACATTAGACAAATGTGCATTAAGTTTAGATGCATGTAAAAGCATGTGTAGACATGCCCAATATAGACAAAGAGATGGAGTTACTTGACATGAGGTTTTAGAAAGGCATTTTTTTCAGTCCCAAAGCCAACTGCTAGCAGACTGGGGTTAATAAGAATCTTCAAGGACAGGTTAGTTCATAATTGTCTACCGAGGATGTGTTTTATCTTCTTCAGAAGCATCTGGTCTGGCCACTAATATTCAACACTAAATGAACCACTAACTTGATTTAAGATGATAATTTCTATATGGCTAGGTAAAATATGTACTTTCTGAATAACCCAGAGCAGAAATGTCCTGAAAAATAGGCAGTTCATATGTGCTCTTAATTTAAATTACATGCAAAAACCAAATCAACACTACTAGGAGCTGATGATGCTTTGCAGTTTGCAAGAGTTGATCCTTTGTGAGAAATCCCACATAAACTGGATTGCACTCTTCTTTCCATTTTTGACCAATATTGGCTTCTGAAATGGGCAAAGAGAGATGAAGGAGATAAGGAATTCAGAGGATTTGTAGTCTGCATCCTGACTGTAAGTCAAGCAGCGTAATGAATGGAACAACTAATGCATAATTTCATTATGAGTCATCCTAATGATAAGGATTTGATAAATACATAACTAGAAAGTGTAACTATCTGTTACAAATACATATTTCTAATTACATACGGAAGTTCACAATATAATTAATATTGCAGGTTACAAATGCAGCAACCTCTTCTTCTCCTGCAGTGACAAAATTTCCTAAGAACCATATGAATTTGGTTTGAAGTTGGATATTTATTAGGTACTATTCTTTTTAGCCCCATGCTGAGTCACTTTTAAAGGGTATCCACATCTGAACCAGCAGTAGGAAGTTTTTCACTAATCCAGTAGATGGTCTGGTATGATCAGCTATGGAATAAGCACCGAATTAATCCACTGATGGCCAATTAAGGTTAGGTTTGTTTATATAATGTTAGTCTCAGTTGTCAAAGTACCCAAAGTCTGGGTAGCACCAGCACAGACTGCACTGTGAATATAAAATAAGTTGTAGAAGGAGAAGTAAATTTAAATAATGAATGGACTGCTAAAATGAGAGAGGTCAAAATCTGAACTCCAACCTGACCACTCTTGAACTTTGTGGAAGTTTGAACCTAAATTCAGACTGGAGTCAATGCTTTTTAGGGAACTAGCTGGGGGAACAAGAATACATGAAACTTTGTATTCTTCAACTTTGGGGATCTTTAAATCCTGAGGCATATCTCAATGATGTGCTTTGATGCTTTGGGCCCACCTGCAGGGCTAGGGACAGTCATTCAAAAAGACTAAGCCTGAATTGATTCAATCTTTGCAGGTTAATTTAACCTGCCTAGGTTGAACTGCTTTGCAAATGTAAAGACATTCCCTCTGGACTAAGGAAATACAGGCACATGCCTGCAGTGGCTCAGGCTAGAAGCTGGGGGGGCACTAGAGCAGCTCTCCCTTGACTTCCACAGTGCTGAGCTGGGGGTAGGGTGGGGGGTGGTGTCCAGGCCCCAGGCAGGATGCTCCGATTAGGGAGGAGTGTAAACCCCCATTCTGCCTGCACTGTCCCAGGCTTTTCCCCGCTTACTGCCCAAGGGGCAGGAATGCTGCTAGACCTCAGCCCCTGGCTAGCTCTCTGAGGCAAACAGGGGGTGCATCTGTTGATGATAAAGAGCTTTTCAATCTCCCTCTCCCTGCTTCTTAATACCGTCTGCGAATCCCTGGAGAGGGATCCAGCAGGAGGCTTATAACACAGTTTTTATCAGCCCATCAACAAAACAAAAGCCTCTCTCTGTAGCCTCCCTAGTTCAAGCTCTTCTTAAACAGCTTATTCCAAGGAAGGAAAGGAGGGGCATTAGCAGCTGACCTGTTGATTAGCTCCCAAAAGCCCTAAGCAGACACTGTTCTGTCTGCCTGTCCCAGTGAAAGTGGAGACACACACACGCAGACACCTCTTGGCATTAGCTAGCATACCACATGCCTGTGGTCCATGGGGTTGGGGTCCATGCTGTGGGAGATGGGAGGGAGGGAAGAGATTCCTGCATGAGCAGCAAGGAGGGGGGTGGTGGGTGGGGAGGAGGCAGGGGGAAGTCAGGCAGATCCTGCTGTGCCTGCAGTCTCCGTGGAAGCAGAGGGGCGGGGTCAGCCCTGTTCTCTGGAGCAGACATCCCAGCTTAGGGCTGCAAAGTATCTGGGATGCTGGGGGATTCTGGTTCAGCTTAAACCAGGAAGGGGCCTGGGACAGACATTGCATAAACTGGTTTGACCCAAATCAAGTTAAGTCTGATAATACATTCAACCAGGTTTATCTGAAACCAGTTCCAGTCATTTTGAAACTGGTTTATGTGCACTAAACTTTTGTTCTGTTACAGGTTTAAACCAGTTTCTGATCGCTTAAACTGGTTTATTTATAATGTCTGTCCCTAGCCCAGCTCTTAATAGGGGCCTTTACCCATGGTTTACCTTCCCTAGTTTATTCTGAGGTGTGCCTTGTATCAACTAGGATTTTATAGTGTGAGAGGTAGTGGGCATTAGTTATCCCACAGTGCAAACACAATTTTTTAGCAGCAAAGACGAAGCCATAATCTCATGGGTGAATGGTTATGACCTACATCTTTAGTGGTCTGTGTTCCATGAAGAAGGAGATTTACATATAAAGCTCTCATTAACACTAATGGAAGTTATCTGGTCCAAAAGTCACCCCTGAATTGATGCACTTCATTTCAGAGTCTTTTTAGTCCTCTGACTTTGGACAACAGAATGCTGGGAAATCTGTTCATTTAACTGATTTGTATTGCGTCATGTGAGTTACTCATCACTTCCACATCCTGCTCAATTGTCCTCCATTATGTCACTTGCCTGCCTTTTCCTCACTTAGTCCTTTTAGAATCATTTGTCTAAGAAAAAACAGCTGTGTTAGGAGCCTTGTTAAGTGACCCAGAAACTGGAGTCTCCCACACCAATGGTATCTGATGCAAATGGATGGCTGCTTGCTGTGAAAATGTTCTTGGTTGACAGCCCATTGGGTACTGTTGACAATATTTGTCTGTAGAGTTAAAAAGCAGTCCTCTCACGCTCGCATATTTAAACTACTCTTTCTCTAGAAATGTCTACATTAAATTCCTCCCATGGAGTTTCAATGGAGGTCTTTCTACAACCCCATTTGTTCAACAGCTGCTAATATACATTGCTCCTTCTCTTTTCCTTCAGCTTTTGCCATCTGCCATCATTAAGTTGCCCAGGTGTCGGAAATCTTCTTGCTCTTCTCTTGTAAACATTATTCTGCAGCCTTCTTCACTAACTCAACCTTTATTTATATAGAGTCTGATGGATTTGGCTAGCTGTTCTCAAAACATCTGCTACATTTTGTACTTTCTGGGGGTGGATGGGAAAGAGAATATATACACTTTCCAGCAAAAGTAAAGATGATCAATTAACGCTTTCTGCTCCTTGCACTCAGTTTCCAGTTCTTACTGTTTTGCTGCACTTATGGATGCCTCAGTTAATTAATGACTGCCACTTGCATTGTTGCACAGAAGCATATACATCACCAAGAACAGCTAATTTCCAGAAACATCAGGCCTTCCACATATTTCAACAATGTCTGGCTCTAAATTGCACAGAAGAACAGCAATGACAGGAAATATCCCAGATAGCTATCAACAGAGATTCAAGTGAGCCCCCAAACTATTTCTGTTCATTTGCTCAAATACACACTGGTGGCATTAGCAAGTGCCACTCCACTGACTTCATAATATCATCATCTTGGATTGAAGATGTGAATTATTTTTGATTAGCTGGAGGGGAAATCCAGCCTCATGCAGCATCTTTCACAGTGACGGGTAGTGTAAACTCTGAATTCTCTGGCAGCAATGATGAAATTAAATGATTTCTGGTGTGACAGACACCTCTTAGTAAATCCTTGAAGGATGAAGATACATTGGAACAACAGAAAAAGAAAACCGGGCAAACAAAACTGCTCGCACAATTGCTTGGTGCCAGCTCCTCTCCATGTTTCTGTTTGGGGAGTGTGCAAAATATGTTGCCAGAGAAGACTCCCACCAATAAGTTGCCAGAGAAGACTCTGCCAGGATTTCATGCTTCCATGCTTCCACTTTTCTTGGGCTGGGTCTCAGTACAGGTGCTTTCAAAGCCTGATTTTGTGAGGCCACAGTGCAGAGACTTCTGTTTCCCACTCTGAACATTTCTGCTGAGCTGCAATTGCTGCCTGCTGCTTTCCCATTTGTTAAGCAATGGATTACTGTTCAAACATTCTCAGCCCAAGTTAGCCTAATCTCTGCATGCAATTCTCCAAATTTACTATCCTCTTACAGTGCCGTGATCAGAGGCGCTTCTTGCTTGTTCAATAATTTTCTGAAGCGCTGCCCCAATCATTGCTACTGTTATTTCCTTTCTTTGTGATGGATAATGCATTTTGTTATTCACCTTCTGCAGAAGGTAAATTGGCCATTTAGATGCTTTCTGATTTTGTATACGGTGTCTTAGTTGTTTTCTCCATCAGCCCTGACAGCTATTTCAAGCCCCTTGCACTTATTCTTACATTAATTTCACTTCACCTAGCAACCCTTATCGAGATACTGCTGGCTAATTCTGTCCTTATCTTCTCCCCTTCCCACCCCAAATCACTTGAAGTACAGTGCTTTTTCTTCACTGCTCAAGTATCGCCTTTAATCTATTCTGCCTCTTTACTCAGCTACTGCTTGGCCTTAGTGGACTCATCCTTTGCTGAAGCTCACTCTTGCTTCCTGTTCCCATATTTGCCAAGGGATTTTGCATACCTAAAGTGGGTGGTCTGTTTTTGGGGAATTTGGAAGCTTGGTCATGGGCCTGGACTAATGCCTCCCATCCAAATAAGGGCCCAAAGAAATGCTTTATTGCTGCTGGTGTGGTGATGCTGGATATGAAAGACTAGGACGTGGAAAGGTCAGGGAGCAAAAAGGAAGGAAGAGGCTCCATGATGCAGTACACAGCACTGCAGGGACCTCCCAAGCATGGCCAGTGCAAGGATTTTTGCTGCCCTAGGCAATGTCATGCTGAGCTGAGATGCTTGTCTGCCCAAGGCATTGCTTTTGCCACCCACTACAATTTGCCACCCTAGGGAGTTTCCTATGCTGGCTGCTCGGTTATGCCAGCCCTGCTCTACAGCTGGCTCAGAAGGTGGAAATTTAGGGAAGGTGATGTGGCTTGGGGAGCCGACTGGATTAAAGGAGTCAATAAATTTGGATTAGATTAGACTCTGAATGACTCCGTGAGGAAAAGCAAGGCATATTTTCAAGACTACGCAGTGCCTCACATCTGTGCCTCAGATTCCCTTCTGTAAAATGGGAAAAATGACATGTATCTACTTCTGGAACTGCTTTAAGAACTATAAATAAAAAGTACCATACAAATCTGAACTGTGGCCTGACCATAATTTTTATTGTGGTTTGTAGATACAGTAGTAGAGATGTTAGGCACTCTGCAAGATTTGACGCTTTGTAAGGCAGACTTCCTGGAGCATGTTACCGAGTGTGTGCATGCATGCGCTCATGCTCACAGACCTCACCTTTGGATGTTTTTTTCTGTTAATACAGCCATTTTTCTTATTCTAAAATAAAGGATGTTCAGATAGAAAGGGCAAGTTTCTGGGATTTGTACAAAAAGCGGCACAGGTCAGATCTTTACCTCCATTGACTCTACTGGACCTATGCCAAGTTCTATAAGCAGAGGACTTGTCTTCCACATGTGCAGGCCAAAGAAGGGCTGGGGACTTGTCTATAGTCCATAACAAAACAGATCCAGTGGCCAAACACCTAGTCCTGGGACATTACTTCATCTCATGGACTACAATTTTTATCACAATGATGATACTTCATTGTGAAGGGGGATGGTGGTGGTGATGGTGGTGGTGGTGGTGGTGGTAGTAAAGGCTTCTGTCTGGGGGGGTTGCCCTGCTCAGAGCTAGCATTCATATCTGACCATTTGGAGCCAAATCTTCAAAAAGATGTTGCTTTGCTACTTTGGCAGCGTGACGATGAGTAGGTATTTACGTTGTGCTATTCTGCAGGTGAACGAACAGGAAAAGAGAATAGAAGCCTAAAGTTATCAAGCATTGAAGGACAGCAGAAAAGTGGGTAAGGCAGTCCAATAGACTATTTAAGCACAGAGACCTTATAAATAAACTGCTTTAGCAGCCCGAGTCTCTTGATATTTGATAATGCAGATGCCCAAGCAGCTGCCTCTCCTTAAATACCAAGGAGATTTTAAAATACCAGAAAGCACTGCCACAATAGTATCTGAATCAAATTCTGCACGTCACAGTAATTAGATTCGTAGCAAAGACAAAACACTATTCTCTGGGCCACTCAATGTCTTGACTTCTCTCTGAACCTCTACAGGTAGATGGTGCAAACTGTCTCACTGGTGTGCTCTGATGAGCTCCTTCTGCTCCATGGCTGCTGGAGACAGTGCCCTGGACGATGAGATTTAGGACCATGGAGCCATCTGTAAACATGAAAGGGTAAGGGGGAGGAGCTGGTGTCAAACTTGCTGAAGGCAGCTAGAGGTGGTCAGTACCTGAAAGGATCAGATCTCGCATTTAGAGATGGATCCAAATTTTAGTTCTCTACCCAAACCCACCATTTTCACTGAATTCATGTTAACTGCATGTGTTCCAATTCAGTGTATTACTAATTTTGCTTCTTTTGGATTTCATGGGTCCAATCCGACCAAAACTCACTATGTTCTGTTTTTCACCATCTATATGGAAATTAATTGTTGAGATGGATGTTTAGACAGTAGGTACTTTTAAGTCTCACTTTTGCCACATCTATTTAGCCTGTCAGCTCTTTGGAACAAGAACCGTCTGCTGCTCTGCCTTTGTGCGGTGCCCAACACAAAACAGGTCTTTTCTTGGTTGGTCTCCAAGAGCTACATAAGAAAGAAAATTGTTATTAAAAATAATACTTGGGTGGTATTGATAGTTAGAAAATGATATTTAGCAATTTTGTCTAAAGAATTGCTTGTAGGTAGAATAGAAGAATGGTCCAAGGCAACAGCAAGAGTTAATTCAGAGGCAGATTAAGATGTTTTGGGGCCTATGCAAATAGGTCGTCTTGTTTGCTTTGCGTTGCTGATCATGGTTGGCCAGTGAGTGAATGAGAAATGAATAACTATCATATACCTGGCACCGCTGTCCCCCCTGCAGGCAATTGGAGGAGGAGGGGTGCTCCTGGGCCCAGGCCTAGCTGGCTCATGTGTTAATCTGCCTATGGGTTAATCGGTTTCTAAAAGTCTATTTGTGACACAGTTTCCTTCAAGGCCCTTGTGTCTAGAACCAGCAGACCTACAGGCTGGGAAACTGAAGACACTTACCACAGTGTATCCATAACATGAGATAGGCTTGTTGGGTTGGCTATATCACAGTGACCAGCTGCAGAGCCTTTGGGATTTCCAGTTTTGGTGGACAGACCAAATTAGGAGGTTGTGACATACCCAAATTAAGACACCAGTAAATGACCACATTAAGATGTGTGTATGTGATGGGTTTGGGAAACAAAGGAATATGCTGACAGAACAGAATGTGGACAATATAATGACCACAGGGAAACCAATCAATGGTACCTGGTGATGAAGACTCATCAGAGGAGAAAAAGAATACAAAATGAGGGATCTAAGAGCAGCAAAGGGTCCCCGAGTGGGGAACCCAAGGCCACCATGGACCGAGGGTGCATCAACAGCCTGTCTCATCCACCAACTGGGAATGGGAAGGGGGACTCAGCCCTCAACTTCCAGGCTGCTGACATCTGATATTTAAGAAAGGACCACAGAGTGATGCTTACGTACCAGCCAGATGTACCAGTACCCTCTGTGGAACCTAGGACTGGTAGATACAGAATTGGAGGGTTATTTTGTTTGCCTTGCCTGCACTATTCTTATCTGCTATCACTGTGTATCAATAAAATTTACCTGTTGTCAAATGGAAGAAGTTGTGGTCGGTCTGAGGGTCTGGGTCTGTCTGGAATAAGGTATCTGGGTCATAAATCTAGTGCCTACAAGATGAGGTGGACAAACCATAGTTTATAGGCACAAGGAGTTAAAAAGGTTATATGGGAGGTTGGAGGGAAATTGTTAGTAGTCTAAAATAAAGAATGGTGTTCTGCCCACACCATTTCAGATGGGATTGTCCCTGATATTAATTTGCTTCCCTGGTTTGTTTGCACCTCTAGGAAGATTCCCTTGGTGGTAACATTGTGTAGGGGGGAGGAATGGGATGAAGTGGAACAGTAGTAACCAGGCATGTAGCCTTCTGTACCACTTTTACACTAGAGAGGGGGGCTCTGCCCTTGTACTGAACACTGAAGTGTCTTTAGGACCAGAGCAATGGTTCTATATTTATGCATATAAATCACTCAGGCAAAATTCCTATTGAAGTCACAGGAATTATGATTAAAGACTGCAGCAGAGGGCTCTTGAAGTGGAAAAAGAGCTGAACCACAGAGTGTAGACTATGTTGGCATAGCTCAGTTTGACACCAATACTGTTTCCCTACCACCATCCAACACTGTCTTAACTCTTCTGTTTCATCTTGTTTTCAGAATTAAGCCAGTCTTCTGTCTCATTCACTGATGACAATGTGTTACTCATAACTTCCTGGTAATGGGGAAGTTAGAGGTCTCTATGGCTCAAGTGACCTTGGAACTTAGCCAGTTCTGAGCTTGTCCAACAGCTCTCCCAGCTATACAGTTGGTCCAATAAAAGATATCACAAAAAATCCTTGCCTTTTGTACATTTCCTGGACCATCATGGTTGCAACAACACTCCAAGCCTACTCAATTTTGAGAAGCACCTATCTCCAAATACAAAACTCTCAGATGTTAATTGATTAAAAACTTGTTCCAAGAGCCCAGGTACAAAATGCCAGCCCCTCTTTTACCCCACAGTGTGAGAGAGTGCCTGGAAAGTGGTTATGAGTAAAAAGACTTTAGCAAAAAATAATTAGGTGTTTGGAAACAGTTGACATGGAACTCAACATTGGCAAATATTCTCAAAGAGAAATTGTCCACAGAAGGCAGCATGATAAAGCACTGCCCTTAGTCCAGACTAGATATGCTGCCCCGGGGCGCACACATACAGTTCCTGTTGACAAAACACATTTTTGCTTCCATTTTCACTACTACATTTTCAAACTTGATATGCATGGCCATATAAAATTCACTGGCAGATGATGCAGTGAAATGAACTATGAAAGTACGTATCTAACTAGTTAGCTAGGTTTTACATTGTATTACCTTGTTTGCTGTTATTTATTTCTAATCATTTTAATTCTGTAGCTTGATCTTTGTTGCCAAAAATGCTTATTTTTCCACTTAAAATACTTTTCAATAACTTGCCCACTTATTTCTAATATAGAAAGGGGGAAAAAAGAGTAAAATGGATCAGTGGATTTGTCTGTACAGTTTAAACTTCCCTTTGTTCTGAGCTGTTTATAATTGTTGCTCTGTTTTAATGTCTATGCTAAACTGATTTCTGGACTTAAAGATGTGCACAGCATTAAAAAAGTACATCTACAATTTAAGGAGTACATCTGAATTAAAGGCCTGACCCCTGGAAATCTTTGCTTATGCACACAGTCCCATAGTTCACAGATAACTGTCTCCCCATTGCGAAGGTTTTCGGGCTGGTGCATCAGTCCTTAAAAATCTCAACATGTTTTAATGTTGAATAAATAAAACAACCCAAGAATTCAGTCCTGCAAAACCATTATCACTGCAAATAATCCTTCACACAACAAGTCATCCCCCTGACATCAGGGAGATTAGGTAGTGTTTCTAGGACCAGGCTCCGTGGAAGGGATTCTGGTTTCAGGTACACAGCTGTCTATGCTCTATGATATAAATACATGCATCTATGCTTCCAGATACAGACACACTCCATTTCAAAGCCTTGAATCATTCCTCTCACCCACCCTCTCCCAGTCACTGGACACCAAAAGAAAGAGGTATTTTCTTTACTTAGTTTTCTTGTTCATGTTCTATATAGCTCTTGGTATAGTAAGCTAGTAAAAAACCCCCAATGCTATACCCTCTAGGGGACGCATGACGGATCTGATAGTGCAGGAACAAATATCCCCAGGGTACCATTTATCTCGCACAGCATGTCTATTTACTTATTTTTTTTCCAGCGTTGCCATTATTATTTTTGCACAGAGGACTCAAATGCTTGTTTCCCATCCTTCCACTGCTGCCCACTGCCTCCCCCTTCACCCTCCTTGACAGACAACACAGTCAAATAGCTCATTAACCCTTAATGGTCCAGTGTGCTTAAGCAACTCTCCCCCACTAACACTAGTGCGTGCAAAGTAATCCCTCAGCAAAGAAAATGCGACTCATCACAGCTATTGCTAGGCTCCCTAGACATATCCCTCTCTCTGCAGACCACGGAAGTAAATAGCTGTAATCGAATCACTGGCATTCGTCTGTCTCACTAATATTAGCAGCAGTGATTCAGACAAACACAAGCTCTCTGTCCCTCTGGGCCAAATACAAAGCTATACTGTAATCAGGTTTAATTGCTGGCCTGCATTAAAGTAGCTGACAAAGTCTCCATCTGTGAAGTGCTCGGGGATCTGTCAGCGCAGGAAGGTGCTACCGGGTATCAAATCACATCAAGTTGTATTCTCTCCTGTCTCACTGCAGCTGTGCATCGTAGATGCCACGGCATCACTCACAAGACACAATCAATGTAGAAGGGGACTGCTGTTTGGAGAGGGAAGGGAATTAAGTGACTGCTGCCCTAGACCTGGTACGTGGAGCTCTCTCTCAAGAGGCACACAGAGGGTCCTTGATTTTCCAGGTTGCCAGCTGGCCCTTTCCCAGGTAGGAGCTAATTTAGTCCACAATTTAACTAGCTTATTAAAGAAAACTCGCTCACCTTTAACATACGGCGGGAAAGACAGCCTAGGGCTGTGTATAAGTTTGCTGTTGAAGTTTGGCTTCTTGAGACTGCTGGGCTGCACTGTTAAAAACATCTAGGGCAGAATACTGAATCAAACAGACTCAAACACTTGCCTTTTTCACTGCTGCTGCTCTGTGCCTCCAATACTCTCCGACAGGCAAGCAGCATCCCATCACCGAACTTACACTTAAAGCGACAATGCACTAAAACCTTCCCTCTAACATTATAGCTGTGTTTAAGGCTTAAATTCCTGGATAATCGCCACGTGCATGCTTGACAAACCAACTGCAGTTTTTACAA
Organism: Crocodylus siamensis; assembly: GCF_052110815.1. Lineage (NCBI taxonomy): Eukaryota > Metazoa > Chordata > Crocodylia > Crocodylidae > Crocodylus > Crocodylus siamensis. The sequence continues at coordinate 88,829,052 of NC_143400.1, read as the reverse complement.
ATACCTGCATGTAGAGATTAGTCAGCTGGTTCGAAAAGAGCCAGCTTGTCTCCCAGCCGGAGGCAGAATTCGGCCCCTAGTGTGTACCGGTTTGGCTGCTTGTTGCAAAAAAGATGAATAGCAGAGAGTGTTTGCCGTGGCTTTTTCTGACATGCATACACAACCTGTAGCTGCCATCCTTTTTTCCTCTTTCAGGAAAACCCCAGGGTGAAGCCAAAAAGGTTAATTTCCTTAGATGAGGTTAGTAATGAGAATCTCAAGCATATTTGTCAAGATAGACTCTCAAGGTAGGGGAAATCCAGATTGCATCCCTCAGATGGATAAAGACAGCAGAGATCAAACTCTGCTCTCTATTACAGCAGCATCAATCTGGAATAATTTCACTGACATAAGTGGAATTACTCCACTGGCACAGCTGCACAGACTTTGGCCCTGTTGTACCTGGCGTAATATGAAGAATCAGGGACTGGAGCCAATTCAGAGAGAAGCAGTTGATTTTCTGAGGACATAATGTATCTCTACGCGATGTTTAACTAAAGTGATATGTATGACCAGTCACTCCTTGCCAATCATCACAGTCCATGACTTAAATCCTGCAGCTGGGCTTTTTTTGTTGTTGCTGTTAACACTGAAATGGGTAGTGTTAGATTTATGCCCACACAGATCGTGCTCACAAAACCTCTCCCGGGTAGTTAAACATACTTCTTTTCAGAAAGATGCTTTGCCTTTTCCACTTCTGTGCATTGTTAGTAGTGGTGCACAGAACAAATACTCATGCAGCGCTCAAACCAGATGAACCAACTGGAGGTGTAAAATAAAAGATTTGTGATGGGATGGTCTTCATTGGCATGGAGTAGGGACAGAAGGGAGACGGATGCCTTTGTTCCACTGGTCCTGGCTTTTCAAGACCCGGGGCACAATGTCCCGCTCGACAGGGGTGATCCAAGTCTGGAGCGTCCAGGAAGTGGCTGCCCAGAAGACGGAGTGGGAAGAGGGGTGGAAAGTGCCTCACAACCAGCATGGGGAGGTTTGCCCAGAAACTCCAGCAGGGAGCTCAGTCTTGGGGACTCCGAGCAGGGGAATAACTACGGTGGGGTATACAGGCGCTGTTACTTGTGGGGGAGGAGGAGGACAGCACAGAAAAAACTGGCTGCAGCCAAAGCTGTGCAATCATGCTGGCGCTGCCACGGCAATTGGACGTTGCTGCTGGCCTTAGCTCTGAGACAGCCCCGGGGGGAAAATTCACATGGAACAACCCAGCAGAACTTGTTCTCCGAATCCGTCCTGCGAGAGTTTTTGTGGAAGATGCTAAGTATGATTCCTTCGTCTCCCTCTTAGTAAAACCGGGGTACCGGAAGTCATTGTAATCGTCCACTAATAAAGAGAATGGGAGAGTGACTTTCTAGCAGCTCAGGAAGTGGAAGCTCATGTCTTTTCAAGACTTGCTCTTTTCAGTCAGCTTTCCAATCCTGGCCTGCTATGCCATACCTCAGCCGTCTTGGTTAACAGGCCCGACAAACCATTTTATTGCATGGATAGTCCACGGGAAAAATATCAGTTATTAAGTGAGGCAACCCAGCTGTGCATCCAAAAGCCTGATCGCTGCTCGGTCCACAAATGTTTTGTGCTTTAAGTATTTATGGGCACTTACATACATGCGGCGAGTCTGCTCTGGCAAATCCAGGGCGCTGGAGCTGGACTCGATTAATCGAGTCTGCTGGCGCACGCAATTGACGCGCCGGCGCTGCGTCGATTACGCAGGTATACATGGTGCGGCGTGCGTCAGCACTGAGAAAATGGAGGGCAGCGCGCGTTGAACTAAAACGCATTCAATGTGCTTTAGTTCAAAGTGCACCATCGCCATTTTCTCAGCGCTTTGCCACGGCGCCACTCATACAGCCACATCCGAGGCAGTGCCGGGCGCTTTTAATTAGTACGGTTTCTTATGGTAGTGCCTAGGAGCTCTAGTCATGGACCAGGACTCTGTTGGTTTAGGTGGTGAAGAAACACAAAACAAAGAGGTCCGCTTTGGCCCCAAATGCTTATAAATTGTAGTTAAATTAATTCATGGCATTGTAACAAATAGACCCACTTGGACTCGCATGGAGTAGATGGAAACATTTGGGAAGCAATGGGGCAAATTTCTTCCCAGGTGTTATGAGTTTTGAAGGCTGGCTACCTCGAATGACTTAAAGAGGTAGCTCACGATTCTATGCCTACATCTCTAGCAGAATATCAAGAGATATTCAGGACTGTATCGTTACACTATCCTGAGGTCCCTCTGAACTATACGGCTAGGTACAGACATTCAAAAAGCCCAAGGTGGCGTCGGTTTAGTTATACAGTTGTCTGTACAGTTGGCATATTTTAGAAATGCACAGGATTTGTTCACAGCTAAAATCCAGACTCCTTAAATGTGTTACTACTTTCCACTTCTTTTGGCTATTTGGTATTTAACTTCAGGTTATGTTTTGAGTAGGGTGGAAAGCTAAAACAAAGCATTAGTATCACCCCTTTAAATGACAAGTCTTAAATGTAAATAAAAAAGGTTTTTGAAAAGTCACGCGGCTCTCCTGGATTCAGTGAGGTGATGGGAGGAGAACTTGATCCGTCATTGCCATCTGATTTCTAAATTGGATTAATTCTGACAAGAGCCTTTTTCTGCTTAATCAGATTTGCTATCAATTTGGCTGCTAGGTTCATAACAACCTTCTATGAGAAAAGAAACTGAACTGGGGGTAAGGCAGCTTTGTTTCAAGTTCAGCTTTACTTTCAGCCAGAAGTGTGTTCTTTTAGAGTCTGTCTTTTGTAATAATCATTTCTCAGTTTCCTTGCTTTCTTTTCTAATTCTAGTTGTTGCTGATTATTCATTTTCTTTTTACAAGAGCAGTAGGAGATTAATTGCCCATGCAAGGTTGTTAGAGAGATTCCCAAAGCAGAGGAGAAGTAGCTTACTTGTTTTTCTTAATTTCCATAATTTCATCAATTTTAAACATGGTGTGGATTATAAACAGTAGTAAAATGCCATATTAAAAGCCTGTAAGATACGGCTTGGAGATCTATTTAATGACTATTAAATAGACCCATTTCTACGGTAGTCGTGCATGTGTCTTAATATTTACAAACAGAAATCATTATTTTTATTGAGCTAGCATTTGGAGGCCTCAACCACATTAGGACCTCATTGTGTTAGCCATAGTACAAATGCATACTAAGAGACAGAACCTGCTCTGAGGAATGGACAGTTGAAAAAGCCCAGACAGACATAAGGAAGGGTAACAGAAGTATAGAGAAGTGAAATGATTTGCATAAGGTTACACCACTAGGCAGTGGCAAAGCTGGGAAGAGACTTCTCCAGCCAGTGCCCAGTGTACTAGACTACTTTGTCTTCCCTTTAAAGACAAGTTCTCTCTCTTCTCAGTCTACAGGAGAAATAGCGATCTTAGTTTATAGCTGTTTCTCTTTATGCAAAGGGCCTAACAAGGGAGAGCTAAGGCAGAGAGATTTACACTTAAGTCTGAATGTGGTGAAGCCCATAAACATCCTTGCCTCTTGCAGGAAGAATAACGACAACATCCACCTTCTATAAGAGACCTATAACTCATGCTCATGAACCCTCTTGGGCATTTCAGTGGAACATAGCCATTGCAGGGAGAGATGATCTCTTAGGTAGGCACCCCTAAAAGTCGTTGTTATATGGGGCAAGGCAGTGCCATGCTGAAACAGGCCAACTAAACTCCCAAACCAGAAGCAGTATGGCTAGTGTGACCATATAATTTTATAATTTTAAAGGAAATCCAGGGCACTGTCCCCTCTTTCCCCCTCAAGTCCCCCTGAGTAAACTCCCAAACCAGGAGCAGTATAGCTAGTGTGACCATATAGTTTTAAAGGAAATCCAGGGCACTGTCCCCTCTTTCTCCCTCAAGCCAGCAGCACTGCTACATGGATCAAAGGGAGCAGCAGGGCACACAAGCCCCCCCGGCTCACCAAAAGCATCTGGGAATGTCTCCTAGCTAAAAGGGAGGTGCACACCCAATGGAAGGGAGGGGCCAACCCCAGGGAGGACTATACTGCAGGGGATGTAGGGGGTCAGTCAGGAAGGCCAAGGCGGAGATGGGACTGGGACTAGCTTCCCAGATTAAGGACAACAGGAAGTTGTTTTTTAAATACATAGGGGGTAAAAAGAAGGTTCCGGGTAATGTGGGCCCCCTGCAGGACACGTTAGGAAATTTGGTCGTCACACCAGATGACAAAGCCAACATATTCAATGATTTCTTTGCCTCCATTTTCCTAAGCAGGGACCAGAACAGTCACCCCATTGGGCCCCCCTCAGGTCCCAGGGGAGGTGCACCTGGGCCAAGGGTTAGTGAGGAACTAGTTAGGGAACTTCTGCAGGGACTGGATGTATTCAAGTCAGCTGGTCTGGACGATCTCCACCCTAGAGTACTAAGGGAATTAGCTGAGGTCATTGCAGGACCCCTGGCGTGGCTGTACAAGCACTCATGGTGGTCTGGTGTGGTGCCAGAGGACTGGAAGAGGGCCAACGTGGTTCCCATCTTCAAAAAGGGGAAGAAGGAGAACCCAGGAAACTATAGGCCAGTTAGTCTTACCTTGATCCTGGACTAGTTTTTGAGGAATTATTCTGGCGCTTATCCATGAGAGGCCAGCGGGGAAGGTCAGGCTTAGGGGCAACCAACGTTCATCAGCGGCAGGTCCTGTCAGACCAACCTGGTGACCTTCTATGACCAGGTCACCAAATCATTAGATGCAGGGGTAGCAGTGGACATAGTCTTCCTGGACTTTTGGAAGCCTTCGACACTGTCTCTCACCCCGTTCTCATTAAGAAACTGGGGGACTGTGGTGTTGACACCCACACAGTCAATTGGGTCGCCATCTGGCTGGAGGACCGCACCCAGAGAGTGGTGGTGGAAGGGTCATTTTTGACTTGGAGGGATTTTTGACCAGTGGGGTCCCCCAGGGCTCGGTCCTCGGGCCCGCACTGCTCAACATCTTCATCAGTGATTTAGATGAGGGGGTAAAAAGCACCCTGTTCAAATTTGCTGATAACACTAAGATGTGGGGGGATGTGGGCACGTTAGAAGGGAGGAATAGGCTGCAATCAGACCTAGACAGGTTACAGGGGTGGGCGGATGAGAACAGGATGGGATTCAACACTGACAAGTGCAAAGTGATGCACCTGGGGAGGAACAACCGGCACCATACCTATAGGCTGGGGAACTCCCTTCTTGTTGGTACAGAGGCAGAAAAGGATCTTGGAGTCATCATTGACTCCAAGATGAACATGGGTCGGCAGTACTGCATTTGGGCAGAAAGAACCAGCAACATACCTATAGGCTGGGTATCTCCCTTCTCAAAAGCACAGTGGCAGAAAGAGATCTTGGCGTCTGTGAGGGGGCCAAGGCCCCAGGGGGCGAGGGGGCGAGGAACACCGGAGTTCCGCCTAACTTCCGGGGCCCGACCCGGAAGTTCGGCCGGGGGTTTAGCGCTTCCCGGAACTCGGACCGGGCCGGCCCGGGACCGGCCCGGGAGAATAAAAGGAGCCCACCTACCCCAAGCAGGAGAAGACTGAGGCTCCAGCCGGAGCCTGCACCGGGAGCTGCGGAGCCGGGAGCTGTGGAGCCGGGAGCCACGCGGCAGGAGCCGGCGGCAGCAAAGACGGGAGCTGCGGAGCCGGGAGCCACGCGGCAGGAGCTGGCGGCGGTGGCGCAGGGAGCTGCGGAGCCCAGGATCGCACCGCAGGAGCCAGCGGGGCCAGGAGCTGTGGAGCCAGAGGCGGTAGTGACTCTAGACGACGAACTGGTAACAAGGGGGCCGGCGACAGCCGCGCCGGAGGAGACCGGAATGGGAGGTTCTGACGGAGGGACCCTTCTCCGGCGGCTGCGGGCAGTTTGGCCGCGGAAGAAGACCCGCGGGCAGGGAGGTAAGCCTCGCAACCCCCCCGGGTCTCGAGAGACAGTCAATAGGGGTAAGGACACCCCAGACCCATAGGAGCTAGCTGCACCTGGATAGACCAGGTGCCGTAAGGACTCCTGAAGAGGGTCCGGCAGTGCGAGGGCGGTACCCCGCTGCAGGACTAGGACACGGACAAGGGAGCCCCTGATGGAGGCTAACCCCGGAGGACCAGGAGAGGGTGTAGGGGAGGAGGAGCCCTCAGGACCCCTGGACCTTGGAGAAGAGGTACCCCATCCAGACCGCCAGTTTCCCCGTACGGGTGAACCCCCATATTACATCAAGTCGTGGCAGGCGAGATCGGCGGAAGCAGGAACGGCCCGTCGCGTACCCCCTCCTCTCCAGGGGCCGTCTGGGGATAGGGGGACTCACGGCAGGTGACGCACCCCATCCCCTCACAACTGGTGCATTGGCCGGGAACCCAACCCGAGCCTGACGCCAAGATCACCAGGGAACAATGGAACTCCCCATGGGCACCGATATGGTGCAACAGACGCTGCACCTAATAGCCCAGCTGCTACAGCAGCATCAACAGACTGCCTTAAGGCAGGTGAACTTGCAGGAGCATTTGCTCCAACAACAACAGGCTAGGGGAGGCCTGTATAGCGGGGAAATGAACGTCCCCCAAATGAACAAGGAGGATGATGTAGAGGCCTTCTTAGAGATTTTTGAGCGGGCGGCCCTGGCTGCGGGAGTAGATAAAACGAAGTGGGCCAGCAGACTGGGAGTCTTGTTGATCGGCCCCGCGCAGGCGGCATACCGAGCCTTGACACGGGCTGAGGCCGGGGACTATGACCGAGTAAAGGCTGAGATCTTACAGCGCTTAGAGATCACCCCGGAGAAGCACAGGCAGGCCTTCCGAGGGGTCAAGGCCAAGGGGGAGAGGACCCCCAAGATGTTATGGCACAGTCTCAAAGATGAGATGATGAAGTGGCTGAGGCCAGCGGTTGCCACAAAGGAAGAAATCTGCGACCAGGTGCTGTTAGAGCAGTTCCTGGTGGACTTGGACGAAGACACCCAACACTGGGTAAGATGTCACGGCCCCACAACCTCCCTGCAGGCGCTGCAGCTAGCTGAACAGTATACGGCGGCACAGGCGGGGCGACGCTCGAGCCGAGGGAAGCCGAGGCCGGAAGGCTCACCCCAAAAAGGGAAGGGAGGTAAGAGCGAGAAGGTCCCGGAGAGCAGGGTCATTTGTTGTTTCCGGTGTGGTGGGAAAGGGCATCTTGCTAGGTCCTGCCCAACCGATGCCGAGTACCCCGCTAGCAAAGGGGCCCCGCTCCCAAGGGGGGACAGTAGAGAGCGGGAGTCCATCCGGGAGGACCCGATGGAGTGCGGGGTCGGCGGCAGGGAAGATTCCCCTCCTAGACCCTTACCCCGAATTAAGACCTGGGTAGGACAACGGCCCCTCATGGCTGTAGTAGATACGGGGTGCGCACAGACACTGGTCCGCCCATCGCTGGTCGAATAGAGGCGAGCACCTCGGTGTGCGGGAATCCACCTGGTTTGCCTGCACAACAAAAGAGCTTACTTCGAGCGGCGAATCCTCGAGGTCCGGCTCCAGGGTGTCTCCAGGCGCTTGCCCGTGGGATTGAGTGAGGACATCCTCCACCCCATGATTGTGGGGAGAGACTGGCCGGAGATTTACGAAGTACTGGCCATGCTCCGACCACGAAAGGAATTAACGGAGGGCTTAGCCAGGGAAGAGACAGAGCAGCCCTGGCCGGGCGAGCTGGAAGGCCTAGCAAGCGGCTACCAGTTCCGTGAGGCCCAGGAGGAGGATGCGGAACTGCGACCCTTCCACGAGGAAGCCCTCAAACCCCACCGGCAGCCGGAAAGCCCCACTGCAGATCGGGGACAGGGCCCCCGGGTCGAGCTGAGGCAGGGCTTACTATACCGTACTAAACCCGGTCCCCAGACAGGGAGGGAGGTGGAACAACTCTTAATTCCCCGCAGATATCGGACACCCCTATTACGCTTAGCTCGCGGGAATCCGATGGGGGGACACTTGGGGAAGGGTAAGACAGAGGCCCGATTAACACGCTGGTGCTTCTGGCCCCACTTGTATGAGGACGTCGAGAAGTTTTGCAAGGGGTGTCGGGACTGCCAGCTAGTGAGCCCCCACAGGCCCCCACGCGCTCCCCTTCAGTTGATGCTGATTATACAGGACCCCTTCGCCAGGGTCGCTTTGGATGTGGTGGGGCCTTTACCGCGTAGTACCGCGGGATACCGGTTCCTCCTGGTTCTCATAGATTACGCCACCCGGTTCCCGGAGGCTGTCCCCTTACGGGCGGTGACGGGCTCCAAGGTGGCTGAGGAGCTCATGAAATGGGTGTCCCGGTTTGGGATCCTGAGGGAAATAGTAACGGACCAGGGAACGAACTTTATGTCCGCGGTGATGGCAGCAATGTGCAGGGTGCTGCATGTCACCCACCTGAGAACGACTGTGTACCACCCCCAAACTAATGGACTTGTGGAGCGCTTCAATGCAACGTTGAAGGGGATGCTCTGTCGGTGCGCCCAGGAAGATCCCGCGAGGTGGGATCTATTGGTACCCCCTTTACTATTTGCGGTGCGGGATGCCCCGCAGGCCTCCACGGGATATTCCCCATTTAGGTTGGTTTTCCGGCACCAACCCCGAAGCTTACTGGACATAGTGAGGGAGAGCTGGGAGACCAGTGAGCGAGGGGGCCGCCAGGTGGCCGAGTACGACCAGGAGATACAAGGACGACTCCACAAGGCTCAGCGGGCGGCCCAGGACAACCTCACCCAAGTTCAGAGGCAACAGAAGAACAGGTATGACCAAGGGACCCGGGAAAGGGAGTTGCAGCCCGGCCAAAGGGTGCTGGTTATGTTGCCCAGCTCCCACAGTAAATTTGAGGCAAGATGGCAAGGGCCAGCGCGGGTAATAAGACGAGTCGGCCCAGTAAATTATGAAGTCCAGAGGGAGGGCCGACAGAGGACATCCCAGATCCTGCACATTAATTTGCTGAAGGAGTGGCAGGAGCCACAGGGGCTCCTTCTAGAAATGGATGGGGAGTCAGTGGATGGAGATTACCAAGGGCTAGAGGCGGGGCCCAAAACCCTAGAGGAGGGACTCCCCGGGGAAGGAGCGTCCCTCTCGCCGCACCAAAAGAAACAACTGCAGCTTTTAATCGCGGAGTTCGGGGATGTGTTTATGGAAACTCCAGGGAAGGCTAGAGGCGTCGAACATGCGATCCTGATGCCGCGAGGTCAGGTTGCCAGAGAGAAGTGGCGGCGGATCCCCTTCTTCCGATGCCAACCAATTAGAGAAGAACTAAACCGTATGCTGGCCCAGGGCATTATCATGCCTTCTCGCAGTCCCTGGCGGAGCCCGTTGCTGGCCGTAACTAAGCCGGACGGCAGTTTGTGGCTGTGCGTCGACTTTAGAAAGGTGAACGCCATCACACAGTTCGACGCCTTCCCTATGCCCCAGGTGAATGAACTAGTGGAGCGCATCGGGCAGGCTAACTTCATCTCCACCCTGGATCTGGCAAAGGGATACTGGCAGATCCCCTTGCGGAAGGAGGATCAGCCCAAGACCGCGTTTGGAACACCATGGGGCCTGTACGAATTCAAAAGGATGCCGTTTGGGTTGAATGGGGCTGCAGCCACCTTCCAAAGGCTAATCGACTGGGTGCTGGCGCCACACCAAGAATACGCCGCCGCATATATCGACGACATTGTGGTCTACACCCAGATGTGGGAGCAGCACCTTCGGGCCCTGAGGAAGGTACTGCAGGAGTTACGGGGTAAAGGCCTAACGGCCAACCCGAAGAAATGTGCCCTCGGAAGATCAGAGACTAAATACCTCGGCTTCCAGGTAGGCAAGGGGCAGGTAAGGCCCTTAAGGGACAAGGCGGTGGCCCTCCGGGACAATGAGGCCCCAGTGACTAAGAAACAGATGTGGGCCTTTCTGGGGTTGGCCAGCTACTATCGGCGGTTCATTCCCCGGTTTGCAGAACTGGCTAACCCCTTGGTAGACACGACCAAGGGGTGGGAGCCTCCCCGAGTCAACTGGACCCCAGAAAGACGTAAGGCTTTCGAAGAGCTCAGGCGAGCATTGTGTCAGGGGGTCGTGCTACATACTCCAGACTTTAATGTTCCCTTTACTCTGCAGACTGATGCTTCGGCGTACGCCCTGGGAGCTGTCCTCTCACAGGAGGTGGAAGGAGTGGAGCGTCCCGTGGCATTTGCCAGCTGGAAACTAAACGAGCATGAGCAAAGGTACTCCACGATCGAGAGGGAGTGCCTCGCTATACGGTGGGGCATAGACTATTTCAGATATTATTTATTGGGCCGGGAGTTCCGGCTAGTGACTGACCACACCCCTTTATGGTGGCTCAACTCTGCCAAGACAGAGAATGCAAGGATTATGCAATGGGCCCTGGCGCTACAACCCTACCAGTTCCAAATTGGGTATAAGCCGGGGCGCAGTAATACGGTAGCAGACTTTTTGTCTCGGTGCGGAGGGACAGAGACACCTCCGGGGCCCTCGGTATCATCCCGTATGGACTGGAAGAAGCCAGAGGGGGGCGAAGCTGGTCAGTCAAAAGGAACGCCTATCGGCGTCTCCAGGGGTGGAGTATGTGAGGGGGCCAAGGCCCCAGGGGGCGAAGAACACCGGAGTTCCGCCTAACTTCCGGGGCCCGACCCGGAAGTTCGGCCGGGGGCTTAGCGCTTCCCGGAACTCGGACCGGGCCGGACCGGGACCGGCCCGGGAGAATAAAAGGAGCCCACCTACCCCAAGCAGGAGAAGACTGAGGCTCCAGCCGGAGCCTGCACCGGGAGCTGCGGAGCCGGGAGCTGTGGAGCCGGGAGCCACGCGGCAGGAGCTGGTGGCGGCGGCGCAGGGAGCTGCGGAGCCGGGAGCCACGTGGCAGGAGCCGGCGGCAGCAAAGCCAGGAGACGCGGAGCCGGGAGCCACGTGGCAGGAGCCAGCGGCGGCGGCGCAGGGAGCTGCGGAGCCCAGGATCGCACCGCAGGAGCCAGCGGGGCCAGGAGCTGTGGAGCCAGAGGCGGTAGCGACTCTAGATGACGAACTGGTAACAAGGGGGCCGGCGATAGCCGCGCCGGAGGAGACCGGAACGGGAGGTTCTGATGGAGGGACCCTTCTCCGGTGGCTGCAGGCAGTTTGGCCACGGAAGAAGACCCGCGGGCAGGGAGGTAAGCCTCGCAACCCCCCCGGGTCTCGAGAGACAGTCAATAGGGGTAAGGACACCCCAGACCAATAGGAGCTAGCTGCACCTGGATAGACCAGGTGCCATAAGGACTCCTGAAGAGGGTCCGGCAGTGCGAGGGCGGTACCCCGCTGCAGGACTAGGACACGGACAAGGGAGCCCCTGATGGAGGCTAACCCCGGAGGACTGGGCGAGGGTGTAGGGGAGGAGGAGCCCTCAGGACCCCTGGACCTTGGAGAAGAGGTACCCCATCCAGACCGCCAGCTTCCCCGTACGGGTGAACCCCCATATTACATCAAGTCGTGGCAGGCGAGATCGACGGAAGCAGGAACGGCCCATCGCGTACCCCCTCCTCTCCAGGGGCTGTCTGGGAATAGGGGGACTCACGGCAGGTGACGCACCCCATCCCCTCACAGAGTCATTATTGATTCTAAAATGAACATGGGCTGGCAGTGTGGGGAGGCAGTCAGGAAGGCCAACCGCACCTTGTCATGCATCCACAGATGCATCTCGAGCAGGTCCAAGGAGGTGATCCTCCCCCTCTATGCGGCACTGGTCAGGCTGCAGCTGGAGTCCTGCGTCCAGTTCTGGGCACCGCACTTCAGGAGGGATGCGGACAACACGGAGAGGGTCCAGAGGAGGCCACTCGCATGATCGGGGCAGCAGGGCAGGCCCTACGAGGAGAGGCTACGGGACCTGAACCTGTTCAGCCTCCACAAGAGAAGGCTGAGGGAGGATCTAGTGGCCTATTACAAACTAGTCGGGGGAGATCAGCAGGCATTGGGGGAGTCCCTGTTCCCCCAAGCACTGCCACAAATGGCCAGGAATAACGGTCACAAGCTGGCAGAGGGTAGGTTTAGGTTAGACATCAGGAGGCGCGACTTCACGGTCAGGGCGGCTAGGGTCTGGAACCAACTTCCAAGAGAAGTGGTGCTGGTTCCTACCCTGGGGGTCTTTAAGAGGAGGCTAGATGTACACCTTGCTGGGGTCGTTTGACCCCAGTACTCTTTCCTGCCATGATAGGGGTTTGGACTCGATGATCTGCTCAGGCCCTTTCCAACCCTAGAAACTATGAAACTATGCAGAGGCAGAGTAGGCAGGGGCACAGGGCACAGTCCGGTGGGGAGGCGGAGTGGCAGGTGCGTCAGGCGAGCAGGTGGGGAGGTAGTGCTGCTGCTGGGAACAAGGCAGGCAGACTGGTGGGTGGATGGCAAGTAGTACAAGAATTGGGAGGTAGATACCTGAATGCTTGAGGTGAAGATGGCAACAGATTGTGTCGGACAGGGAGAAGTTTACTAGTGTCCATAATGCATCCTCGAAGAACACCCCAAAACCCTCCAAGGTGGCGGAGATAGGGAGTAGGAGAGAAACGGGGGCCACCTATGCCTGGCACACTGCTACAAAAGGAATGCAGCTTCCTTAGCCTAGGAAAACAAGGGCTGCACGGAGATCTATCTGATTGCTGCCTATAAATACATCCGGTATGCAAATACCAGGGAGGGTAAAGAGCTATTTTAAGCTAAAGAACAACACTGGCACAAAACAAACTGGGCATGAACAGGATGTGAATAAGATTTGGCTGGGAACAGAAGGAAGGTCCTATGCATCAGAGGAACGAGGTTTTGGCAAAGTGTTTCGGTAGGTGGGTAAATGAAAGAGATGGAGCTTTATCATTTTTTACATGGGAGTGCATAGGATGTGGTGATTTGTGAGACCAGGGCACTGGCACTGGCTGAGCCAGGACCTCCCTCCCAGTCTTGTGTTTGTGTTCCCTTAGTGCAACCTTCTGGATGAACGGCGGTTTTGTAAAATTTCCCCCTTGGGGCCAAGGGGAGCTCAGCGAGGAAGTCGCACAGGATTACAGAAAACATCAAATCAGGCCCAGCTCTGTACGTCTGTGTATGAATATCCCTGGTGAGCATGTTAGTAAGTGTCAGCAACTTTGTGACCTCAGGATGAAAGAATCAGCTTTTTCAGTCTGGCAGTCCAGCCAGCAGCATTCACCTTGGCAGGCACCGCAGAAAAGCTGTTGTATTGTGCCCTGCACTGTAGGAATAAAAAAAAGGCCTGGCTTCTTTGCCATTGAGGGATTGATAACCTGCGAACAACAAGCTCTTTTCTCCAAGTCCCATGAAATATGATTGATCTGAAGCGGGTGCCTAGGAAAACAGTAGCACCAGGCACGGAGGGAACACACAGCAGCAGCTGGGAATGAGCTCAACCTTAGCAGTAGCAGCCCATTTTCCCTCCTTGCTTCCCAATGTCTTGTCTTTAGTTATGTGGCAGTACTTTACCACCAGCCAAACAGTGTTTCCCTGGCCTTTGCTGACAAGACAGCAGTGAACAAACCTGGGTATTAATTAGAGACACTGGCAGTCCAAAGCAGCTGCAGTCCGGGGTATACTTTTGCTGCAGTCTAAAGCCCTTGCCATTGCTTTTCTCAGGGCTTTGTCACATGTTGAATTTTGAGTCTCACAAATGTTAATTGGTGTTCATGCTAGCTTGAGTTTGCAGCAGTTACACCTTCAGGCTAAAAAACTTCTCCGCTGGTCCCCCACCTGGAGGTGGAGAGTTAGAGAGACAGGGGTAAGTAATGAAATGGGGATGGGGGATGGGTGGTGAATGAAGGCTGTCAGCCACTGAAGGATAAAATTAAAAGAGTTAAAAAGAAAAGAATGTAAAAAGAAATAGAGGAAGTAGATGAAAGAAGGTCTCATGTTTTAATAAGTGGGGATTGGAGGGTGGGGGGTGCTGGTCATACTCCTTGGGGTGGCTAGGAGCTGGGGGGAGGTGAGGGAAAGAACTTTTGGGGGAGCTACTGCCCCTGCCCTGAGAAGGAAGCCCCGGCTCATGCGGACCTGATCCAGCCCCCTACCAGTTCCAGCCCCCTCCCCTCGAGACCCCACTCTCAGACCTGTTCATGTCTTGTGACCTGGCTAGCTGGCATGTGCTCTGGAGGCTGCATGCAATGGGGCTCCACCCCTGGGGGAGGGAAGGTTGCACCCCTGGGGGCAGGAGAGGAAGTTGGCTTGGTACCACCCCCTCCTTCCCCCCGGGGCAGAAGATTTCAGTGGGTGGAAAGTTCGTCCACACAGAACAGGAGAGGGGGGGACAAGGGACATTGCATCCTGGGATGCTGGAGGCCTGCAACCTGGGTGGCTTTTCTGTGGGGAGCAGCCACACATTAGTGGAACACAAGCTAGGTAACACGAGTCAAATAAACCTGCTCTGGAGTTGTGCAACTTCAAGCCACCTAAACTGTATTGCAAAGTAGTTTCAGGTGTTAATGTGCAGACAAACCAGGGGTGAAGAGCTCCAGGAGCTGCCTAAAATGAATGCGTAACAAAGCCTGCAGAGGTCAGTGCGTTGCAACAGTGAAGCATCATTTTCTTGAAATGAAGCAAAGGACCGTCCGGATTCCACAGGCATAAAGGGTCCTTTTGGATTATGTCATGCAAGAAATCCCAGCAAATAGCTGGGTTGAGATGCCGTGTTATCGGGCGATCCTGCTGCAGTACCTCTAGACTTCTGGTGGGAGCAACTGCCGTATGAAAGGTGCCACTCAGTGAGGCCCTGTCCTTATCTGAACATGAGCCTCTCCAATTTAGTTTGCGACAGATCCCGCCTGCTACAACCAAAGGCCATATCCAGTTGGGCATGGCCATGCAGCGTCACATACCACACATTCATACGTTTTCCACACTGCTACCTTGCGACTCAGAGTTTTATTTTGGACCCCTGGGGATCCTGCGCAAAAAATACCTGCACAGAAAAAAAGCGGGATGGCACAAACAGGACCAGTGTGTGCTGTCTAAAACCTGAGCCTGGCTGGCTGAAGCCACACTTTGGCTGCCGGACAGGCTCCCAGCTGTGGGAAAAGCATGACTACAGCTTCCCTGGTTCCCAGGACCCCAGATAATGCTAGTTATTTGCTTTGTCAGAGGAATCTAAAAGTCTGTGCCAAATAAGTCCAGGAAACTTCACTTTGACCAAAAATAGCAAACAGGAGAATGAAAGGGACCTAGAAGATGGGCGAGTCAGTACTTAAGGAACTTGGGCTATTATTCACTTTGACTAGCTTTTTTGCCTTGTACAACTGCATTGTCTTGATATATGCCAGGAAATTTTAGAACTAGAGGCTATGGTTGGTTTTCCAAGCCAGCCGGAATAAAATGGGTTTTTTTTCATTTTTTTTTGTGGCAGTTCCAGCCTTGCAAGGAGTAAGTGTGCTGGCTGTTTTGAAATAATCTGGTATGTCATCCATTTACAGAGACATCTTGACTTTCTGATTTAAGAAGAGTTACCATTGTGCCACAATATAACTGACTGATGATCTTGTGAACAAAAGCTATACGACGGCAGCCCCACAGTTTAGTTATGCTTTGTCCTCTTTCATCACTGTGCTATATATGTGAATGCGGAATGAAATTTTCCTTCACATTTTAACTTTGGGAAGGGGAGCATTGCTCTTGGTTAAAATAAGGACCCGGGAATCAAGGTTCTCGGTTGTTTTTCACTGAATCCATTAGTACCTCTGGTGCAAATCTTTAGTATTTCTGCATGGACAAGCCATCTAACTTCACTATGCCCCAATATGTCCATTAAAAATAAGTGTACTTATAGTTCAGAAGATTTTGGGGAAATTAATAAGTGTCTGGAACTGCTTTGAGATCCTTGCCCTTCTAGCATCATTGTTTTCAGGGTCTTAAAATACAACCATGCCTAGAATCAGCAACAGCAAAAATGTATTTATAATATATTAATAGTTTTGTAATAATTATTGGGGGATACCTCTCCTGGCTGAGACTGGCAAGATTTCGGCTTGGACTCAACTGTTTGCTATTGTGCACAATGGACAGGAAAATTCTGCAGTTAGTGTGCCTTCAGGGCTTCCCCCAGAAAACCAGATACGGTTTCCGTTGCCTGCAAATCCTGGAAAAGCACTGAGAACAAAACCAAAATGACTATTTGGCCTTCGCTGGCAGGATCAGGACGGACTGTCACCACCCATTTGAACGATCTTCTCTCTTACAAACGGAGTTAAGCAGGGGTGCATTCTTGGATCGGCCTTCTTCTCACTCGCGGCAGGGGGTTGGACTTGATGATCTGCTTAGGTCCCTTCTGACCTTACCAACTATGAAACTATGCTCTACGAGCTGTTTCGGACTGGGTGAGGAGTGGTCTCCAAGCAGGAATAAGTTCCTGTGCCACTAGCAAACCTCTCAAAAAAAAACAAAACATCTAAACTTCAAGCAGAGTTTAATGTCTCAAAAAACAACCGAACTTGAAGAAAACCGGCCATCTCCTGAAAAAAAGCTATGCTGAGTCTTCTGTAACCATAGGCAGAAAGGGACAGCTCGGTATTACTGAATTCTACCATCTTGGAAGTATCCCGACTCCGCTTGTACTGATGCCAAGATGAGCTCTCATATCCAGAAAGTTAGTATGGTCTTTGACAGGCTCATTAAATGAATAAGGAGCCAGTGGATATCAAACTCCATGTAAGTTGAAGGTCTACAGAGCCATAATACGACACTGCTAGAAGAATGTGAGCCTTGTTTGATATATACCTCCAGTAGCTAGAAAGACTGCGCCAAAGCTTCTTGCCTGTCTTGCTCTGTATTAACTGGTATGATAGTGATGAATGCTGAAGTTTTGTAGTGGATGGATTGCTTGAGTAGTGAGGCATTTATTGTGAGGGCTCAGCTGTATGGGGCTGGCTGATATGTGAATGGCCGTGCCGTTGCAGTGCAGTGAGCCAGAGCTTGGCAAGAGCAAGTAGTTTATGGACACTTTTAAGTGGCACCTGGCACGAAGAAACATAGCAGCAGACCACTTGAGCCTTTCACTACAGATGGTTATCAAGGCCAAGGCGAATAAAGGCATGGTGCACGTTGAAGAACAGTGATAAGGCAACAAGCTGCAGAAGTGTGTAAAGCAAAAAGAATGACACCAGCCGTCGTCTGGTTTACAAGGTATGTAGAAATGAAGGTTTTGAGGAAGAGGTTGCTTGCCACATGCTGGCAGTCACTTCTGCACCCACTGTGCATCCTCGACTGTGAGGAACCCCTGTCTCATACTGGGTAAAATGCTGCCACACCAAACCAAGGCTGCCAGCTTCCTTCTCCTTCTGTTAACACCGGTGAAAACGTTTCACCCTCTCTTGCCTTTTCAAGTCACTCGCTTTAATGCCGAGGGCCAATTTCAAGTCAAAAGGTCAAATCATAAAAGGATTGTAATAATTTGGGAGACACCTTGGCACTAGATGACGACCGCAGAGATGACACCAGCAGGGGATGTTCGTGGCCCGAAGTCAGCTATTCCAGAAGGTATTTTTTCCATCACTCATTTGAGTAGCAAATGGCTAGGAGGTAATTACTCCTAATGTTTACTGATTGCTTTCATGTAGGAGACTACTATCCTGCTTCTAAAACTCTTGTCTCATGTTCGTGGCATTTGGCTTGCTGTAAGGAGGTTGAATCCAACCACATAATGTCTGAAATATTCTCTCCTAATAAATAGCTTACCATAAGCTGGAAATGCGTCACACACAAGCCAGTTATTTCTGCATCATAAACTCCTAATACTTCTTCAGGCTGATGGGGTTCTGTATTTACTAAGATCTGGAAATATGCCAAATATTCTTCCATAAAGGACACTGTTTTTGTTTTATCCGCCGTACTCTGTTAATCTTCTGGTATTTGAGAGGCCCTCCCCTTTTGTTCCTGGGCATTAACTTCACCACCAAACCACCTCTTTCTGACTAGTAGAGCAAACTACCCTGGCTAGTAGGCAAGAGTCCCATCAAGCACTTGGAACTGGTAGGTATAAACCCGGGGTCTGAAATTCCACGAGTTCCTCGTACCGCAGCCCAGGTTCATGAAACGCCAGTGAATATGAGCTAAGGACATCTGAAGAGCTGGGAGCCAGCTGAATGTTTCCTTGCATATAACATGTCAGCGGTGAGTTGGAGGAATTAGGATTTTCAGTGCTTGCTGGGAACTGAGGTGGTTGTGGGGGTCCCAGTGAAGCCTGAGTGCCCTGGACTCAAACCTCCAAGAGAATCTGTTGGATGCGCTACCTTCTACTCTGTGCGCTGAGTATCTGTAGTTGGGTTTTGGGTTGTAGCCGTGTTGGTCTAAGGACACAGGCAGAGTAGATGTGATATCTTTTATTAGACCAACTGAGTAGTTGGAAAAAAGTTCTAGGCAAGTTTCTGGGCGCAGTCACCCTTCTTCAGGCATAGGGAGTCTCTGCCAGTCCTACTCAAAGAACCTTGCCTGCCTTGAGTATCTGTATACATTTTCTGCACTCTGTCAGCAGATGGTGATGCCCAAATTGCATTATTTCATGTTATTCTGCTTGTACCATATAGTGTTAGGGTGTCGTTTGTTGTTAATATAGATCGTTCCCTGCGTGGGACAAGATCTGCACAGATACACAAAACAGTCCCTGAGGAGCAATGCGTTGTTCCGACTCATCAATGACTTCCCGTATACTAGAAGACTGTCGTCCTCGTATTGAGGGACAGCTGCTGCCACTGCCAATGCCGATCAGTCTCTACCCTATCCTATCTACCACTGTTCACCATCCGCACACTTTTGTGATCTTCCTGCCTTTAAAGTGGGCCATCTAGTCGACTTCCACCTCTTTATTCATTCCTTACTGCTGCACTGCTCTGGTGGCACCTTGCCGGATTCTCTTCTTTCCCTACTGCCTCCAAATCTGAGGCATTTTCCAGCTTTGCCAGTCATTGGGCCCAGGTCAACCCTCCTCCACTTTTTTTTTTTTTTTTTTTAATTGAGGGCTTTGTGTGTATTACGCCTTCAGGCATAAATTTGGCTTTAGCTTTGAAACTTGGCAGACAAGATCTCAGGCCAAGAGCAAGGGGTTTTTTTGGTTGGTTTTTGTTTTGCCAACTGAAAAAGATTAGAATGTGCCTGGCCATTTTTCAATAGCACGAGTGTAAAAATAGCAGTTTGTTGGATGTAGGACTTTTATAGGCTTATTTAATTAAAAAGGGCTTTGATATAGCACAAGAAATTTGGCAAAGGATTTGACCTCTGCTCAGTGTCATTGTTAGCAGTGGTTTGAATCTCTCCTTTCCTCGTAAGATGAATGTAAGTTCTTACAGCCTTAAATTTTATAGAAGTTGTGTTAACTCATGAGTTAACATCCCCAGATAAATGCACACCCAATTTTGGTTTTTTGCTTTACCTTTCTACCGGACCTGACCTTGTCTGACCGTGAATGGTCTTTTTGGCAGACGTTAGATTCAGGTCTCACTGGAGCCCAGCAGAGTTGTCCCCACTCTTTACAAAGACAGACATTGCATTCTCCAAGACCGGTGCAAAGTATCCCTGCTCCGGTGAGCCGCAGTTCCAAGGACTCAGCACCTGCAACTGAATCCCTCAAATGTCAGGGCCCAAAGGATTGCATTTTGAAGGGCAATGGTAATGCTTTGCACCTGTCTAGCATTTTTCATCCTAGGATATAAAAGGACCTTAGAAGCATTAATTCATGAATACAGGCTCACAATGGCTCAGTAAAGGTGGCAAGCATTAGGACGCATAATGGAGAGGAGCGAAAAGAAATGCAAGGTAGCTCAGCACCCCATTTTCAAAAAGGGCTTCTGTAGCTGGAGGCCTCAGTATTCAAGCTGCCAACCTGAAATCCCCGAGATCGATTTGCAGAGGGCTAAGCATTTGCACCTCCTTTGTGACATGATTTAGAATTGTGCATGAGGTTTCCCCTCCTTCCCTCCCCTGCTTCTGAAGTATATAAAAGACAGTGGGGCCCAAGATTGTAGACATGGACCACAATTTTTACCTAAGTAACTTGATAAAGGCAGGCTCAGCAATAGCAGAGCCAGATTTCGTTCTGTGGTATAACTACTGGGCTAGACACCCTGCTTATTACGGCAGCTCTATTAAATGAATTGTGAAAAAAAGGTATGCAGTGTAAAACAATCTAATAATGCGGATCGACTACTGAGGTCGGTTAACCCCAATGGTGCTGCACAGGCTGGCTGAGATCAGAGACTGGCCATTATTTCCAGGCATAGGTGATTCTCTTTCGTTAAATATTCTTATTCACCAAAATAAGAGGAAAAAAATAACAGTCATGGCACTTTGATGGGGGAGGGCTCTCACCTCTCTTTCTAGGTGTGGTCATGCCTCTGTCTCTTTACTAGCCTGCAATCTGCCACTCACTTCCAGGAGTTGTTTCTGCTTCCAGGAGAAACAACAACTCAATGGAATAGAAGCCCTCAAATCTTTAGTCCAGGTTGTGGGGACTCATGTTTTTAGAGCTAGCAATTGACCTTTCACCAAATGAACAACTTAGCCTTCCTTGAGGGTCCTTACCACCACCCCCACCCCCAAACACACACTCTGAAACTCATCCCTATCCATTTCCCAGGCCTCTTGCCCAACTGGAGAAGGGGAGGTGACTTATAACACAACATAAGAAGTTCTGTGCACTTACCCATAAACCCTTGGCTCTTGACCTCAATCCTTCTGCTCTAAAGGCACTACAGGTCCCAAAGGGCGTTTATACATGTGCTCCGAGAGGTGGGGGGGCACTTTAATTAGAGCAGCTCCGAGCAGTGCTCCAGTTGAAGTGCCCAGAGCGTCTTGTGTATCCGTGTCCATGTGCTTCCAAATGATGGTGGGGGCACTTTATCTAAAGCTTGTTGAACAGCTTTAGGTACAGCCCCTTCCCCTTTATGTCTTTGAATGTAAGTAGCTCCTGGGGGGGAAGATATACGGGAAAAGAGACATAACAACAGTGAAGTGATGTTCCTTTGCCATTCATTTTGCAGAAAAATGTCTCTTCAGCAACACTTCAGAATGAAAAGCCCTGGTGCTAGAAGGAGGTGAGCCCAAGTGGGTTCCTGAATATAAATGGAGCCACACTGAGCTCAGCGGGATGGCTTGCAGGTGTAAGGGTGTCACCCAACTGCAGGATCTGTGCCTTGTTTAGACATGATCAGTAGGGGTATCAGTCAGTAGGCACAAGAGGGGTTTAGGGAAGAGGACAATTACAGAAATGTTATTCAGTTGAGATCTCGGCAAATCAAGGTGGTTCAGTCTGAAATGTTTTCAAGCCACTGCAAACTGCCATAAATCACAGCAAGCATAAAATCTAGCAAAATCACCTCTGCATTATCAGCAGTGCCCTTGATGTATAGCCTGACAAACAGCCCTAGCTCCTCCACAGAGTAAGGGTGGGACAAACCCCAAGCTCTTCCAACTTCAAAATATATGAAGTCTCTGAATGTTTCATGGCCCCTAAAAAATTCCCAAGACAATGCAGTAAGTTTACCATGAGTCATAACGAACCATGACAATTAATAACAGGAATAAAATCCCTACTCAAATCCTCCGAGCATAAAACAAAAGCTTTCCTGTTACAAACATAGAACCAGGCTGAATTGCTAATTCCACCCAAAAAAACTACAGATCCTTACTCCCACTGGAGAGCTTTATATGGCAGTTATCAAAAATCCAATATATGAGACCAAACAGGCATGGAGGAACCCAGACTTTCCAAATTAAGTCCTCAGAGAATCTCTTTAAATCCATCAGAGAATGTAAAAGCCATTAATCTATCAACCGGCTCTAGTCTCTTCCCATAACCTTATATCCAAGTCAATCAAAAGTGTCCCTCCTTTACTGCTGATAAATCCTTGACGTCATTTTGGTCTTATTAAAAGTATAGGCCCAGGTGGCAGGAGAGGTGTATTCTGTCATGTGTCTTTACAATGGCCTTGATGCATAATCCTGGCTTAACCTCTCAATACCTTGGTTTCCCCCACCTGTTCTGGATAACAATAGTGATTTACTCCATAGAGCTTCTGTGAGGCTCTGTTTGTCTCTGTGATGCATTATTTTTTATCACGGCTACAACCAGTTCCACCTGCCCAAGCAAAGCACATCACCTGCCCTATGATTTCTGTGCGACACAAATACCCTTCTTTTTTCCACTTAGGACAGATTCTCCCCTCCCCTTGACCAGATGTGGAGTGTGATACTCAGGCAGTGCTCTAGGTTTAGAACCAACAAAGATAAAATTTGATGAGGCTGTCACGGCGCGGGGCCCTAGGAGCGGCCATGATCTCTCCTGGTGCCCCCCTACCATGCCAAGTTAACATCTAAGCATCCTCGTTCTCACCTGCCACGTCTTTGCTGGTAATATTGTTAAAGGGAGGCTGCCTTTTTGTTCCCTTGGACACAGTGTTCTTATTTATCCTGGCCCCTAATAAGCTGTATAGCTTGATCTTTGTTGCACCCAGCCTTATGGGCTATGCGTGGCTCCTACCACCCCTTATACCACGCCCCAAACCTCTCAGATGCACCGGATGTTGTTGAGTCAGTTCCTATTGCCTGTGCCCTCGTGGATGCCCTCCAGGCTTATCTTCACCTCGTGGGCCACACTGGGGCCCTTCTGTGTACCCTCGCCCTCTCTGGGGCTTAACGCAATACTCCTGCCCCCTCTGGGCTCTTATTCCTATACGCCCTCATTGGTCTTCTATTCTTGTATGCCCCCTGGGCTACTTGCATATGCACCCTCACGGGCACTCCCTGGCTTCTCCCATGTCTCCTGCCCGCTCTGGGGCCTTTTCCCCGCGGTCACCATACAATCGCCCTCCCTGGGGCTTCCCTCCGTACAATCGCCCTCCCTGGGGCTTAATGCAAGCACCCTCTGGGCTTCCTGCCGTTGTCCACTCTGGTGCTCGTCCCCGATTGGGGCTCAGGTGGCTGTAGCCGTGCCTGGCCCCCAAATCCCCTCCTTGGGACTCCTAGTCCTGTACAGCTCAGGCGGCCTCGGCCTTACCTGGCCCTCAATCAACTGGGCCCCTTCTCAGGGCTGGGGTCAGTGCACCCCTGACTACTGTGCCCTCTCTTGGCACCAGGAACTCCCACGCTACTGGGGAGCTCCTATGAGGCCTCCTCCAACCCCTTATAGCCTCACCTGGTCCTCTGGTTTAATATTAAAGCAAAACCATAAGCCAATCAGCTGTAACACAAAAACCAAGCTTCCTGACTGAAACACAAGCTCTAGCCCTCTGGCTAAACCTCACTCAAACCCCTCCCAGGGGTTTCTCCTCACCCAGGAGCTGTTTCAGGCCTCTGGACATCTATAGACTGCAATGCTTCCACAAAGCTCCCACTCCATCAGCTGCCAGAGGAGAACTGCCTGCTTGGCCTCAGCCTAGGCTGTTTATATAGGCCAGGCCCTGCCCCCTTCTGGTCAGCTGACTGACTGCGGTTACCCCGGCAACCAACACCTGTATCTCTTCCTAGGAGCAGGGCACCAAAGTGCCCTAGTGTGGGGTCATTGGTAAATAAGAAAGTCTCCATAACATAAGGGACTTCTTCGTGGGGTAAAATCATTCCGTTTGTGAGACAATGGCCTGAAGCACAGAGAGACTGAGGAGCCCATAATTAGCATTTGTATATTGGACAGCATTGTGAAGTGAATATATTTCCACCCAGGCTACTTTAGGGAGCTGCTGACAGAAACAAATGCAAAGAGAAAGCAGTACAGAGCCGTAAATGCAGTGTCCATGTATTTTCCTTGGGAAAAAAACATGTTATTGTACCAGATAAAGTTTTGTAATGAATGGATAGGGTCATAAAAGAGTGTCCAGTTTGTGGATGCTTTATTCTGTCTAGACTTTCTTCTTTCTGTAATAAAACCTAATGGCAAAGTAGACAACGACTATATTTACCATTCGTCCATCACTCAGCTGACCTTGCATCAAAACAAGGCAATATGCTACCATATCCTTTAATATCCCATGCCTCCCAACTCAGTTCTCCAACTGATTTGGTATTTACGCATCTTATCTAGTAGACCAGTCACTGAAATAACCGCATAGTCAAAGGTACGCACATAAGCACACCCCAAAAAAGATGTGCAAGTACTTTGTGAATGTGTCTTATGTGTACTTCTTTGTGAATGGATATTGGGAGAGGGCACAACAGTTTTGTGGGCATAACGTAGGTGCTGATCACTGAAATACAAGTGACCACCAAGGACTCGACTACGAAAAATGTCACATTCTAAAAAACGGCCACCTTGTGGTGACTTGGAAACTTGCTGCCCATTGCAGGACATCGTGTTTCTTAAGATGCTAGATTTTGATGGGATGCAAAATTGTACTACCCAGGTAAAAACAGACAGAAAAAGAGACGTTGATCTTGTAATGGGTTTGTGTGGTGTTAGTCATTGTTATGCAAATACATAAATGGAATTCATGCTAAACTGCATCAGCTTTTCAATAATTGATGACACAATCAACTAAAATTCCTAATTTGTTGCAGCAGATGCAATGTTTGTAAACACATGCAATTAAAATGTAGTAACATTCAATTATAGTTGGTGATGCATACATAATAATACAGATTATTCAATTCTTATTAGTAGGTATGCCCCCTTTGAGCTCAGTTGAAGGGGAAATGTTTTAGAAACGCACCATAATGAGGTGGAAATTTTAATGAAAAGAGAAGGATGGGAAAAAAAATGACTCCCAAGGAAAAATAATGAAAGTGTCTGAAGGCAGAATCAAAAAAGTATTCTTGCTTTTGTAAGCATGCATTACATAATGATACAACGTTATTCCTTTTATAGTGCTAATTTTGTGCAACGGCAGGAAATTTTCATCCAACAACCATCATGGACTATGCACGTAAAAGCTTTCCCTCCAGCGGCAACCTTCTGAGAACAAGGCCCAGATACTGCCTTCAGTTCCCCTCCCGTATGGCATCTGGTCACCCTGCATGTCCAGGCCGGGATGTTCTTGAATACGCTTCATGAAGCCACTTCAGCTTACACATGCCAAATCTGGAAATGCAGCAGTGAAATCACTCCAAGGACCTCCTTCATGGACACTCTTAAGCACAATGGAGACAGAGGATGTCCATGGAAGGGCTTCACTGCTTCTTTTCCAGGTGTGGTACATGCGAGTAGGAGTGGGTATGCTCAAGAGCACTCCTCCCCAGCCATGTCAAGGGCTCAATGGACACATCTTCATGTTCATTAATGTACAAATTAATGAAGTACTAACTAAATGTGCAGTAACTACGGTTACTGTACAGTAGCTGGTGCACTTTTTTTTTAGTTACTGCCTAAGAGTACTGCACAGTAGTGTATTAGCATGATTTTTGCCTGGCACGCTACAGCACAGTGTTATTAGGCTACTGCGTATTAAACACCTCATGTAGACACACCCACCGTAGATGTGCCAGTGACATTGCACTGGATGCAAGTACAGTTTGGCGTTCAGCATTATTTAGTAGCGCTAGTGTTTGGAGGAGGTCAGACTGCAACTATATACTCTGCATGTCTGAAGACTTTGTGTTTCACCTTTTCTTTTGATCGGGATAGAAGAGCTCTGTTAAGTGAGTAACTGTGTAGATTAGGAATAGCTTGAACCCTCTCACCTCAGGATCAAACAACCCTGGTCCTTGAGGAAATTATATTTTGATCTGTAATTTTTGTGACATGGGTCCATCTCTACCAGAGTCATCATGTGCCTGGAGATTTTTATATATATTTACACACACACACACACACATACACACACACACCCTTTTTTTAAATATTGACGTCATTGAAATTGCTCAAATTGATGCTTATACAAGACAGAAGAGAACCAGACCCTAAGGTTTTAATGCTCAGGAAGGGTGTTGCCTAGAACTTGGGCTAATATGAACATGCTGACACTGAACTGAGCTGTGCACGTTAGGCCGGATGCCTATTTTTGAATTGGACACCTGACAAACTGCTTTACAAACTCTCTCATCCAGACTACAATACTCTTCTGACTTTTTCAAAATAAAAGATGCAAAAGGGACACTACAATTATTCTGAAGTAAAAGCAAATGAATGAGGAAAACCAAATATCATCTTGTTTTAGGGGAACTCCAAGTAATCTGGAAACCAAAGGGGATATCTCTTAGCATAGTATTGTCAAGTCCCATGTTTCCTGTAGTGTTTGGCAGTCCAGGGATGTCACTAAGACAGTGCTTTTAAATTACAGAGATTCAACTCCCCCAATCCTTTCTGAGAAAACTCGACCTATAATAGAGAAGAGGAAGAGGGGAAAGTGAAAACTGCTTAACCTGAGCCTGTCATGTAGGAAAATACATATTTAAGAATCTGAAAGTAAGTTTCAGTAGAAAAATAACAACTGAGTTTAAATGGATGAGCCAAAACTGAGTGTAATTCAAAATGCAAGGGCAGGTTGGAGTGGTAAACTTTCAGGTTTGCCTGCTCCTGTAGTATTTGCAGGACCAGAAACTACCTCTCAGAGCATGTCTACATGTTAGTGTACATGAACCATTTGAATTGGTGCGAGCCATTTGAATGTGTGCCTGAGAGCAATTAATTCATGTACAGCATGTGGAGCCAGGTTGGAGCAACCCCAGCTGGAAGGAGGTCGGGGTGGGGGGAGTGCCATCCTGTCAGCCTGGGTCTGTTCCTCCTCCAGCTCCATGTTCAGCGAAGAGGCTGGCTGGGGCATGAGGGAGCTTTAGTGCAGGCAGCCCCAAGCCAGCCTGGGCAGCATCTACACACGCGCTGCTGTGGAGTTTTTTACTCCACAGCAGGAAAGTACTTGTATTTACTTGTATGGAGTAAATTAGTTTACTCCAGCTTAATAGCTGTGCACATGTAGACACAAGATGTTTACTGCACAGTTAATTAGTCACCTGCACAGTAAACAGCTTGTGTAGACACAAGTCTCAAGTATTCTTCATCAGCACAAACTCACTAAACAACTATTATTTTAGGGCACTGAATTTCAGCCTGGGTGCCAGGAGGTCTTATTAAGGGGGCGTGGGGTGCTGTGCAATATTAGCACTGTTGTGTGCAAACAGCTACACATGATTCATGAGATAAACCCAGAGATTTCAAATAGGAATCCACACTATCTAAAATGGTCTGACCTGTTGTGGTCTTTCTGTGTTCTTTGTAACAGAAAAAATTGCTCTATTATTTTTTGGTAGTCAAGAAACAAGTGTACACTAAGAGCTGGCATTTTCAGAATGGTACTTTGAGTCTATGAGGAGTGCCTTGAGCCTTTGAGAAAAGTTGAGAACTACTCTGTTAAGGGAAGCATACTTTTACTGCCTGCTTCTGGGAATAATAGCCTTATACATATTAACTGCTCTAAGGTTGCCATGTAAACCCAGGGTTAGCCCTTAGTGTTTTTCCCAAAGCAAACAGTAAGGAGCCATAGTTAATCTCTGAGCTCAGCTATCGGATCTGTTAGCAATTGCTGGATTGTTCCACATCACACATTTTCTAGCCTTTTGTTCAGCCTGTGTTTAAATGTTGCAATCCAGGAGGCTGTCACTAGCACAGCCATTTAGTTTACATTTTCTCTCTCTCAAATCCATCCGATTACACTTCCTTTTACACTTTTGCATGCTAAATACATTTTCTCGGTCTTTGGTGTTTATACCTTCCAAGGCTGCTATAGCTCTCCTTAGTCATTTCTTTGCTGAGCAACAGAATATCAAAGTTTCAGTTTTTACAGTACAGATTTAGCGCTTTTAATCTTTCCTTATAAATGAATCCAGCCAGCCCCTTGATAATTTTTGTTGCTCTTCTCTGAACTCCCTACGATTTTTCAATATCTCCTTGCTAATGAGCTTCTCAGAACTGAACAGAGTGTTCCAGGTGTGGGAACAGCAGAGTAGTATAGAGATGGCCTGAAATGTGACACTTCTGCATACGCAGCCCAAAACTGCAATAGCCTTCTCACTGCCACATCCCATTGTACTCTTGTGACAAATTCGCTGCCTGGGTGACTTTAGCAAGTCATTAGTAACTAATATTTACATAGAATTTCAGCTATTTTCAATTTTTGACCAACAAAACAACAAAACATTTGACTGATTATAATTCCAAGATCAATCTAATGTTGCAGGTTTCTGAATGTGTATCCTCGCCCTTCCCTAGGTCTTTGTCCTCTGCGGTGTTTGCAACCCCCCCACCCAATTTGGTATCATCTGTGTACTCCATTACAGGTGCTGCTTTCTCCTCTTTCAGATCCAAGATGATGATGGGAAATAAGACACATTCTAACATATGCGCACCCTTTGGTGCACTCACATACTCCCCTTCTCAACCTTGATAATTTGCTGCTCAGTGTTAGCTTTCTTTGTAGCCTTTTAGCTTGTTTTCAAATCAACAAGGCAGTGCTCCTGTCCTAGGCTATTTAAGTGAATTTTTCTAGAAGGATTTTGTGAGGCACAGTATCAAATGCTCTACTCAAATGCAAATATATTACATCTGCGGCATCTCATTCATCCACTAATTTTCTGCTTCTGTCAAAGAAAGCAATTAAGTTAGTCTGGAAAGATTTATATTTTGCAGACCCACACTACTTACTGCTGATTCTGTTGGGCTCTGTGGGTGCACACACACACACACACACACACACAAACTTTCTGACAGTGAGGTTGACTTAACTTTTTTAAGTCGACTTAACTGTTGGAGCGTACACACGTATGTGAAGGAGAGTTGACTTAAATGCGCGTATGCAGAGCAGAGCTGACTTACTGCACCTCTGAGGTGTATTATCTTGAGTGGCATTAGTTAAGTTGACCCTGCTGCAGGGGAGGGCTGCCACCATGTCAAGGAGCTGTATGTGTGTACACTCTGATGTGGGCTTAACTTAAGGTGCCTTAGTTAAAGCAACTTTGTTAAGTTGCCTTATTTTAAATTGTTTTAGACGTGTGTACACACCCAGATGACACTGACTGTCAGAAGTGCTGGGTAACTACAGGTGCAGCTGACGTCTGAGGAAAACATAGGGATCAAATACTTCCAAAAACCAATGCTTAGGGTTAATCTTACAATAGAGCACAAAAGGATACTTCCTTCTTTGCCACCAATGCATCTTGGCAGGTGCCAGGCAGAACTGTTATACACGAGGACTTTTTAGCTAGAAGACTTGCCCCAAAGGGTTGTGGGCAGAGGATTTTAGTGTTCATCCTCCCTTCACATGTCTGCTCATGGTGATAGGTCATCAAGCAAGTGACCCAGACAGCTCCCTCGCAGCTGCTGTGTTTCAGCAGCTAGTCTGAAGGCAGGGAAGTGAAAGAGCTCATGCAACACCTTCTTGTAGCAAGGATAGGCAGTATCCCTCCCCACGCATCGTTTCATACTACCACTTGGGCACTCTTCTCAGCCCATTTTCACTACTCTATTCAGAGGAACAAGACTGACACATCCCTTCTTAGAGCAGTACCTGGCCAGATCATTCGTCTGCCCTTTTTAAAATATTAGCTTTATATTTGTTCATTTCCAATTGTCTGGTTAGTTCACAGTTGTCCATGAGTCATCCAACATCATTTTAAGTAATATGGAAAAGTCGCTGGTTGCCTTCATATCCCAGGACTATCTGGACCAACTAGTTTAAAGAAACTCGTTGACCCAAATACCTCTTTAATAAAAGTGCTCTTTATTGAATTTTTCCTCCTGCCCTAATTGTTCACGTTTCTTTTCTTTGTTTTATTAAGTAGAGATTCCTGTCATCATTTTTTCCATCTTCATTTTTCTCTAGTACTCTTACTTCCTTTCCCCTGATACTATTCTAATAAGTGCCTTTCTTATTCCCTTTAACTCCTTTGGCAGCATTAATCCCCTCTGATTTCCACCCCCCCACCATCCATTCCCTGCTGGGCTTTAAATGAATCTGTATTCTAGTTTGATTTTCTTCGCACCCATTTTCAAGTTTCAATACAGTTTTTTTAACCTCTCATCTTTAAGCAGTCCCTTGTGAAGTCACTGTAATTGTCACATATAACAAATGTATTCAGGCATGCGTATTAGTAATGCAAATTTATTCATACACGACTTCAATATGGATCTGTAGGGTGCAAAGCTGGAAAGGACCCATTGGGAGTTATGCATGCATAGCCTTGGGCAAAAAAGGACCCAATCTCATTATGAACACTGGGATGCATCTGAAGAAAGAGTATTAGCCCAAGCTAAAATGATGAGTGAGGATGCACAAAACCAGTCTAGCAAGAGTCCAAGAAATATTGCCCCCATCGGAAAACATGTCCTCCAAGGAATATATGACATACGCCCAAAACCTTCATTCATGAATAACACAAGCATCTTTCCATCATTAATTAGTTTCTTGACTAATTAGTTAATATCTGTATAGTGCTTTGAAGATGTCAACTGCTATATAAATTCATGCATTACTATCTTTCCTAAAAGGTCCATTCAGCTACGTAGGCACAGTATAGCTCTCAGCATTAATGACATACGTGGCACTTTCAGGAGAAAATAAATTCAGCGGAGAAATGTCATTCCCACCCTCGGAATAAGGAACTAGCCTTTAGAATGTGAAAATGAGCAAGCCTGCTCTCAGTTGAGTGCAGGAAAAAGCTCCCTAGGACTCCCATTCATGCAAGGCAAATTAACAGCCCCAATCCGGTTTCCGTCACATCTACTTAACCACCTTCCCCTTATGGGTAGGGAAATAGCTGGAACATGTTTGCTTCCTCTCTTTTTAACACTGCTTCCTACCGAGCCACAGCAGCTGGTCCTTCCATCCAGGCTTCCCTGACAAAGAGGTCTGCATGGGAGAGGATTCTCTCTCTTCTTGTCCAACCCTGTGAAAGACACTGACCCCCTTCACTTCAGTAATAATTTGGAGATGGAACTGCCTTAGGCTGAAATCAGGCAGAAGGTAGGGCAGGGTAGTACCTTGAAGCCTGGTTCAAAGAGGCATGGCTTTTCACAGATGACAGTCCACTTCAACTCTCCATTCATAGCACCTGATGAAAAGGGCCGTCTCCTATGAAAGCTCATGCGCTTCTGAATGAGCCAATAGCTAGCCTGCTGTACAATCTGAAACTAAAGCCGTTTTATTTTATTTGAAGAAAGCATTGGCAGTTTGGCAGAGCTATCAGTGAAACTGTATGCAACGCAATGATAGTTGAACTCTCATACTAGTCAAAGTGTGTAATGGATTTAAGGAAAACTGAAGTAATTTCAGCATTAATATAGTTGTCACCAACTGATTTGAAATTCCCAGTTATTTCCCTTCTCTAGGAGTCTAATGATGGCAACAGGTATCGCCATTCCACTGCCGAATCTATTTTCAATAGTAATTGTCACGCTGTGGGTTAAGTAGGTTTGGGTTTTTTGTGTTAAAAGGTTTACAAAGGTTAGAAATGATGAAAATGATGAAAATCAATTTTCTCAAAGTTAGACAATCTGTCGCAGTTAACTGTACGGAGAAAATATTGTGTGTGTTCATGGTCCTTTCTCTGTCATGGAAAACTAGACATTGGAAATACAATTGTTATATTAAAAAAGGAATTACAACTAGGGTAATTTTGTCAAAATGATGGTTGTTTCCCATCAGGGCATCCTCCGCCTGCCTTTCTTGGGCGAGCGGTTTCCATTTCAATTCCAAATAAAACAGAATGTTTTTTATTTTGAACTGAGGAATTAATGTCAGTAAACGATAAACACTGACTGAGCACGAAAACCCACTGGCAAACATGTCACATCTGCGAGAGAAAACAGACGGGACGTGGTGCTAAGTGGCTTCTGATCGCAGCGTTCTTTGGGATTGTTTAAAATCAGTGGGATTTTCTTATAAGGCTGTTTCGCCTGTGAGACAGCAAGAGGAAGGGTGGCCATGTATTTAACACTGGTTAGGGATTTACTTCCTAGCTCTGCCTCAGACCTTCAGCAAGCCACAGACCCTCTACATTGGCTCAAATGGGCTAGTCCTATCTACCCCCACTGTGCACTCCAAACCCTCAAAGATGCCAGTGAGGCCACTTCGGGTGCCCCTCTGCAGACATCTGCAGGGCCATGGCCTCTGATATGCTTCAGTGTAGCTCTGGGGGTGACCCCGGAGCAGCTGCACCAGTGTATTTCCAGGTTTGGCGCACACCAGCAGGAGCAGGTGTCTAGGCTATTCTCAGGAATGTCCTGGATGAGGTATGCCCGCCGTTCGGGTGGACCCAGGATTTGGCAAGGGGGGGTGCAGGAGCAGCCACCTGTCCTGCAGGGGTGGCTGTATCCCTGCTCCAGGCCTGCTCCCCCACAACCCACTGGAGGAGGCAGGCTGCAATGCAGGAGCCTCTGGGGACTTTTTGAATTTGCTGAAGTGGGTGAGAATCCCTCCCTTTCTCCTCCATATGCAGAGGCACCTCTGCTCCCCTCCCTTCCCCTCCCCTCCCAGTTGCTGCTCCTGCCTGGATGAGCTGGGCTGCAATGAGAAGCAGGCGTGGGACCCCACTGCCACTGTCACCACCCCAGGTGAGCCCAGCCCCTGCACAGCCTGGCTGGGGTGGGCAGGAGCAGCTCTGATTCCCCTGTCTGTCCCAGCTCTCCATTTGTGAAACAGGGGTACAGCACTCAAGATACTACTGTGACGGGGGCTATGGAAGCATCGCCCTGATAATTATTGCATAGTGCTCCCCATTTCTTCTGCACCCAGTGCCAGGCTTTCAGTACTGTTACTATAACATTAATACATGTTAATATTATGTTAATTTAAGGTTAATATTAAGCAGTAGATTTCCACTTATCTGGCCTCCATATCCAACACTAAGGTAGATCAAGAATTATTTTATGCGTATCAATTCCCAATTTTTTTGAGGGATGTCCTGCCTGCTGAACCATTTTTAATGATATTGTATCAAAAGGAGTTCATCTGATGAATTGAAAGAGCATTGGGCCATTTTCTTTTGCCTTTCTCTGAAATCACTGAGCAGAGGATCAGGCCTGAAGGGTGCAACACTCCCGATGCATTCATGAGATGGTCTTCTGGGGGTGATGTTACTTCCTTGCTTCCTTCTGGTGCTGGTTATGTGTGTAGTCATTTCCAATTAAACCCTCTTATCAAATTTTCTCTTCACTTTTACCTTTCCCAAAGCCCTTAGTATCCAATGACAGTCATTTAGTTTAAAGCCGTGGGAGACAATGTTTTTGGCAGGTGGGCCACAAGGGAAGCCCTGTACCTCTGCTGAATGCCACTTCAATCCCTGTCACCTGCCCAATCTGCTGCTCTGCTTTCTGCTCCATGACCTATTTGCCATTGTGCTCCCTGCTCCCTCCCTTATCTGCTGAATGCCAGGTACAGAGGATGCTTGTTTGGCTATCCCTGGTTTAGAGACACAGGCCATAAGATGGAAGGACTATGCTGAAACCACGGAAAACCATGCAAGGAGGTTTTGATCGCGTCTTATAACTAGGCTTCGCCTCTAATATACTGGCTAATGACCTCTTGTTTCCAATATGAATGATATGGCAACTTATCGGCAATGTTTTATATTATTTGTTTCCGTTACCAAGTTTCCTTTTGTGTTTGTCACTGTAGGAGCTTGGGCAGTGTTTGGCCAGCAACGGCTGTGAAAGCCACATTTATCATTTCCAGCAGTAATTCTTGTTTCACAGAGAGGTGAAATCCAGAGAGTGACGGATGTTATTCGAGGGACAGACAGCGTGGGCAGAGAAGTGTAGGAGGGGAAGCTGAAGAAGATTTGTTCTGAGAGTTTTATTTGTTGGATCTATTGATTTTATGTGGTCCCAAGATGTTTTCCATATTTTGGGATATTTATTTCTAATATCCAGCAATCAGAATATTAGCTTTTCTATGAGGCTGTTGCCATTTGTGTTATGATCCAACATTTGTTGATATTGCGGTATCTTTCCAAGGCTGTAGAATTTATTATGGCTATTAGGGACGCTGATGTTTTTCCATTTTAGTCCCTCATTATCTCATCTACTCTACTTATGGCTCCAGGTACACACAATAGAGCTGTCATTACTCTTTCAATTTCATTATAACTTCTATTTGTTCAGAGCTTTATTTCTTAGAAATAATTCATTGTAGGGCATGCCTGAACATAATCACCCCAAATATTATTTATGTATGAATCTCAGATGTTGAAGGATGTTGATGAGTGGGTGGTGTGTTCTTCCTGTTAGGACAGTATTGTAGGAAAGCAGGAACTTACATGTCTGGTCAGGCCAGTCTCGGGTTTAATGCAGTATCCGGCTGTGAAATGTCACACTTCCATAACGGCTACTACCGTCACCTACATGGCCATGCCAGAGTTTCTTCCGAAGCCTAGGTAGCCATGGTTTAGAAAGGCTCTAAACACAAAGACCTTTTACTAAAATACATCTTATGTCATGCAACAATGGCTGTTGATTCAAATTAATATCTAAAACTTGTCTTAATCCTATTTAAACGAATCCTATCTTGTGGCAGTGAGTTCCACAGTCAGTTTTGTATTATGATGAATGCCGCCCCCCACAGACAAGTGATTCAGGACTCTAGCAGTGGTATAGCTGGTGGGGCACAGTGTCATTATCTTCTCATATCGTCTTGGAGCAAGTAGAAGAACTAGTGCTGCTGTCTTTTAGATGAAATGTAACATGAACTTGAGTGGCAAATGCTTTCCATGAGAATCAGGCTGTACAAGACTCCAGTTTGATTCATTTACGTTCTTCCAGTCTACTATCATTGGCACTGCACAGAGAGTAGCAGTAAGACCCTGCCTTGACAAGTTTAGAGTCTAACATTTATACCTACTCTGCCGAGTGCAGCAGCCCAGCGGCCATGCTCCTTGTAAGGGGGGGGACAAGATTATTTTCTGCTTTTCCTAGATAAAGAAATAAGGAACCATTACTGATGTTGTTAGACTGTGCTTGTAGCGGGAAATGCTCTGCAAGTGAAATCTATGGAATTACTGCAATTAACCCTTTTCTTCCAACCTATAATGAAGATGTTCAGCTGAAGTGCAGCCCCCTCAAAGCGGCTGTCTCAGCCAATGAGATGGAAGAGTGGCTGCACTCCCACTGTGACTCTGGTGTCAAGATCACTGTCTCTGCATAAGGATAGACCCCATTGCCTCCCTTCTGAGCAATCCTTGGCCCATTCACTCCTTTGGTCGCCAGCCGATACAGGATCCCATCCAGTACCTCAATGTGGAATGATAACAGTGAAAGGGGCCTTTGAGTACAGTCACTGTACTCTGTGTAGGATTTCATCCATAGGGAAGTTTGGAGGGGGGAAGCCTTTGCCTGGAAGAGGATTGCAGGGTGTAACAAGTTATCAATGCAAAATGCTAGAAAAAACTCTGTTTTGAAACGAATTACATGATTAAAAGTGATAGATTTAATAGATTTTTAGCATTGGAAGGGACCTCAGTAGATCATTGAGTCCCATCCCTTGTCCTGGTCAGGAAAGAGCGCTGGGGTCAGATGATGCCAGCTAGGTGCTTCTCTAGTCTCCTTTTAAAGACCTCCAAGATAGGGGAGAGCACCACCTTCCTTGGAAGCCCATTCCAGATTTTGGCAACCCTCACTGTTCCTAATGTCTAATCTAAATCTGCTCTCCGCCAGTTTATGGCCATTGTTCCTAGTAACCCTAAGGGGTGGCCTGGTAAGCAGAGTATCCCCTCTTTCTTGCTGCTCCTCCCCGATGAATTTGTAGACGGCCACAAGATCCCCTCTCAGTCTTCTTTTGCCGAGGCTGAAGAGATTCAGGTCCTGTCCAACAAGTAATTATCACACCTCTTGATATTTCCCATTATTTTTTTCATGATATATTTCAGTGAAAAATAATAAATCTGTGTTTCTGCCCTAGGTCTTGGCTTGATTCCCTCATATTCAGGCCTTCAAGATGAAATCTGCTGAGGCATCCTTCTGTACAGAGGCTAAACCCTGAGCTCTAGTACAAAACCTCACTACCACAGGTGCTGGAGGCCACAGCCAGACATGATTCCTCACTGGGCACGTCTACACATTCATTAGTGCACCGTAGTTACTGTGCATTAAGTTTAGTGCACGGTTAACCAAGTACTAAATCTATGGGCAGTAACTTGTGCTACTGCACAGTAGCGCCGGCAAATGGTTTCTTAGTGATGCGTACTGCGCAGTAGCCTAATACTAGCGCGCCGTAGCTTATCAGCATATTTCTTGCCTGCACAGTGTTATTAGGCTATTGCACAGCTCATGTCTCACGTAGATGTGCCCACTGTGTAGGAACGATAGGGTTTGGGTCTGCTCCATGGCCAAATGCCTGTTCATAGCGGTGATGCAAGACTGGACGTGGGGGACAAAAACACTGCCATACACTCACATGCACTAAATCCAATAGTTATAAACTTTCTTCTCACTCTGCATACATGTCAAGCCACTTGGGTACAGAATCAATGAACACACAGATAAGGAGTTCCCAGTGAAAGAATACGGGCTGTCACGGGGAGAAAAGACAAATGGTTTAGGGGAATAAATATAACCTAAAAACTGGTTATATTCACAATCACCCTCAGAGAAGAAAAAGGACAAAGTGTTTTTAACAAGAGTTGCTGTCCGTCGGTCTACTGTAAGCTGCCTTACACTCTGCACTCTTGGGGAGAACAATATCTGGGAAAAAAAAGGAGGCCTCCCAAAGGCAGCACAGCTACTTTAGGTCTATATAGGCTCCCCCACGACTGAAATCCCTAATTACCTTCTGCTTTCCACGCCTAAAGCCACGCTTCCTCTCCACATACTGACTTTTGTCTAGAGGCTGCAGAACTTCATTAATGGGAATTTGTCACAGCCTCCATGCGACATGAAAGCCAAGCATGAACTTGGCAGGGGAAGGCTTAACATTACCGCTGTGGGCAAATGCTGATAGGAAGGTGTATTGGGTTACACTGAAGCTACTTAATGTGGGACCCATAAAAAACTTACTGCCAGACCTGCCCCTGCACCACAGTAAGGTGTTGCAGGAAACAACTGGCATCCATGCTCAGCTAAGGTGCATTTCTTGTTAAACATGCTGTCGCCTGGCTGCGACTAAGGAGGTCTGCTCTGTGTCCTTAGCTTTCATTACAACTGTGCAATAAGACATTTTTCAAGCAGGAAAAGTAGGTACCAGCTACTTTTTGTATTTGCCACTTGCCGCATCTGACATTCCTGCTTCTCTCCTGTCAGTTGTTCGTGTCCGATGTCCCGCAGCCTCAGACAGATCCCTCTCGTTTTGGCTCTGTCTGGGTGCCGTTTCTTTTAACAGCTCAGGTGTTTTTATCTGCAGTTGGATATTCCAGCTGTGCCGCAGGGGTTTCCTAGACACTGCTAGCTACAGCATAATCTCTTTTCTCTGGGAAGGATCCATCGATCTGCACATCCACGTACTGCCAGGATTATCTTCTCTATGTTGTAGACATGACAAAGAGAACGACCCAGGTGGCAGATGCGTTTGAAGTCCATGTGATAGGATCACCAGAGAAGAGGACTGTCCTGCAGAAGCATATCCTAAAATGTGTCCTATAGTAGGCCCTCCCAAGATCATAGCTACTCAGCCTCTACGAAGATCCCATAACTGTCTATGAACAGGCAGCATCACGTAGTCCTAGCAGATCAGCATGTCCTACAACAGCGACCAACAGATTGTGCCCAAGCTTCAAATACAGTTGTTGAGTGCACAGCTCCAAGATGGGCACAGTTAAAGAATCATTCTTCCTGGAAATGTGTGTCTGATCTGACACTATCCCTTTTCAAAGCTGGGTTAACATTTTAAAAGAACAGCAGTCAATACGGCCACTTCAGTGAAAGAGAACCAGAGAGTTAACACAGCATATAGATTCCCTCCCCCATCTCCTTTTCTCCCTCTGTCACACATATACAGTAATAAATCTCTAGCCTGTGTGTATGTCGGTACTATTATCTTCAGCTAAACCACACATGTTGTGGGGATATAGAATCTGGGACTTTCTACTCCTGACAATGAGGATTAAGATAGCGAGGTTCATTGCTTCTTTGTGGGGCAGCCATTAGAAGGTGACATAAGCTTAGGTCAAATTCCCTGCAGCAAGAGCCATCTATGGTTGTAATCATTAGATTACAACATCTCTTCCCATGGTGATAGGCCAAAATTAAATTGCCCGGGTCTCCAAAATGCTACGGGAACCACCAGTTATGGGGCTGTGATGCCTTTAGGGTTTAGCTCTTGAAGTGGAGTGAAGGGAAATAGGGTCCTATGCAGATTGGCTCAAGCATAATCCTCGAGCTAAAACCAGCCTAAAAACTTGCGGTCTAATAGTTTTGAAAAAGGCCGTGGTGATGCCTCTCTTGTGGCAAGGGTGATTTAGTGGCCATAGATTTTTAGCAACTCTATGGGTCTGTTTCTCCGGCTGAAATCAGAGTAGCTGTTTCTAGCAGGGAGGCAATTAACAGACTGTCAGGTGCATGTTCTAGCTTTGTTAGCTCCATTAGGGCATAGCGGTAAATTGATGATGGGCATGCCTGTGTAAACTGTAAGCCATGCTTTGTGGTAGCAATCAATATCTAATTATGCATTATGTTAATTCGAGAATGCCTGAAGCCTCACCTTCATGCACTGATGCTCGGCATGTTGCTACCCCCATTTTCTCAGGCAAATCAACTGCCTTTTTATTCTTGACTTAGCAGTTTTCAAAATCATATTGGAATGAACCCATTGCTCAGCACAGCTGAGGCGATAACTTTACTAAGGTGGTGCTATGACACCCACTGCTCTTAACACCTAGACAAGTTTGGGTTTGGTTGAAAGGGCACCTTGGACTGTGGTGCTGTAGATTCAGTAAAGGACACATTTTCCTTTGGATATGTTTAAATTGGGGCTGGGGGGAAGGCCTCTTCCAGGGGTCAAACCTTACTAGACCATGCTATTACAAGGGTAGTTACTGTAACGGAGTAAACTTGATATAAAAGCCACCGTTACCATGCACTTTGTGCCTGTTCTGATTGAATGCCCAGCACAGGCACGGACAGCCTGGTGCAACCCAAGATGTTATCTTTCTGTACAGGCATCTTTAAAAAAAAAAAAAAAGGGTACGAGAAAGAAGTGATTCACAATGATGAACTGCGAGGAGAGGGTGTTACTCGCCCTCCCGTCTAAGTATCTCTTTTGTTTTCTTTTTCTGATGAAAAAACAAACCTACAAATGCGTCACAGAGTCAAAATCTGAGCCAGACAGGCACCCCTCTCTCTTACTTCTCACCCTTCCACTTGCCTTTCCTGCCATGACAAGCATAGGAAACCGCCAGCTCTCCCTGGTTAGTCTGACTGTCACATTGGCCTGGGCCACTTTTACTTATTTGTGCCAGAATGAATAAAAGCTGTTTAAAAGGGCATTTTCAAGGGGATTCAGTCTGGTCGCTTTGAAACAAGGGGGATTCCCTCTTGTTAACTTCAGCCTCCTTCTCTTTTCCCCCTCTTTATCTTTAATTTAATTGCTGGTACTACAGCAACATCTAGAGGCTCCAGCAGAGAACAGAGCTCCCTAGGCAAGGAGCTGTACACACACGCACGTGCATGCACATGCACACGCATACACACAGACACGTTACACTCCCTGCCCCAGACAGCTTACAGTCAGAGTGCACCAGACACATACCAGCTGAAAGAAAGGCCACATCCTAGTCACCATCATGCATGGGGATGTGACGCACAAAAAAGGCTTAGTGGTTGGCCCACTATCACGGAGGGCCGACCTGACTTTCCGAAGCCAGGCTAAGCCCCTGGCATCGACCCGAGTTTCTTTCCCCCTTGTTGCAGACCAGCCAACTTGAGAGCTGTCCCATAGACTGGAGGTCTGCACGGAAACCTCTGGCCAGCCCCTTTAGTTGGCTGTCCTTTCCTATGCCCCTTCCTCCTGTTGAAAGAGCCAGTCAAAACTGATGCACAGACGGAGGGACAAGCCTCTGCCTCCCTCCTGTGGAAGCAGACACTTAGCAGCAGCTTCCCCCTCTGCGATTACCCATGTGCCTTCCCTTGGCGCCCTCACGTACTTTTGCTATGTCCCACAGGCTGGCAAGCTTTTTGCAAGGCACATCTGGGGCAAGTTAAAAGTTTGCCCCCCCAGGTACTCAGAGCCAGGGGAACCACGCCTCCCTTTCTATGTTATCTCACTGCAGCAGCAGATAGGAAGCACGGGAGGACAAGCCGCAGACAGGTGAGTTCCTAAAAGAGTAAGGACAAGGAACTTGAACAAAGCCCTTTTGGAAACTGCAGCCCTACTTGCCCCTCTGATGGGCAGCAGAGACAGGCAGTGCAATGCCAGTGGTGAGCTTTGAGTGCTCGGGTGGGTACTGAACGTGCTGTGGGGAGAGGAGGGTGAGGGCAAACCCTGACCTTGGGAGAGCAGCTGGGGGGTGGAGGGGAAGGGGTGCCGGGCTGGGATGTGGACAGTGAAATGAAGGGTTTGAAATGTGGCTGATGGATGAGTTTGGACAGAAAGGATGAGGCTCATATGTCCCTGAGGTTAAAGCATATGGTTCAGCGTGGCATCCAGTCTTGATGTCATGAGATGGAGAATCGGCCACTAGCTTTAGCAGTTCTGTCCCTTGTTTAAAACTTATGCCTAAGTTTCTCATTTGAATTTATCTCACTTCACTTTCCAGCCAGTAGGTCTTGTGTATGCCTTTCTCTGACAGATTATGGATCTCTTTATTTTCTCCCCCTGAAAGTACTTATGCATGGGAATCAAGTCCTCTCTCCATCCACCTTTAGAGAAGCAAAACAAAATGAGCTTTGTAAGTCTCTTGCTGTAAAAGCAGTTTCTCCAGCCCTTGCATCCCCTTTATGGCTCAGTTCCTTCTCCAGTTTTTCAACCTCCTTTTACAAATGTGGATGTGTGGGATGGACTCAGTGCTGCTATCGCGAGTGCTGTTGTGTACACAAGTAACATCACTTCCTTCCTGTTATTTCCTTCTCCCGTTTTCATATGTGCGGGCTCAGTCTGCTTGCGCGGGTGAAGGAGGTTATGTAAAATATATCCCCAGACAATCCCATTGCTTTCACGTTGGCGCCCCCACATCTGCAGACTAGAGAGCCAGCTGGGTACCCTGAAGGCAGGAAGTGAGCAGCAGGCCGGGGGGAGCTGCTCTGGGCTGCTTGTGCTCTTGTGCCATAAAGCAACCAGATATCTTAGTGGCACAAATTGATACCTCCTTTGTCACGGCTACAAATCTGGGGGCATTTGAGGCACAACAAAGGGGATGGACATCTGTTTGCTTGGCTTTTTTAAAACATTTTTATTGTGGCACAAGGGCAACCTCTGTTTCTACATGGAGGCATTTTGTTGTGCAGAGAAGGTGGGCGGGAAGAAGCAAATGGGGAGTTGGGTGCTCTGAGACAGAAAAGGGGGTTGAGGGGATAGAGGAGGTACATGGAGAGCTTGAGGGGCTCAGCGGTGCATTGGTGAGAGGGGGATGGAGACACTGGGGGTCATCAGAGTGCAATGAAGCACTGGGAATGAGGGGAGACAAAAAGAAGGATGGGAGTGAGAGGCACATCAGCAATATATGGGGCAGCAGACCCCTGCAGGGGCCTTTTTGTTTGGAGACATGTGGTTTTTATCCCCTTGTTGCATCTTATCTTAAATAAGGTCCAGTCCTGCAAACACGGAACAACTTTACGGACAAGTAATTTTATGGGATGAAAGCCTGCAATAGTAAACTCTCGGAGGCAGCTACTATGTATTCAGAAGTGGTATCACAGCACTTAGCATAACGGGATCCATTCTGACTGGGGCTTCCAAGTGTGACAGACAAGCAAATAATAAATACTCATTTAATAGTGATGAAATGTTTTATAAAGCTGGCTTTCCTCTAAATATACATCAATAACTGTTCCATCTTATTTGTTTTCCTTTCCCCCTTTTCTGTTCAATATTTTCTTCTGTCACTTGATGTTGTTGTTATTAATGAGAGTACAGAAGCACCTAAAAGAGCCGAGTGAAGTTCGAATCCCGTTGAGCGAGGCATTGTACAAACACATATTAAGGGATGGTCTTTTTTGGGCAGAATTTATCGTTTACACAAGGCAACCCAGAGCGAGCAAGAGAGGAAATGAAATAATAGGAAGGACTAAGCAACCTGCCCAAGGTTACAGGAAGGTCAGGGACCATCTTGGTTCTGTCCTACCTCAATCCCCTGCAGTTTGGCTCTCTAAACAGTTGAGCATACTGCTGACATGTCTCCTCTTTCACTCCTTTTAATTTTGGTTATCCATCAAACCAATTTTTCATTCTTTTTCAATTTCCTAAACGCCTCCATCCTTCAAGATACCTCTTTATGGGATAGCGTCTCTATGTGCTTTCATGCTATGATGCCATTGCAAGACTTTTGTGCTTTCATTGGACTAGCCATTTCACTTAACACCATTATAAGCCAATTCCTCGTTGCTCTCCAGAAATATCAGAAGGCACAGGTTGTGCCTTTTGTGCAGGGTTGATTCATAATGTCACTGGTCATCAACGCTACACAGAGTGTGTTTGACTTTAGAGGCTCTCTCTAATGATGAAGGACCCTCCTGAATGCCGAAGGCTGCACTGCATTGTTTTCACCAATGGGACTCTCTCATAAGGGGGCAACACAGTATATGGGCAAGGATCCATTGGACTATTAGAAAGCGCCCAGAAGGCAAAGTCAAGCCAGACATGAATCTGAAGTTGTCATTATAGCATCTGCCAACTGGTGGCCAGAGACTCAGGGCAGACTTCGCTGATGAATGGAGCAGTTATAGTAGCTGTGCTAACATCATTCCCAAAGACGGAGGCTGAATAATCTCTGCTGAGATTCCCTCAGTTTAAAAGCCCTCTTACAAACAGACCAGGAATGGGGGTGTATTATTTCTTGACTCAAAGTGGAGGGGGAGAAGATCAGCAAGGACAATTTCAGATAAATCTTTGGAGATGCCCACCACCTCTTACATCCCAATAGCTAGATTAGTATTTGCCAAGGCCTGTGTATAAAAGGTCCTCTTATCTCTTACTGTAGTATACGGGCACAAGGACACTTCTTCCATCCTTGCCAGGGCTTGCTGCCACCCAAGGATTTAAATCACTACCAGAAGGATAGGAAATGGGCAAGAACTACGCCTCATTCTCCTTCCACACGTGTCCATCGAGCCAGCGCAGCCCGATCAGTCTGCACCTTCCCAGGCACGGTGCCCTGTGCATACAGGAGTGTCCGTGTGTCCTGAGGCACAGTCCCCTTCTGACCCCTGGCAGTAGCTCGGCATTGCTCGTGCCCACAGTCTGGGCCAATCTGCAACTGCAGCGCTTTGGCCCCAGATCAGGGAGATCGATGTTTATCACACAAATTTCTCTGGTACGGGCCACACCATAAGGACCTCAATACATTCCACGTTTGTTGAATCCCAAAACGGGACAGTCCCGCTGTCTCCTGGCTCTCTGGCACGCTCACTGTTTCTGAGCCCTGGTCTCAGTGGGGCGTGCTGGCTGGGCCGGGGTGGGAGCAGAGCCCAGTGGTGGCTGGAGGTGTGGGTGTGGAGGAGGGTAGACACGTTTCCCAGGTGTGACACCTCTAGCGGGGAGGATTGTGAAAATGGGACCATGTATTCATTTGAAGAAACCAACGGGACACCCAGGGCAGGTTCTTAAAATGGGACTGAGCCCTCAAAAGCCGGCTGTGTGGTTACTCTGCACAGACAAACAGTCCCACTGAAGCA
Source organism: Crocodylus siamensis (assembly GCF_052110815.1). Classification (NCBI taxonomy): domain Eukaryota; kingdom Metazoa; phylum Chordata; order Crocodylia; family Crocodylidae; genus Crocodylus; species Crocodylus siamensis. The sequence goes on along the minus strand of NC_143400.1, from coordinate 88,785,370 downwards.
CAGCTGCAGCCGAGGGAGGGAGAAAGGGAGCTGAGCATCTCCCCTCACACCAGGAAAGAGAGGGGACGCTTAGGATGGCACCTACCATAACAGGGCCCTGGTTGATGAGGAGGTTGCCTGAGTGCTTTAATAATGCACACACTAATGACTTAGGGGGAAACCCCCTCTTTGTATGAGCTATGCCAGGATCTCTCTCATTGACAGGACGGCTGTCTGCTTTTAAGGTCTCATTAGAAAGTCTTGCACAAAATAGGATAATGTGTTGAGCTCAATTGCTCAGCCTTGGAAGGGTGAAGGGCTAAATTGGCACGGCTGGGATTTGACTTCATGGTTCTAGGTGGCACAGGTCTTTCCAGCCTGTTTCTTAGCCCGTTAAGCCACCTCTCTGATTGAAGCGGCTAGGGTAGGATGTATCAATGCTATCGCTTAGCAACTTGGAGAGTGCTGATTTGATGAGCACCAGCTATGTGTAAATCTACAAACGCATCTCTCCTGAAACAAAGGCTGATTTTGCAACAGGAAGTGGCAGGTGGAACCGAACAGGATTAAGTGTAATTAAAGCAGGGCAGTTGGGGAAACATACCATTAATAATAATGCCAAGGATGGGGGTGTGTGTGTGTGTGTGTGTGTGTTGGGGGGGGGGGGGGGGACACACCTGTAGGAGATAAGTTATCTCTGTGAATAGGGTTGTCCTCTTTCATATATGTTTAAACAGGGGCCCCTGCATGGTCCACCAGCCTTGCTGGCAGCAGCGGAGGGCGCAGAGGGAGTCGCTTCTGCAAGACCTTCTACTTTCCATCCCGGATGGTTGTAGCCGGTGGGTGGGAGAAATGCTCCAGCCCCATATTAGAGCTGGCACTAATTTTTTTCTGTCCTGGAAGTAGGTTACATATTTTGGCTTCCTCTTGGAGGAGAGCTATAGGTTGTCTCTATAAAACATCTCGTTTAAGCACAATCCTTCGACTCTGGACAAATCCTTGTTTGTTAGTGGAGGGAGAAGGTGGGGTTGAAATAGAGAAAGCCAACAGGCTTCCCAGAGATTTAGAGGCTTTCAACACCCGACAAAATTCCCATTAACCCCAGCTATATCTGCACTGCTGGAATCAGACTAGTCCCATATTCTCCTAGCAGAACTATGCAGCTCTTCCGAGCTGTTCGAAGGACCTCTGTCATATAGGTTTAAAACATTGGGTTTAACTGGACAGAGAAGGATTCCTGTCAGGGGAGAGGGGGAGGAGGGAAAATCAGGTAATTACAGTAAAAGTGTGAGTCTGATTCTACCCAGATGTAAGCCAGGAATAACTTTCCAGATGCACCTGGCATCTAAAAACATCACAGATTGGAATCAGGTACTATTCAAAACCTTAGGGCCAAATCCTCAGCTAGTGTAAGCTGACTGATACCAGGCCAGGGCCTGGCACGTAAGACTGTCGGGCCAGAAGAGACTTGTATGTGACATCTCGTCCGACCTCCTGCCTAACAGAGCCCCTGTTGAATTCAACCCATGGGATTCTCAATGGAGGCCGAAAGCAGGAGCATCACAATCAAATTTCAAAGCCGGGGCACAGCCGAATTCTTTGAATGGATTTCCCCAGGAAAATGTGGAAAAGCAGCAAAACAGAGCATTTTTGGGCACGCTTTAAAATAGGCACAATAGATAAGGTAGCAGAAGAAGAGCAGCTGGTGGCCAGCAGGTGGGCAGGACAGCAGGAAGCAATCATGAGTGGCTCTTACTACACACGCCACTTGACATTAATTACACTTGTTGAAATTCTGCATGTGCCTTTAAAAAAGTTCTGTGGGGAATGCTGCTAAATCATGCATGGCATCTGCTTTAACTCCTTGAAATGCTTCAGTGATGCCTTTCTGGACACAGGACTAACTGGAGAAGGGAGAGAAAAACGTGCATGCGTTTTTCAGCTCCTGGGAGAGTTATAAGGCCCAGTCCTTATGGGCCAGACTGAAATGAGCCCGGAATCAGGTGACAGAGCTATTCACCTCATTGTATTCATTTGCATGTACAGCATTTCTTAATCAAACACAAGACAAGAAGCTGGCTGAATATTATAAAGCCCATGATAACCCCAGCTATTCCTCTTAGCCCATTGCAACAATCTAGTGAAATCTCCTTATGTGACTTTAGTCACGGTAGTATTAGAAAAGCTCACAACTATGAAATAATTCATCCTCTCCAAAGCCTACCTTGATGTAGGAAAGTACCATTAATCCCATTGTACAGATTGGCCACTGAGGTGCAGACCGAGGAGAAGTGACTTGTGGGTCTCAAGAGTTGCAGCCCAGTGCCTTTACTGTAAGACCTCCTGCAACACTTTGTTTTTGTGGGAATAGCACTACACAAAATTCAAGCTCCCCTGCTCTTTACCAAGTTAACTGTAGCTAGACAGGTTATGTTTAGCACTGAGTATTTTCAAAGCATAATCCTACCACCGGGGGGGCGGGGGGTAGACGCTTTACTCCCATGCCAAAGATGAAGAAACTGAGGCACAAGAAGATTTGTTCAAGGTCATGTGAATACTGAGATCAGAACTTTAGAGCTTCTAGCTGCCGGCTACGGGTTAGTTCAGTAGACTGTGCCGCCTGTCAGCATTATCTACTATCAGAGAATTAAATAATAGCAGAGTGAAAGAGGAAAATTAAGTAGTTCAGGCAAGGGGAACAAGATACTTTTTCCAATGAGATCTGAAAACTGAGATGGAGAGTTGATTAGGTTCGTATCACTGGGGGATCTACGGATGCTAAATAACCTGGTCTCAGAAGCGGTTCAGATCAGAATATCAACCAGGTGGAATTGTTTCTCCCAAAATGCTCGGTAACCCTTTAGTGACTGCAATGGTCCAGAAAGGGGGATGGTGCCACATGAGAGAGGAGTAGCAAACCTTTCTTTTTCCCACCTTGGTTTTAGGGATGTCTACGTGGAGTGTGGAAGACAAGGGGAGGGAGAGAAAGGAGAGATATGTATGTAAATTATGCCACTACAGCTTTATAATACACATGCAGGCAGAGAGGAAGAGCAAGATTAGGGGACATGTGCATGCACACACATGCACAAATGCATGAGCGTGTGCACACACACATACACACACAGAGCCACAGACACAGAGCCAGTAAGAGAGAGATGAAGGATTCAGGATGCTGCAACTTTGAAGAGCCAGTTTTCTAGGCATATTCATCATTGCCATGCTGTGTCCTTGCCAATTACATTATTAATGCTGTATTTCACAAAATTTACAATCGACTGCAATCTGACTGACCTAATCCATCAGACATGGCACGTCACAAATTAGTATGTCAGCTTGAGTAATTGAGAAAAAAAAAACAAACCCACTTTCTCGAAAACTGCTGTTTTTAAACCTTTTCAAAATGGCTTGTAATTGTATTAACAAAAGACATGGGAAAGGACGTGCCTTTCATTTCATTTCACTTCCCACCAAAGTCCTGAGGATCATGAAAGGTGGTGGTGGCAGCTGCAGCTTTGTACCCAGGCGCTATCCCAGCCTGCCTGCCAAGTCTTACTGACTTAATGTAGCACCTGGAGTCCAGGGGGATCACACATCACGTGAATCCCCTTCGTTTCACATTAGGTAGTGCAGTTGGTGGCTCTGCTCCTCTCCCTGGACTGTGCAGTTCCTTGCTGTCCACCAGCTACTGCCTTGTTGAACACTAGGGTGGGGAAGAAGGAGTTAGCACAATCATTCCTCAAGTGGAGGTTTACATATTTCCTTTACAACTGAAAAGATTACTCCAACAGGACAGTTAGTGATTAATATGGCTCCCAAGATCTAGAATTTCCAATGTGAGTTTCCTCTTTCTATGGCTTATACAGCTTCCCTCTGTCATGGTGTATGTACAGAAGTTACATTTTTTGCATGAGGCCCCAGAAGCACAAAATACTCTGTACCCCATAACACAACGAACGATCATGGCTGCAGACCGCTTTTAAAATGGCCAGTCGCATGAAAATGTAACACTCTTCTGATGTAGTATCCGAGAGGGGCAGAGCGCCTTAGGGAACTGGTGTACAGGTTCCCTGTGAGGGTTTATTTGGGGCAATTCTGCCTGCATCCCGTGCAGCTTTGCCGGCATCCCCACCCCCAGGGCTGTCCAGACAGGGCACAGAAAAACCCTGAGCAGCTGGGGTGGGGTGGGGGGCGGCAGAGGAGGGAAGCCCCCTTGCTGTGCATGCCCCCCCACAGCTACCCCTGTTGGGGTCTTGGGGAGAGCTGGGCCAGGCCCACGTAGTGGGGGGGGGGGAGCAGGGGACTCCATTTCCCTACCCCTGCACGAGTGTCTAGACAGCAGTAGAGGAGACTTGTTTGGCCCAGCTCCCCACAAGACTGCAGCAGGGGTAGTTGGGATGGGCCTGCATGCCACGGGAGCTGTTTCTTCCCCCACCCAAGGCTCTTGACAACAGCATCCTCATGACTCCAACACCTGGAGTTGGGGCAGGAGGGTGGAAACAGAGCCCCACCACCTCTCAGGCTCAGCCCAGCTCCCTCCAACATCCCAGCAGGGGTAACTGAGGGGGCATATGGTGGGGGGAGCTCTTTTCCACCTCATCCCAGCTCCAGGTGCAGCAGCCATGAGGCTACCACAGCCAAGATGATCACATGGGGGGGCAAGGGGAAGGGAGTTCCCTCTCATTGTGCAGCCCTGGCCTGGCTCCCACCCTCTCCCCCCGAGACCTTAGCAGGTGTAGTTGGGGGGGGCACATGGTAGGGGGCTCCCTCTTCCACCATCCCCTCCAGCCACTGCTGATGGTTGCCAGCTAGAGGGGGCTGGGGAGAAAGATGGTCTGGCAGCCTCCTGGGAGGCTGCTAAAGCACCCCTGCCTGCTGGTCTAGGCCAGTGTGGGCAGGCTCTGAGCACTCCCCACCCAACAGGTGAATGGTTGTTGGGTTCAATGGCACCCTAACTCGTGGCGCTTTGTGTAAAGCACCATAGTTAGAGCACCTCCCTGACAGACTGCCTCAACTTCTGTACACAGCCATTGAAAAGGTCTGTCATATAGTGCCCAATCTTCCTATATTTAGGCAGACTCTATTTGTATGTGACATACCTATAAAGTGTTTATCATGTTTTCTTGCTATGGTTGAGCAGCATAGAGGGTAAAAGCTTCCTACTGTTGCTACTGCAGCTGAGAGGCATGTCTGGTACTGATGGCTCTGGCTCCTAATCTTTCTGATGGATCTGTAGAGAGGTGGTGCCCACAATTCTACTAACTAGAGGCAGCATGGTCTCTGTGCCCAGGATACTGAAGGCATCCTGACCTGATGGTAAATGAACTGTATTTTTGCTTGACTGGGCACATCAGGATTTTTCTACTGCCTCAAACAGGAACAGCAGAGAGGCAGGCAGGGGGAAGGCCCAGCATTGATTAAGCTGCTAGTTCTGCTGTTGTCATGGAGGACACAGCCACTTTCCTTTTCTTCGCCAGCAGCAACTAAAAAATAAGATGTGGAAAGAGAGGGAGGGAGGTATCTGTGCTGGGCCAGTCACAATACTGTTGGCAGTCACTTAGATGAGAAACTGGAGCATGTGATGAATGGCCATGATGCATAGGTACATGGTGACCAGAGTGCTAGAAACAGAAAAGTCAGATTAACCAGGAATGTGCCCATCTAGTCTGAAGGTGACTCCATTAGGAGCTAGTGGTTAGATGCTAACCACTTTATTTGTCCCCACCAACACTATTTGCACTGAGCACGGCTGTGTTTACAGCCATTTTGTGAACCACAAAAATGCCAGCAGCTGCTCCTTCCACACATTGGCCTAGATCTGAGCACTGTGTCATTTACTGCTGGACATGCTATAATGTTCACAGCAGTGAAAGCACAAGGCAGAGAGCGGATTGTTTGTTTGTTCTGGCTGGAAAGTGACTAACAACATTTATTTTTAAAGCCTTGGCAGAAGTAGCAGCGGTTCTTGAGGTCCTAACCCCCTGCCGATCATCAATTGACATGGCTGTTTCAATAGCACTCACTTCAGATGTGATGGTTAGATCTGCTCATCACGCTCTACAGGAGCCCTTTCTGACTTTCCTCCTCCTTTCTGACAACCTCCCTTTGCTCTGTCAAGGACGAGCTAGGCATTTCTTTATGCAGCACCCCTCACGTTGGTATCTGATTGCATCACATTTATTACTGAATTATTCACACCCCCCACTATCAAGTAGGGCAATCTTATCCATATTTACAGGTGTTGATACAGATAGGAATCAATCAGGCTATTCCTATGATAAGGGTATTAGGAGCTGATCCAAAATGAGTTGCCCAAAGTCATGCAGGAGGTTTATATGAAAGCCAGGAAACTAGCTTTTAAACCTCCCTTCTTTGCCTTAAAAACAAAGCCAGCCCTTCTTGGGAAGGAAGCATTACAACTAGCTATACCAGCTGTGATCTTTTTAACAATATGCTGCCTCAGGTGCTGCCTGAAAAGCAGGGAAACTCAGTATATGCAGCAATATGAGTCTATCAGCCAAGTGTATTCACTTACAGTTGCAAATAGCATAAGCAGAATCCTAGTTTCTACATGGTGGTTATTAAACCCTGGGCGCATTTACATGTGCTCTAAGGTGCCATTGCTACTGTGCATTAAATTTAGTACCTCTAATACATGCACAGTAGCTGGCGCTAATGCACAGTAGCAATGGTGCATGGTCTTTTTGTGATGCTAAATGCCCAGTAGACTAATTCTACTGCGCATTAGCACAGCTTTTGCCATGATGCACTAATGCACAGTAAAATTAGTCTACTGCGCATTAAGTGTCTTGTGTAGATGCGCCCTTGCTACAGGTGAATTTAGCATCTCGTGTAGGATACCTTGCTACAGTTGAATTTAGGTTTGATTCCTTTAATCAAGGAAATGGTATTTGTGTGTCATGATGCGCAACCAGATGAAATATTATGTTACTGGCTTTTTAAATGTCATATATAGGAGGTATGCGAGAGTGTTTCTTTTTACACTTTTCAGCACACCACATCCTAAGAATTCCAATGAGCTTTGTGCTTCGTTGCGAGTGCAGAGTCTTTGTCTTAATTTTGTACAAGTTAAATTGAATGTTAATAACATCTTTAATGTTATACTGCATAGAGAAATATACAGAAAATTAGGGATATCTTTCTGGTGTTCCAATTAACTAGAGGTACTGTCTTTGCTGCCTGTTTCAGCCAAGGACAGAAGTAATTGTTTGGGATAGCAAATTGCCTTGTACTCTTGCAAATTAGTGTTGGAACATTACAGTAGAAATAAAAACTCGTGCTCTCTGGATTGCTACAGTGATAGCGCTATAAATGAAAAACTGTTTTCTGAACTAACGTTGGGGGAGATTACAGAGATGATGCTACTGAGGGTTATAAATCTGGGAAATTATTGAATGAGGTTCAACTTTTGTTTTTTTAGACTGAGGTGCACTGTGGCTTTTCTCTTGACGGTACAGTCTTGCTACGGATCCATCCATCTCACTAGGAGTCTCCTTAGAGGCTATAAAGAAATGGTTAGCCTTTAAAAGCGAAGTGAAAACAGAGGCAGGAATATGCATCATAGCACTGCTCTAAAATGATGCACTTGGGGCTTCCAGCTGGTATAATTAATCCCCCTGTTACCCTTAGAGGCCATCAAAGAGGGGAAGTTTAAGAGGCCTTTTTTCTGCACATTTCCTAATCTTTGTTATGAACTGTATTACTGAGGCACATAGAAGTTGCAACAAAGGTAGCATAGCACTTGGTACAGACACATTACAAAGAAAATTTAAAATCTACCAGAAAAACAGGCAGAGACTGGGCAGGGAAACAGAGGCATACACAGTCAGGTGAAGGAAGATGCTCAGGCACATAGCCAGCTACTGGCAGAGTTGTATCCATCTTTCCTGAGGGTGAATCTAGTGAAGTGGTTGTAAATCTTAGAAGTAAGACACACCTTGTTAGATTCAAAGCACCCCCCCAGAAATGACCAGCTCCTAGCTTGCACTCATTTCTTGACTACAGAAAAAAATAGAGCAAGTCTTGTGTTGCAAAGAACTCAGAACAACTGTAACAGGTCAGAATGGCTTTGACACTACAGACTCCTATTTGAAAACTCTGGGTTTATCTTGTGAATCATGGGCAGGTGTCTGCACACTGACCAGTGCTATATTGGCACTTTTAAAAGGATCTCGACTGCACCTCGGTGTGAAGTGGCACCCTGGGTGAGAATCATTGGTCTAGTGGCTTATTCAGTGGATAAGGCTACAAATAGCATTACAAATAGGTCTAGGGATAGGTAAAGGGTCATGGGGGTTATAATTATGCCTGATCCAGTCCACTTTTTATTCTCATGTGACTGGACTAGTGTTGTCCAAAATCATCACGTCAGCTGACATTCCAGGGATTAAGAGCATCAATAAACAATTTAACAATAACCTACAGGATATGACCATTGAGTCTGCAAATGAATCGCATCTGGATAGCGGAGCAACAGCAGAATGGTAGATGATACAAAAATATATAAACTCTTCATTCAGCTTAGCTCAGTTTGTTCAAATACAAGCTCTCTGCTACATGCAGCCGTTACAGCAGTGAAAGAGGAATAACCATTATCTCCATTTTCATGCTGTCACCTTTTTCCAATTTGTCTGATCTACTTGGATAATCTGTTCCCCAAAGAATTTGTGTTTGTACGGTGCCTAATAGTGATGTTAACTGGGGGCTTGGGGGCCTACAATATTACAAATAACCATAGCCTTTTAACAAGGCTTCCTCTCACATCCCACTCAAATCTCTTTTTTCAGGGCAGAATGACATAACATTACTTTTTTACAGATATGGGACTGTCTGGCTCAAGGTCATATAAGGAGTCTATTCTCAAGTAAGGAACTGAATCCCCATCTTTCTCAGTCCAACCCCTTCACCTCCCTTCTTGCTAGCCTTTCCCTAATGTTAAAACCAAATTGAAGGATGTCTTGGAAATGCCAGTATGGTGCGAGGCAGCACTGTGCAGAGATGCCCCATGCTAGCTCTGAGACTGGAAGAAGCTTAGTTGTGTCATCACAGCGCTGTACCCTGGCTAATTAGCATCGCTTCTCAGAGATCAGGTCAGTAAGGACATCGTGACCTCCAGAGCATTGTGTCCCACTGATAACACATTGCCCCCAAAGTTACGGATGGCTAGTGAGACAATCCCAGATGGCCTCAGCCAAATGCCTCTTTGTTCACAGGGACGTTGCCTGAAAATTTGGCTTAAGACTGTCAAGTGGGAATGAGGGAGTATCCTTCTAAAGTTACTGTGATTCTTGAAGAAAGAATTTGCTTACCTCTCTCCATTGGAAATGGGCCAATGGCACAACATGTGAATTTGGATCCGGACTGTGTTTTTGTTCATTTTTACACAGAATCTCAAAAATAACAAGCCGGGGGGAATTCTTTTAAAAATAGAGCAGTAATCTGGGCACATGGGATTGATGAAAAGCCCACTGAAATTCTGGAAACAGTGGTACGTATGTTTTAGTTATTTTTAGACAGATAAACCCTAAGTCACCCCAGTATACACTTGGGGATTGTAGATCTGTCGACAGACTGCAGGGGAAAGATGAAATTCTCTTGCCAGATGAAGTCTTGACTATTACTCAAAAACAGGCTTTTTGTCAAGATGATTTTCTTTGTGATGTGCAGCCCACTACTGCTAAATCCATCTCTCCTTCTCCTAACTGAAGCCTCTAAGAGCCCTGAATGCACGTGCAGTAGACATGATTCAGTGAGCTTGACAATTGCATGTCTGCAGAAACAATGCAAACTTCGGTTTAAGCTTGAAGTATGGAGCAGGACCTCAGCCACTGTCAATGCATTTCATGTTGGAGCTCAGTGTGCAAAGAGCTCGTGGCAGGAGACAACCACCCTCTTGCAAGCTGGTTAAACTTAGCCCACACTGAACGCCATCATGCTATCATAGCTACTGAGGCTGTGCAAAGCTTCGGCCCCTGATTCGATTCGGTGGAGATGCAGCCCGATTCGGTGGCTGAATCTCTGAATCTGAATAAAATCAGAGGACCCTTTAATCTCTCTGAATTGAACCGGACCCCTCTGAATCGATTCAGAGAGATTCGGAAAGATTTGGCGATTTGGACGTAGATACAGCTTTAAATGTTTTTTCTTCATACCTCTAGGTACCAGGCGGCTCATGAATGCCGCGATGCTGGGGCACATGCAGCATCCTACAGGAACGCGGGTCTCCCCAGTGCACTCGGCAGCAGACCTGGAAGTGGACCAGAAGCATTTCCGGTTCACTTTTGCGCCCACCGGGGAGTGTGCCAGGGCTCCCCCGTTCCCTCCCGGGTCTGGTCCACTTCTCAGTTCACTGCTGAGCATGTGGAGGGCCCCCTGCACTCTTGTGAGACGTGTCCCAGCATCACAGCGTTCAGAAGCCGCACTGGTACCTCGAGGTATGTAGAAAAAGCATTTAAAGCTGTGTCTGCGTCCGAATCGTTGATTCTCTGAATAAGCATCTAATCTTCATATTTGGATTCAGCCAAATCAAATCAGGGACAGGGATCCGAATCAATGGATCGAATGCTTGTCCCCGATTCGGGCCAAATCTGAATCCGAATCAAATAGGGCCTGCTTCGTACACCCCTAATAGCTATGGTGCTATTTGCACTTGGGACAGAGGGTTGAAAGCTAGCTTCACATATGCATGTGAGCTTCAGACTTGCCCTTTAGATGAAATTCACACCTATATAGTCATCCTTATTAGGTGCAAATGAGGATTTAAGTGATCCATAAGTCTGTGCTGGTCTTTTACACAGGGGTGAACGTGACCTGGAATTAATATTTGCAGTATTTTTGCCGTATTTGCCCAGCGGTAGCCAAAGCAAAGCTTTCTGCACTAACAAGGTTAGTTTTACAAAATGACACTTGTTCAAAGCTTTGAAGGACAATGGATGAAGAATGGGAGAGGAAATTTAAGTAACTCTGAATAATTGTCAAGGTCATAGGAAAGTAAGTAAAACGTCTTAGCTACAGGTACAAGTTTCTCTTTGAGAAAGCTGTAGATTGACTATACAGTGAAAGTCAATGTACTTGCTTGTGTACTTGGGATTCCATTATCTAAATATTACAGCACATTTATTTAAAATGATGGATTACAACAGTGAAAGCTGAGTCTCCCTTTGAAGAGAATTAATATACATCGCCCCTTTGCACATATAACCCTGCCAAGTGTCTTTAAAGTCCTGTGTTTCTTAATTAATAGCCCCGCACATAGGAACTAACTCCTAACATATGTATAGAGCTTTGCATCCATGTTCCAATACTAATTTACAAGAGTAGTAGGTAATTTGCTATCCTAACCAAATACTTTTGTCCTTGGCCAAAATGAGCGGCAAAGACAGTACCTCTGGTTAACTGGAAACACAAGAAAGATGCCCCTGAATATTTCTCTGAAGTATAGCATTAAATATACAAATACAGATATAGGTCTTTATTGTATAATTTCCCCATTTTTCCTACATGCTTTGAGAATCTGTGAAAGAGGTGACAATCTGGTTTAAATATATTCTTTGCCACCTGCGCTAGCACCCATTGAACTGACTGCAGCAGCCTTTGCTTCAGGCTGTCAGCAGACTCAGGCAGAAGTTTCTCTCCTCTTCACACACCTCAAATTTTTACAGGTTTCCTTCACAGTCAAAGAGTTAAAGCCTTTCTTTGTGTGAACAAAAGCTTCAACTGAAGAATAACTACGATGCATACCTATCCTCCCTCTTCTTTGGGCAATTTTTTGCACAGAGGTCTGGAAGGCATGCCTCATATTTAGGGTTATGCATTAAATCATAGTAATATACACCATGGCGGTTGTTGTAGTCTTGTTTCTTACATGGTCAATATGTTAGAACGAGAGCTGCTGAGGAAACCAAAATTATCTCCCAGACCTCTTCTCTTTCAGTCAACCAAAAACAAGTTTCCCCTTATTTTTTTGGAACTGGCAGTGAACTAAATAGTTATTTGCAAAGCTGCCATTTGAAACAGGGACCTGGGTGAAGGAAAAGTGAGCAACTGCCGTATAAGAAGATGAAGGTTATTCCAAGCCAACATATTAGGCAGGAACTGAAGAGTGGGAGGAGGATGTAGTGTGTCAGGAAACATGGAGAAAGTGCATTAATATTTAATATTATAATGCCTCCTCCAAAGCAGGGTGTCATCAAGGACCCAACCCTAGGAGGCTCACTTTTTTCAACTGATTCTCATCTCGCTTATCCTGGGGTGAAGTCAGTGGAGGTCTACCCCGTGTACAGCACTGCAGTCACTTGGCAGTGGCATAACAATTGGGATTCGGGCCCAGGGCAAACCCTGCACAAGAGTCGTAGGAGGCAGGACGAGGAGCAGGTTCCAAGGGTGGGGAGGACACAGGACATCTCACCCCAAAAAAGTCTCTGGCTGCCGCTGCCGCTGCATGCTCTGCTTATCCCGGCTCTTTGTCTAAACGAAGTCGCAGCATGGTTTTTGTGCACCAGCTGCTACTGCAAGAACAATCTTGTGGGGCTGTTTTTGCTGCTGGGGTGCAGACTCTGGAGGGGTGGGGAGCAATTTTGGTGCCCTTCCTAAGTCAGTACCTGGGGCTGATGCCATCTCATCCATGCTTAGTTAAGCTACTTCCCATTGGTTCAAAGTTTGCTACCCAGTGACATATTGCCCAATAACAGTAGCAAAGTAATACTGCAAGTAAAAAAAAGGTATCTTCTAATTTTTTGTTAGAACTTTGGCTATTTTAAGCAGAGTATCATCGTTGCTAAGTGGTTTGTGTCCCTGGAAACTCATGGGTTTAAACAGACTGAAGAAAGGCAGGTCAAGGATATCATCAGTAGTGCTGGGTTAACAAATGTATTAACCTTAGTCATGTTTTAAAGTGCTGACATCAGTCTTTATGAGGGATCAAAGTACCCAGGACTCTGCTGGAGGCTGGGATCAGTGACTGTTGATCTTACACTCGTTTTTATAACTTACGCCTGCAAACTCACTAATGAAATCAGCTGCCACACCTGAAAGATGAGGTCATGTAATGTCAGTGAAACAGGAGGATGAAACATCATTTGCATTTAAATAACATTAAAACTAATATATGCAATATGGTTTTTCCTGGAAAGAGATAAAACATGCGTGATGTTTTTCCCCCCCACAAAACCTTTCTATTATTTGAAGAAGTTTAAGTTTTTGGACATGTAAAAATACAGACAAAGGCAGGTTGTGTATTTCAGGCTGCCTAGTTCAGAGCTGGATGGAGAAAAAAACCCAAGTCAAAATAGAAGGATTTTTTCCTTCTGGGGTACAAGTTATTTGTTAAATAGTTCCCCTAATACCGTGTGGCTGTTTAGCTTGTGAAATGCTTCCAAAGATTTAGTCAAGTAATGCATTTAATAAAAAAAAAAAAAAACCCCACAAAAAAAAAAAACCTTGCAAAATAATATATTCAGCTAATTGTGTTCAATCAGCTCTGTTTAGCTACTCTAATATACTGAACACTTATAATTGTAGTATCTGGGGGTTTTATTGCATTCATAAATGCACACTGAGTTCTAAGGAAACATGCTGCTCCATTGGGTATGTACTTAGATTATGCTCCTGTTTTATTGATGCTGACAATTATCTTTATGATCCTTAATAGAAGTCGGTATGTAGGGCTTTTGAAAAACAGTTTTAAGCCATTTGCAATGGACTTCTCTGGTAGCTCTTTAGGGTAACAAGGCATTACAAACTCTTATTTATATAAGCCTTATTTGCATCAAATCCTTCGTACTCCCGTCTCCGTTTAGTGCCAAGGTACGTTATTTTACAGTTTCTAGGAAAGAACTCTGTCACACCATTGGCTTTCTTTTACATTTTAGCGGCTGTGCTGGTGCTCTCCTGTCCAAACTGGTACTACAGTTTTTTTAGTTGCAATTTAATCGCATCGGCAGCCCCAAGTCAAGAGTAAGGCCTCTTGTGCTAGGCACTGAACAAATGCATGTTCAGTGCATGGTGAGAGAAAACCTCTGTCTCAAAGAGTTTGGATTTGAGGTGATCTAGAAAGAAGGAGATAACAAGAGAAGCAAGAGCTAAAGCAATACACCCAAGGGTATACTTAAAGCTATACACAGTGCAGGTCAGTTGAAAAGCCAGGGAGAGAACGCATGTCCCTTGAACCCCAGTCTAGTGTCATGTCTATATTCAGTGGGTACATCAGCATGGCCCTCCACAGTGGTGCTTGTCGCGCACAATTACTTTCTGCCCCAGTGACACCTGGGGCAACACTGTGTATGGGCTTATGCAGCAAGAAGGGAGGATGCCGATTCTTCTTTCTCCATCTTGGGTAGTTTGTTCTCTTTATTCCACACCTTGCATTTGAGTTTCATTCCTGAAATTGTTATGGCTGAAGTTTAAACTCCTGGGCTATTGCTACATCCCTAACCTGTATGTTATAATACACTAAAACAGTGTGGAAAGAACGTACAGCACTCCCTAACCGCTTTGCTAGGGCTCTTTCTGTTTATACCTAGTTTCTCTGATTCCAATTCGTCGTGGATGACGTGCTGCCACCTATTGGATATGCTAGGGAAAAGTTTTCTGCAAATTAAAATAATAGAAAACTGTATTACAGCACTTGTCTGCTGTGAAAATGTCAAGTGCTATTAATCTAACTCCCCTTGCAGTGTTTGAAGAAGTCAATACCAGATAAATAGATACATGCATACATAGCTTCTGCTGCCTGTCAAATTATGGTTCTATTTTTTAACAATGAGACACTATCCACTGCTTAATTCTAGCCAAATTAACTAAGATCCTAAATACTCCTGCATAGTTGATAGGATGGGGCAAGGGGGATAAATGGTTAATATATGAAAATAGCTGTTCTAGATACAAAGGGTACAGGCACATTTTAACTTACATTCAAGAGTCTTGATTGCAGTGTGAAGCATCTTTGAGTGTCACATCACTGACAACAGAAGAACAACTGATTCCTGGAAGCTGTCAGCTACGCAATATTTGAATTTAACTATTCATAAAACTAAATACATCTCAGAGTTTTTCCAGTTTGGCAGAAAAGAAGAACTGAACACCACCAGAGAATATACAGAAAGCAGAAGAAAGGATAGCAACAGACAATTTGAAATAAGATTGACTTCTTTTGGTATAAGTTAGCTCCTTTAAAGTCAGCGAGCCTGAATCTCATTACATTCACGCCATTTCCATTGCCGGAAAGAGAGTTTACTGTGAATGAGACTCATGCCCCATACATTTACATGGAATCCCACACAACACTTAGGTTCTTTTAGAAAGAGAATAATGGTTACAACCTTTTTTGGGTATAGATTAAAGATCAAGATTAGAAGCGTTCAAGAAAGAGACTGGTTTGGATTCTGGCTTAGTGTATGTTGGGATAAGCCTGGGTGCACTCCCCTGAAATAAAATAATACCTTTGTAGCTGACAGCAGAGACAAGCCTGCTTATGCTGAATGGTACCTTTCATCCCAAATCCTTAAAGCACTTAGAGTGGGCAAAATAGATATCCCTTGACACTCTACCACCATGTGTCTAGTTGGAAGGCAGCAGCCACTGCTAACAGCACATAGAAAAAGCTCAGAACTGCAAGCGCAGATATTCGTCTGCTTGAAACTGAGCTGCAGAGTTGTAGTCCTGGATGCCGAGGGCCTGATGCTCTTGCACGTATGCAGCCGTTCCAAACAAAACACTTAAGGTGAATTTACACATTACACTTAGACCATACTAAGGACACTTAACATGCAAGGGTCTGTACATTAAAGCTTGTTAACTTGTGTGAAGTGCCCTCTGAGAGTCTCAAAGTTAGACTACTTCAGGTGAGGGTTACTTCTAGCTGTGCTACCTAGCTCGCGTTAGGGTAACTTCAGTCTGCTTCATGGAGATAGAACGAGCAGTCTTCCATCATCCCAGGATGCACTAGTCCCCGCCCCTCACCAGAGCAGGGGTAGAGACCAGGGGTGTTTATACACATGCTCTGTGAATGGGGGGGAGGAGGGACACTTTAATTAGAGCAGCTCTAATTAAAGCACCTAGAGCACCACGTGTGTCAGTGCCCCCATACTGGAAAATGGTGGCAGGGGCGCTTTAACTAAAACTCATTGAACAAGCCATTTTTTTCAGTACGGGGATGCTGATACCCATGACGCTCCAGCAGACTCAATTAAGTCTGCTCCAATGCACTGTAATTACAGTGCATCAGAGCATCGTCCCTTCATGGTGCCCCAGGTGCCCTGGCTCCTAGCCACCCCACTGCTTGCCAGCTCCTTAGGCACTACTCTGCCTAGTTTTTATATCCTAATGGGGTTTAGGTCTGGAAACTAAGAGCTTAAGTGCCCTATAGGGCATGATTTTGGGCATGTGCTTTGAGCACATCCAAAGCCTTGAGGACAGCACAGACCGCAGCCAAGGACTCTACTATTCAAAATCACAGCTGGAGGGAGAGCAGATGTTACCCTCAGTGATTACCTTTTGCATAACACCATAGTGGTTAGAGCCCTCTCTCAGGAAGTGGGAGACATTAGTCCTACGCCCTCCTCAGTCTGGGGGGATTCAAACCAACATTTCTACTTCTCAAAAGACTGCCCTAGGCACCCTGTGATGACCTCAGTGCGGGCACCCTCCTCCTCTGCTGTTGAAGCAGGACAACCACAAGAAGAAATGAGACCTTCGTAAGGCAGAAGAAGAGTAAGCAAGAAGGAGCGCAACACAAGAGACAAGCCAAAGCTTCCATGGTTTTCAGTGAAAATGGTGCCCGACTGTTGACTACGATGGCATGTGCTGTCTGCCTATTGTGCCTGTTTCTAGAGATAGGCTGCCAGATGGAATATTTTCACATGAACCTTGGACATGCCAGGAATGAGCGATTTCGGTTCAAGTTCCCTGCTGTGTCAGACAACAGACAGTTAGGAAGCGCCAGCCTGAAGATCGCTTGTGCAAGCTTTTGGGCACTGTGTTACAACACAGCCTTTAATAATGTGATCATATATACTGGTATTTCCAGAAGGCCTTTACTACATTCAAAGCTCAAATACATAGTGACTTAATATGTATCCTTTACATCGGGCATTTCCTAACTTTCCAGTTCTTGACTTTATCCATGGAAGTCATCTTCTTTTAACTTAGCATTTTTTAACTCAGTGCTTTTTGTGTATAATTTGATAGGAGGGAGCTGAACCATTATGCTTGGATGTATACATCAGCCACTAACTGACAGGAGTTAAAATTAAAAGTTCCCTTACAGGCCATTTATTTCCTAATTGCCCACTGTGTTGTTTCTAGGAAGTTTCTCTAAAGACTCTTGTATTGGCTCTTGTCAGAACAGGATGCTGAGCTGGCAGCAGCTTTGCCTGAGCCAGTGTAGCAGTGCTTGTCTTCAGCATCTGTATTTTACTCCCTCAGTGGTAGCTCCAAAATACCATGAGACAAGCTATTTTTAGGGCTGTTTTTGAATGGACTTGAAGCAATGAGCATGCAGAACTTAGGAGAGAATTTGCTTCCTTAAGCTCCTTTTTGCATCATGGGAATTGCCTAGCTCTCTGCTGATGGGCTGTAGGCCTGTCCTCCACCAACACTCAAACCTTTAGATAAGGTCCAGATAATCACCCAAACATTTAAGCACTTACCAGCCAGGACTCTCATCTCTTGGTTTTCATCCATCACTAATCACACTGCTTCACTTCCCGTTTCCCCCAGCTCCAGGTGAATGACAGGGGGTACACTACAATACGCTTGAATGATCTTGGGTAAAGTAGCAAATGGCTAATATTTTACTTTGCTTATACTGGGAAGCTTTCACCTCTAACCAGTAGGACTCCTTGGCTTGCATAACTAACAGAAACTCTGCAGGGTATGAACTGCACTTCATAAATCTACTGGATACCAAAAATCGTGGACCCAATCTAGACATTGCTTTTATGACACATTACAACCTGACATCTGATTCACCAGGTATCTGCCAGAGCAGACATTTTACACTTCTGTTTTTCCCCACTCCCTCCCCTCCTTTCCTATCCTTTTGTCTTCCTAATTTCCAGCTATTTCCTTTTTCACAGACAGCCTGTTTTCTACCTTGGAAACCCACTACAGTAGAGTCTCCCAGACTTTCCTTTGGCTTCCTTTGCCTTTGGCTTCCCCCCACTCTTTTTTCTCCCCTCCCTTCCCTGCTCCACATTTTGTAGGCTTCATTTCCACCTATTTACATCCTCACTGACATCCTGTCACACTTCTAGCTTCTTTCATTCCTTGGAGTCTCAGACCAGCAGTGACTCCCTCTGCCTGACGAAGGGTGATGGTGCCCGAAAGCTTGCTAAGAACTTCTGGCCAACTACTCAGCTGGTCTAATAAAAGATATCACAGCTACCCAGGGACCCTTGCCTGCAGAGTCATCAGTTCACTTAAGAAGGACTATTGTCAAAACATCCAGTACACACTTGCATGCCTACTATTGCAGTGTCTAACTTTTGGGAGTTGGCCTCTAGAGTGGAATCCAACACCCACAGCTAGGTGCACAGGTTCCCTCCATGGTCCGTGGAGAGAGTTAGGTACTCCAGGAGGGTGATCCAAAAAAGCCACATGCTGACTAGGGAGCTGCCCAAAGCTAGCCAATGGGAAATCTGGAACACACGGAACATTTTTTTTTTTTAAAGAAATTTTTCGTATTTCAAGCCAAATCAAGTCCAAATCCCTGAGTCAGTCCAGAACCATAAGTGGCCCGACAACCGGCAAACATCCTCCACCCCCACCAGGGGCTTCCGATATTTCCAAAGTCTTTTAGCAAGCATCCTATGTGCAGACCCAAGCCTCGGCTTGGGGTTCAGATGCCCCCAAGTTTTGCCTGCCTTCAGCCATATGGTGGCAGAAGCAAGCTAAGGAGGAGCCTCCCATTTCCATAAAGTGGGCTTTAAGCCCCAACACTTCGGCGGGTACTAAACCATGCCAGTAGAACAGTAATCCCCAGCAACGCTTAAAGAAAACTGCCTTGATGGACCCAGATACACGGTGTTTCCCTGGCGCACAGGGAACAGGCAAGAGAGCTCTCAGTCACTCTGCCTGATCTTCAGTGTGCAATACCCCAAAGCAGTTTCCAGTTGCTTACAAGTAGGAAATGGTAGAGTTGGGGTGATGTTATAGCCACTATCAATAAGGAAAAGTGCAAAAGGCACAAGTCAGAAGCATTATGGGAACTTGTCCGTTTTATGGGTGTTGCTGCTGCCACCATGATCTGACCGGGCTCAATCTTTACACAAGCTCAGCTTTAACTAACTTACCACTTCAATGACAATTAACATCTGTTATCTTCCTATTTGTCTACTCAGTAACTCCTAATTTCCCTGTACGCGCTCCCCCTTTCACTACCATTTTTCTGGTTTGAACTCTACGTTCTAGTTCCACGCCCGCGTTGTATCTTTTTGCTCTGGTCCAAGAAATGCTCACTTGCAGTTTCTTAAGCATGCACAATCTTCCTTGTGCTAAGTTGCCAGAGAGTTATCAGCCGTTAGAAAGTCATTAGCTCCCAGCAGGCTCTGTTCATTTTTAAAATGACTTTATTCCTAGCATCACCTCCCTTCCCCTCTTTGGCGCATAGGCATTTGACTCAAAGTTGTCAAGGAGGTTGGCGGGGGTGGGGGTGCTCTAGCCACGCTAAATCCAGGGTGGATCCTGCAAATATTCTTTCAAAGAAGTGAGAAGGGTTTACTCTTTTAAAGACACAGCCAGAGGAGGAAGTGACAGCCTTTTGCACAGTGCTTAGAAAACTTGCCTGGAAAGTGGGAGTAGTTTTATGCCTTCTTCAGCCAAGGAGAGTACCCTAACTCAGAGGTGCAATGACATAGCTGGGCACCATGGGCACGCACAGGGGCAGTGGTGACTTCTGGTTGCTGCCACTGCCAGGTACGGCAGCTGGTTCCTCCCTCCTCCCCTACCCCCAAGTTTGGCACCAGGGGCAGCTGCTCCCCAAATTGCCCTGGCCTAGTTTCACTACTCCCTAATAAGGCCGAGTCAAGGGCTCTCCACTCCTCCTGTTGAAGCTGAGCCATTCTTTAGGCCTTGAACTCAGATTTATTTCTATTTGTGGTCACCTGTTCCTTTTTCACTTGCCTCTACAGCACCATACACAAGGGCAGCTGTACATAGATAATAATCATTTTGTTTCAGTGCATTTTCAGGGAGCCTGGGAGACATGATTCTTTTCAGGGAAAAGCAGATCGCTCATTAAAAAATAACTCCTGAAATCTCCGCTTTGTTAAACATAATTAGCAGTTCAAAGATGCTTGCTTTTCCAAATCTCTTGCTTTAAACTTGCATCAGATGGAAAGATGTTAATGTATGATATGGCACGTGTCAACCCGTTTGATATCACACAAAAGACAACATTGCAGCCCTCACTATAAAAAAGACACACTTTTTCTCTGACTAGCTGACAGGGGAGGAAAACACCTCACATCATCTTACAGCAATAAGTTAAAAAAATAACTTAATCCAGTTCCCAAGTATCTGCCATGGGTTATTAGACAATCAAACTGAATGGAGGGTCATCAGCTTGAATTTTTGACAATTACCATTGCTTTGCTTCTGAAATCTTTAGCATTTCTGTCTCACTCATTTGTTCTCTTTTAAGATATTTTCTGTTCTCGTTTCCCTGCTGACTTTAATATCCCACTTTATTCTTTTTCCATGGTGACCAGTTAAATCTTCTCCTGGGGTGCAGTCTGATGAAGGTGCTTTAAAGTATTTTATTATAATTATTATTTTTTATCCTTCGGGGTCGATCAAGTATTTTAATTTTCTTTCAGTTCGCCACTCTGCTGTTTGTTCCTTTTCATTCCCTGCTGAGTCCCAAAGTGCCTTTATCTTACAAGGTGGTTATTGATTTGTTTTGTGTAGTCTTTTCCGCAGATACCGTTTAGACAGCTGGTAAACTATTTTTCACAACCCTTAGTTTCCACGATTAGAACAGTTTCTCATTTTATAGCAATATAGGTGGAGTATTGAAAACTCAAGCGCAGGACTTGGTAGAGGAGTTTAACTTCCCCCCAAGTCATGGCAAACGCTTATAACAATGGGTCATACTTTAATTGAGACTACAGAAGAAAGGGACAGAATAATTACGATGTAACTGTCTTAACCGAGATGAAATAAATCTTCTCGTGTGCCTGTGTGAATGAGATCAGGATCTGGCCCTTCAGACAGGGCTGGTGTAACTGCATGGGCAGCACAGGCGACTGCTGGGGGCAGCAGAAATGCAGCCCGGAGTGCTGTTTTTCCAGCCCCCTCCAACTTGCAAATTTTATTTGCAAATTTTGCAAATTTTATTTTATTTGCAGCAAAAAAAGACTTGCATTGGCCCTGCCTTCATATAGACCACGGGCCTGACTCTAATATGTATAACAGGAGTAAATACCGCAAAAGGCAGTGGGAATATTATATGGTATCAAACAGGCTCCATGGTCCCAGAGTCCTCACAGCTAAGTTATTAGCTGTATGTTAGCCTTAAGGCTTATTTAGTTTCATTGTTTGTATCATTGGCTCAAGGGTACGAGAGTATCCAATTCTCTGCTGACATTTCTATTAGTGATTTCCGTACTGAGGTTTTACTTTTTCTTCTCTTGTTACCAAAGAGGACTGAGAGCCCTGAACTATGATTGCTTTTTTCTCAGTGCAGTTTAGGAAAGGCAGACAGCTGTAACAAAAAGCACACTGGAAACCTCTGCTGAAGAGGAAGAACGTGTGATGGAAAGCAAAGCAAATGGTCAACGCTAGCATTGGCTGCTGCATTGGGCAGACTGACTCACCCCTTCAGGCATGGGTTTGCCAAGTTAAATACAGTTTAACTCTTAATCCCCTCCCTGAAACAGATGTGTGCGTTCACGAGCACACTTTGAAGGCTAATCCCGTGTGCTTTACTCAGGTGAAATGTCCATCAACTTCAATATTTGCCCAGCCAGCAGCACTATATTTGTCCCTTGTTTCATTTGGGTGTTATTCTAATACAGGGATGAGAGGCAGGCAAACCTACCTGCTCTACACTAAAGCAGCTGACTGCCTCTCGTAAGTGCAGAGTAAGAGACAGGGCTGGGCCCACAGAAAATCCGGAAGGACAAGGCAGACAAAGGGTGAAAAGGACCACTGAGAGCTGTTACACCCATATGCACAAAAGGAGGAATTGTGCACAAATGCTGCAAAATCATTTCATTTTCTTCAGTGAATGAACACTGGTCTTCCGCACTTGTGATTGCACTCTATGATGTTCGAGTGGAAAATATGAATAAGGAACAGCAACAACAATAATCTGCCGCAACAACGAACGATCAGCAAATAGTGGGGGCTAGTCATGGCAAGTGAATTTTGAATGCCAGCAGTTCACATTAGCATTTAAGTTAGCCCTAGGTTAGGTCGGAAGCAAACAGAACAGACGTTCACACTTGGGGGGGGGGGGGGGCGGGGGAAGAAGCGGGCTTGGGTCTGGGGGGCTGGGTCCATGAGGTGGGGGATCTCTGTATCCCCCCACCGCCCCACCCCTGCTGACAGCCAGCTGGGGGAGGGCCAGGGCTGGGGACAGAAACCACACTGGCCAGCCAGGCCAGGCAGCAGGGGGAAGCAGACCTCCATAGCCAGCTGCCCCCTTCCTCCCCAGTTGGGCTGACTCGGGCTGGGGCTGGGGCCAGCCCCCCCACCAGATGTCCAGCCACCGGTGACAGCTGGTGTACCCCTTAGCCCACCTCTTTCCTGCAGATGGCTCTGCAAGACCCTGCTCAGCCAGAGAAAACAAGCATAGTTGAACCTAGTGAGCCACCCTGTGGGGACGGGTTAGCGGGGTCCCACAAAGCAGCCTGGGATGCTGAGGGACTGTGACCTGACTTGAGGCAGGAGGGGATCTGGTACAGATGTTCAATAGACTGGTCTAACCTAAATCACTTAGGTCTGAAACAACATCCATCCAGATTCCCCCATTTTTAAGCCAGTCTGTGTGCTCTGGACTTCTGTACTGTTACAGGTGTAGAGTGGTTTTTGGTCACTTATGTGTGATATCTTATGTCTAATGTGTTTTTGTGTAGTGTCTGTACCTGGCCCATGTGTTCAATCAGAAGCAATTAATACAGCACAAATTTTGCTCATCACATATGCAAAATGATTTGCTAGAATTGATTTAATAGAATCAATTCTAATGATCAAAATGAATAAATCAAAATGGTTTTACAAGAACTGATTTGCTAGAATCATTTGAGGAATACTGGTAGTATGGATTGAAGTTTTAAGTTGCTTGTAGAGACTTTGGAAACAGAAGAAAGGTGATGGTTTCTGAATTAATTTATTTGCTGCCCACTGTTCAACCAGCTCCAGTATATATATAGCTTCACTCTGTGTGTGTGTGTGTGTGTGTGTGTGTGTGTGTGTGTGTGTATGTGTGTGTGTATATATACAAATAGGTGTGTGTATATATAAAGCCACGAACTCACAGTTTCTTTTTTCTGCCTCTGCTGAAACTGTACCTGTGCACATCACAGAAAACCAGTCCAGCTAAGCCTGTTTTAAATGCATCTGGGCTTTTTTTTTTTTTATAAATAAAACCCACTGATAACTTAAAGATGAGATATCTTATGGCCAGGAGCCTACCTCATCAAATCTTGTAGTGTATGGTATTCCCTCTAATGGCAACATTTAACTTGCTGTAGCTCATTCACTTTATCTCGAAGTCCAGCACAGTTACAAACATCTCCTGCATGAACCAAACTATATCAACATGATAGGATTATGAAATAGGATGACTAACACTATTCACTTCATGTTGCCATTATGGCTTTACATTGCTATTTCCAACAGAGCAGGTGCTTATTTTATTAGATACAGGGATTCATTGAGCATCCACAAACTGCCCTTTGCACTCTGTCTTTATAATAGGATTCAATACAACTGAGCAAATATAGCTTTAGTAAGGTGGACCAAATATAAGATGATACAATACCAGGATAAGCTGTCTGATTAGTGTTCAGTGTACACAGTGCAGTGAAAATACAGAGGTTCTTTGCAAGTAGAAGGAAAAGGGAAAATGTATTTAAACTCCACCATGAAGGCTTAGGGAACCTCATTTAAAGGTTCTCTCTCTTTGTAACCTCTTAGGAATAAACCTTAGCAAAAACCCAAAAGCAATTGCTTCCTTGGCATAGTTCAGGGCCGGACCTTAGTTACAATTCTCAACACTGCAGATAGCTAGGAAGAAACAAGTGCACGATGTGTTAGTTACCTTCAAATAATGGACTGACAACCTCTCCCCCCCATGTTCCCAACCCAGAGCAGTTTGATTAATTTTTTTCCACTTACCTCCATTTGTCTCTTGGTTGTTTAAAGCACAGGCTCATCTTGTCCTGCAGCAGAACAGATTCTGTGCTGTTGCGAAGCATTATCTTGTTTAATCACAGAAAGTATCCTGACCGAAAAAGGAAAGCAAAGCATAAAACAAACACAGAAACCCAAGAGGAAAACGACACCCTAAAGACCGGGCACTAATAGCAACCGAGACACAGGAACACTCCTCCTGGTTGCCAACTTTTTCCATTGATGTCTCGGTGGTTCCTTTGGAAATAGAATTCTTTGCTACAATGCGGTATCTGTGATAACTTTTCCTCATCCCTATAGCAGGCATTCTCTAGTGTTAGAGCTGAACCAGAAGACACTGTTTGATGCGACTGGGCTGTCTGAATCCTAGGAAGCAAATAAATGCAAATATAACCTAGGAGCAGGATGACCTAAGACCATAGTTCTAGAGAGACTGCAATTATTAAAGGTACATTCTTCCATTTTTTGTTTATTAGAAGACCACATGGATAACTACATGGCTCGAAAGATTTAGCGGACTGGGAGGAAATGAACAGACAAGTAATGGAGTGATTTTTAAAAGCCTGATGGGTAAGCAAGTGAAATAAGTTAAACTGGATTTATTATACTTGGGTGCACCTACATGTGCAATTAATGCCCAGCAGGGTGTTTACACATGCTCCTTGCCAGGAGCAGATTTGCTCCCGAGGGGAGCAGTTCAATGCATGGCTACTCTGCCTA
This sequence comes from Crocodylus siamensis, assembly GCF_052110815.1. Taxonomy (NCBI): domain Eukaryota; kingdom Metazoa; phylum Chordata; order Crocodylia; family Crocodylidae; genus Crocodylus; species Crocodylus siamensis. The sequence goes on along the minus strand of NC_143400.1, from coordinate 88,760,296 downwards.
ATTTGCCTGCTGTGCCCCCCTACAGCACCCAGGGGGAGCTCCAGGCTCCCCTGGGTGCCAGCCCTGGGCTGGCAGGGGGCCCTGGTCTCTGAGGGGTGGGTGAAGGTGTCCTACCTCCAGGGAAGCTGCCTCCCAGCCCTGTGCCTGATCTGTGGATCGGGACACGGGTCTGGGAAAATGTGCCCTCCCACAGCTGCTGCTTCCCAGCCCCATGTCCTGATTGGCAGATCGGGGCAGGGGGCTGGGAAAGAGTCCCTGCCCCCACTGCTGCTTCCCAGCTGCCTGCCCCAATCTGCCAATCAGGGCACAAGGATGGAAAGCAGCAGCTGCGGGAGGGCACATTAGTCTACTGCACAGTAAGGCATCTTGTGTAGACACACTCCTGGTCTCATTACTATTCCAGTGCTAAAAGGCAACTGCACTGAGAAGGAGAGATCATAAGTTCAGCTTTCAAGGCTGAGCTTTCTTACAGTACAACCTTTTTTGCAGTGGAATATCTTGAAGTGGCTGAAGTTATTAGGTCCAATTTTACTTTCAGTTCTGTTTTCACAGTGTTGTAACCTCTATTAATTCCAGCCCTGCTACTCTAGATTTACTGTTGGATAAAAGACAGGACAATCAAGTGTATATGTGTGTTTACATCTGCCTTCTGGAAACTTTTAGCGCTGGAATTTCATGTGCTGTTAGGAATGAATAACTAATAATTTCCTTCAGCTGAAATAAAAGCCTTTGCCTGTCATCTCTGCCAATGTACTATTACTGAAGAGGAAACTGAAGGCTGACTCATATTTGATAATGCCCATATTATGTAACCCTTTCATAAGCCTATGTATTAAATACACATGGCCCTATTCTCCTCTCTAGAATAACCTCTGTGGGGGTGTAAAGAAAATAACTCAGATCATATCTTTTTCAAGTGTAAATGTACTAGGATTGATTCCAATTTCAAGGGAATGCCCCTATATATGAATATAACGAGCCAATCTAGAAATCTATGGCCTTGAAGAAGGCCATTTGATGGCTAAAAGCTTGTCCAACAGCCCTCTCAGCTATACAGTTGGTCCAATAAAAGATATCCCAAAAATCCTTGCCTCTTGGACCAATATAGAGAGTAAGGATTTTTTCATTTTCTAGTGTTTCAGTACCACTGTACAGCTATGGAAAGTCTTGTACAGTTACAATGCGACGGCTGGGGTCCAGTGGCATGGTGTTCTTGCCTGTAGTAAGACAGAACCCCTCCTTGGTTACTACGCGCACTATTTGTTACGGCTGTGGGTTGCTCAATGGTAATGCACAGTAAAGATTTCTTAAGGGGAATGTGAGCAGTAAGACAGCTAAAATCTAATGTAGCGCTTGAGAAAGGTGCCAGATTGTTGGTCCTAGATAATGGAGTCCTCTGCAGTAGTGTAATGAAGGTGGGGCAATCAGGGAAGCTGCCGCTGTGTGGGTGTACTGGGCAGCTGAAAGTTGCCTTTGCCTCTGTGTAATGTAGCTCTGCCAGGGACCCAGCTGCCTTGTTACACCTCTGGTCGACTAATGCCTAGAGCAAGGACAGCACATGTAACAGCAGTGCTGTTTTAATCGACATCACCCTGCCTCTGCCTCATCTTCACCCAGGATGGGTGATGCCCACTGCTGGGATTTCTAAAAGAGCCTCAGAGAGCTGGGTGCTCAAATCCCCATGTATACATAAGAGATGGATGGCTAGTTGCTTGGTCCTTTTTAAAAAAATCCCAGTCAGTATTTCTTCAGGCTTTGACTTCCATTTTCAGACAACCAACCATGGGCAGATCTCAGATTTTGAAAAGCGGGCTGTAGATGGTACTTTGTGGCACATCATCACATATAACACAATACATATTTTTTCTACAGTTAAAGAGAAACTAGAAGCTTTACTAATATGGTAGAGACCTCGCACTACTCTTCAGTTTCTGATCAAAACAAGAAACAAATATTGCTATTGAAATGTGCACTAAATTGCTAGGGTATATAAAATGTTAAATAAAAATACAGCAAACTAGGCAAAAAATAGTCAAGGGATATTTGTATCACTAGTCCTGCAGACATTATAGTTAAATCTATATTTCTTATTCAGATTTATAAAACAAAATCTAGCCTTCTTGAGCATCTTGACAGTGCCTTGAATATTTTTCACTGTCAGTCATTTCTATACCTGAGTTAATATTACCACACCTGAGTGAAGGTTTTTAGCAAGAGCTAGAAACAGTCTGCAGGGCTATACAATAGAGAGACAATACCAGGAATGGCTATAAGACAGCAGAACTGCAGAAGAAAGACTAGTCTAAAAAGTGAAACATCGAGGCCATTAAAGAAGTATACAGTCATTAACACCTGTGGAGTGGAGCGAGATTAACAGGAATCAGGGAGATGATAACTGAGCCATGAAGTCGATTGACTGTCTTAGTATTACCAGACTAGAAATGCCACTGGCCTTCTGTAACAAGTGAGCATTCTGGGGCCGGTCTGAATGTCGGCCCACCCACTTCTCAGGGCAAACTGCCTGCCTGTCTCTTCTGCCACGCCTTTGATGAAACCAATATAAAGTTAGTAACAAGGTGGGAGGCTCTCATTTACCTGCCCTGATACCAAGGGCCTATACATGGCTCCAAACCTCCCCTTATACCATGTCATATGCCTCACAGATGGCATCCAAGGTCTAACACCTGGCCTGAGCTTGTATGGCCTAACACCCAGCCTATAAGCCCATGCCCTCACACTGGGACCCACACTCCAATGCCTTCACACTGGGCTCTCAATCAATCGGGGCTCCCAGACCCTCCCTTTTCCTTGGGCTCCCTGATCAGCTCAGGACCCTCTTGATCCTGTCATGCCCCCACAATGGGACCTTAATCCCCTGCCCGACACTGGGCCTCAATCCCCTGCACTCCCTTGCCCCATGACCTTCACACCTAGCTCCCTAATAGGCTTAGGGTCCCATCCCCCTGGGACCTTTCGCCCAGCTCCTTTATACACCTCAGGATTTGCTGTGAGCATGGGCGCTGCTTCAGGTCCCTTACGCGACCTGAGCCCTGCCTCAAGTCTCACTGTGAGCTTGGGCCCTTGCTTTGTGTTCGAGATGTGCTCCCCTAGCCTTTTCCCTCCACAGAGTAACCCACAAGGCAGCGGGGGTGAGGCTTTTTTGTGCCTCCCCAGTGAAGGGCAAAGCTATTGGAGGAATGCATGAGCCTTTGAGGGTAGAAATTGGCTTAAAGGAGTGTGTGGCATCCTTGATGGTTCTTCACAGACAAAGAGATTAGGAAGGTAACTGCCCACACTGGTTGAAGGCCTGCTAGTGATTAATAAGTCCAATTGCAGAGTGGTAAATCCTGCTACAATGGTTACATATGTATGGGAGATTGGTGCTAGTTGAGAGTGTATCTTCCCCCTTCTCTTCTTCTCAGTGCTGGCTCTGTGCTGACATTCAAAGAGGGCTGTTGATTTTTGATTTGGAGCTGCCAGGCATCACGATCTGTAGCCTGTGTTTCCCACAGTTTGTGGTCAATACCGCAGGCAGAAAAGGACCTGTAGTATCAGGTGTCCTTGAAGCACTTACGTGGGACCCCTCTGTCATGTTTCCCAGTCATTAGTTCCCCATACAGCATGGCCTTTGGGAGGTAGTTGTCATCCATCTGGGCCTGAGTTTGCAGGAGAGTCACCTCGATGCTGGTGGTATTGGCTCTTTGTAGCACCTCCACATTGGTGACATAATTCTGCCATCAGATCTTGAGAATGGTGCAGAGGCAGCGCTCATGAAAGCACTCAAGGAAGTGTACATGGTGGTGATAATAAGATCTATGACTCAGTGCCTTACAGTAGGGTGGAGATAACAACAGCTCGGTACACCGTAACTTTGGTCTGTGCATGTAGGCTGTGACTGTTCCACACGCGCTGAAGGTACTACTGGATTTTGAGAGTCTGTTGTTTACCTTCTTGTTGATCACATCATCATACAAGATGACTCCCCCCAGGTAGGTGAACTGCTTGACAGCATTTAGCTCAGTTACTTCGATAGTCATCTCTGGGGGCACATAAAATTGGAATGGAGCTGGCTGATGAAAAACTTCAGTCTTCGTCAGGCTGATGGTGAGTCCGAAGAGTTGTGCTGTAGTAGCAAAGCAAGTAGTCATGGGCTGCAGATCATGTTGGGTATGGGCCACCAGGGCGCAATCATCTGCAAACGGAAGTTCATGGATGAGCTGTTGTGAGGCCTTTCTGTAGGCCTATAGCTGTCTGAAGTTGAAGAGGTTTCCATCTGTCTGGAAGTGGATGCAGACACCTTCCTCACCTTCCCCAAGATTGTCCCATGCTTGCTGCGGCATCATGGTGAAGAAAATGATGAACAACGTAGGGGTGAGTATACAGCCTTGCTTAACTCCACTGGAGATCAGGAAAGGACCCAAGAGACTGTTGTTGTACTTGACTTGTGCACGCTGACTGTCATAGAGTTGCCTGACCATGGTGAGAAACTTAGGTGGGTACCCAAGCTTCTTGAGAATCTTTCAGAGGCCGTTTTGACTTACAGTGTAAAATGCATTAGTGAGGTTGATGAAAGTGATGTATAGCCTCTTGTTCTGCTCCCAGCACTTTTCCTGTATTTGTCTGAGCACAGATACCATATCTAGCATGCCTCTGTTTCTTCTCAAGCCACACTGGCTCTCTGGGAGGACCTCTTCTGCTATGGCAGGCACAAGCCTGTTGAGGAGGATTCTAGCTAGGATCTTCCGGGTGACGCACAGAAGGGTGATCCCTCGGCAGTTGGAACAGTCTGATTTTTGCATTTATTCTTATACAGGGTGATGGTTACAGCATCATTCGGAGCCTGTGGAATTTTCTCTAGTTTGGAGTGTAAAGCAGGACCGCTGTATTTCAGGGCTTCAGGAGGAATTCCATCAGTTCCAGGGGCTTTGTTGCTTTTTATCTGGCCGATAGCAGTGAAGGTTTCTTTCAGTGCAGGGTGCTTATCTAGTTTCTCTATGACAGGAAGTTGCTTAATTTGGTTGATGGCAGACTCATGTACTGTGCATTCAGTGCTAAAGAGAGTTTGAAAGTGCTCAAACCATAGGTCCATAACCAAGTCACTGTCAATGTACAAAGTCTGGCTATTAGAGCTCCTCAGTGGACTTTGGATCAGGAAGGTAGGGCTGCAGACAGATTTCAGTGCTTTGTAGAAGCTTCTGGTGTTGCCATTGTCAGCGCACAGTTGCGTTCTTTCTGCAAGAGTCGTCCACCATTTGTTTTGGATGTCACGCAATTTCCGTTGAAGGGTGTTACGTGCCTGGCAGTAAGCCACCTTTCAGCTAGTTGTCTATGTTAGAAGGGCTTGATGAGCAGTCCTCTTTTTTTGAGAGCAGGGCTTGGATGTCTGTCATTTTCATTAAACCAGTCCTGGTTTCTCTTGGTACTGAGCCCAACTGTCTCCTTGGTGGTGTCCAAGACTACTGACTTCATATGTTACTGGAGACCGTCAGGTGAGATGTCTGCAGCATGGACTTGTTTTCCAAGCTTTGATTGAAGGGTTTTTGGAAATTTTTGTTGGCAAGATTGGTTTTGCAGCTTGGAAATACAGTGTTTCTTTGGGGGGGTTGCCTCTGTGACTGGGCTGAGTCTTGAAGTGGAAGGACAGCTTTGAGCAGACGAGTTGGTGGTCAGTATGGCAGTCAGCACCAGGCATAACTCTGGTGTTCAGGGCATTCCCCAAGATGACACTGATGCACCAACCCCAGTGTCTTCTAAGCACACCTTTCCATGTTAACTAGGCATCACCAACACTTGAGTTAAAATCACTCAAGATGACAATCCTATCTTTGGGTGGTGTTTTCTGGATGGGATCGCAGAGGTCAGTATAGAACTTAAGTTTGTCAACTGTGTCTGCTGGAAGGGTTGGAGTGCACACGCTAATAATGGTGGCATGCTGCCGGTTACATAAAGGAAGGCGTAGGGACATGATGCAACCAGAAAGGCCGATCAGTAAGCTTTGTAGCTTCAGAAGTAATGGAGTTCTTTATCATGAAGCCAACACCTGAGAGGTGCCTCTTCACCTGCAGTTTACCTGACCAGTAGAGGGTGTAAACAGCACTGGGTTCTGTTAGGCTGCCTTGTTCTGGGTGGTGCACCTCACACAGGGCTGCTGTGCTGAGGTCTAGGCTAGCTAGCTCATGGGCAACCAAGGCTGAGCATCGCTGAGGGTGGCTACTATCCTTAGAGATACAGCATTGTATGGCTATTCCAACATAGAAGGTGCAGAGGTTTTCTTTTTTCCCCACCTTTTGAGATGGGAGTTAGAGTTTTGGTTTCCTTTTCATTGTAATTTGGCCACTTTGAAGATGCCCGCTGACCATGGCAAGCTGGGTGGGTGGTAGGAAGATGAGCGTTTCTTTAGGCCACCTTTTCTAGGCCCTTCTTCTACATAGGAGTGAGCAGTGCTATCCTTCAAAAAGGCTGCTCAGATGCTCAGGGTGCTGCCAGGTGATGACGTCGTTTCTGGTTTGTCATCAGAACGACCCGTACTCCTGAGCTGCTTGCATGCAGGATTGGGACTGCAGCTTCCAGTGTCATCTTACACCTGCCATTTTTGCCCTACTTCTGGTGCTGTAGGACTTGGGGAACTTGTTTCCTTTCTCCCTGCATGTGAAGCTTTAACATGGAGTACAGTTTGCTCTGACTGGTCCCATTCTTTAGGCCTGAAACTCATGTGCTGTGGCCTGGTGAACTAGGTTGGTGGCAGAGAGATTTCCAGGCCGTAGGTTTAGTTTCAGAGTATCCTTCTCCTAGGTGGATTGCTGAACCAGGCTGAATAGTTCCACCTAGCCTAGTTATTTGGGTTGGGCTGCTACTTGTCTGGAACCTCAGCTTTGACCTTACCGCCATGGGGGACCCTACCAAGAAAAATTTCCAGATGGCATCACTCTCAGGATCCACGTCAAGTGGCCTGCAAGGCTCTCGACAAATCTGCAGGGAACTTTGCAGGCTGTGGCCATGTGTGCTAAATCAGGCACCCAGGGCAGCATGAGGCCCAGTCATGATGTGCAGGAGGTGGTACAGTGCTCTGGGGCTCAGTTCTGGCATATGGGGGTGGCGTGAGGCCTGAAGCCTGATCCCAACTGGGCAGGGACCAGGCAGAGGCTGTGCAGGGCCTCGAGGTCTAGTTTGGCTCTGAGAGCCCCAGCTGTGAGCCCCATTGATCTAGACCACCCCACAGGGCAGTGCAAGATTTTCTCATTATGCATTTTTCAGAGATATGTTTGTCCTAGTTTTAAATGCACCGAACAATAGGGACTTTCATTCCTTCCCCCAGGAACCTATTCTATAGCTCAATAGATCTCACCCTCAAGAGGTAGTGCAATGGTATGAGCTTATTATTTGTCCATAAATCTATATTTCCCTTTTACCACCCTAACTAATTTCTATTTTTGAAAACCAGGTTTCAGTAAGAGATAGAAAGAATGACCAGATCTTCTTTTCCAGTGTACTACCAATATAGCCCTATAACACTGCCATTCTCTTTCAGTCTCATTGCCACCATTGTATAGCAGGGAAAACTGAGGCATGTGTGGATGTGGGGTCAGGATTTCAGGGCATTTCCTGTTTTCCCTCATAGCCCAATTTGCACAAGGGCTCAATGAATTAGATACAGACCACTTTTAAAAACCTGGCCCTAAGTGACTTGTCTGACTTCATCCCTACATGCCCAAGCAATGCTCTTATATTTTTCCCTGGTTTTATGTCCAAGTTTCCACTTTTCATAAGCTTCCTTTTTGTAAATTTAGCTTACTGAACGGTTCCCTGATAAGCCAAGCTGGTCTTCTGCCATAATTGCTAGTTTTCCTGTGCATCAGGATGGTTTGTTCCTGCACTCTCAATAAGGCTTCTTTCAAGTACAGCCAGCTCTCCTGGACTCCTCCTCACCCTCAGTCTGGCTTCCCAGGGGATCCTGCCCATGAGTTGCCTGAGCAAGTCAAAGTCTGCTTTTCTGAAGTCCAGGGTCCTTACTTTGCTGCTCTCCATCCTTCCTTTCTCCAGGATCCTGAACCCTATCTAATCTGGTGGTCACTGCTGCCCACGTTGCCATCTACCACCAGGCAGGTGTTACATGCCCCACCAATCTTTCCTGTTTGTAAGCAGCAGGCCAAGAAGAGCACAGCCCCTAGTTGGCCACTCCAGCACTTGTACCAGGTAGTTGTCCCCAGCACTCTCCAAAAACTTCCTGGATTGCCTGCGCACTAGTGTATTGTCCTCCCAGTAGACATCAGAGTGATTGAAGTTCCCCATGAGAACCAGGGCTTGTGATTGGGAAACTTCTGCTAGCTGGCTGAAGAAAGCCTAATCCACCATGTCTTTCTGGCCTGGTGGTCTATAGCAGACCCTCACCACAACATCACCCTTGTTGCTTTCCCCTCTGACCCTAACACAGAGACTCCTAGCAGGCTTATCACCAACTTCATACTGGAGCTCTGAGCAATCATATGGCCTTTTTACATAAAGTGCAACTCCTCCTCCTCTTCTCCCCTGTCTGTCCTTCCTAAACAGTTTGCACCCACCCATGACAATGCTCCAGTCATGCGAGCTCGCACCACATCTCTGTTATTCCCGTCACATCATAGTTCTGTGACCGTGCAAGGACTTCCGATTCTACCTGCTGGTTTCCCAGGCTCCAGGTCTCCCGCTTCTCCACTTATCTCAGGGCTTTGGTCTCCATCCCTGGCAAACCTAATTTAAAGCCCTCCTTGTTGGGTTAGCGAACCTTTCTGCAAAGATGCTCTACCCTCTCTTCATCATCTCTTCCTAGCCATCCTTCTTGTTGGAAAAACATCCCATGGTTGAAGCAGCCAAAATCCTGCTTGTGACACCACCCATGCAGCCAGGGGTTGATCTGCAGGATGCACTTGCTCCTGCCTGGGCCTTTTTTCTTGATTGGAAAGATTGACAAGAACACAGTCTGAGCCCCAGGCCCCTTCACCCTTGCACCCAGAGCCCTGTAGTCACTGTTGATATGCTCAGGGTCTCCTCTGGCAGCATCATGGGTGCCCACATAGATGAGCAGCATGGGGTAATAGTCAGAGGCCTTCATAGTCCCTCCATGACATCTCAGATCTGGGCTCTGGGCAAGCAGCAGACCTCCTGAGACAACAGGTCAGGTCAGCAGATGGCTTCCTCCATCTCCAGCAGAAGGAGCCTCCAACCACCACCACCCATTGCTTCTTCTTGGTGGCAGTCATCTCGATCCTTCCCACCCTGGTGAGGCCTGGCTTGTCTTCTTCCAGCAATGGAGCATGCTCTTCCTTCTCTTCTGCTAGGGCTGCATATCTGTTCTCCAGACAAAACTTCTGCAGGTAGCGCTGAAGATGCTGTGGTTGCAGCTACCTAGCGTATTTCTCTGGATCCTGTCAGCAGAAGACCAGTGACATGCCTATGAAGTCCAAGACAGTGCTGTGCAAGAGATATCCTAAGCTACCTCTGCATATATAAGCTCTGGAACTACAAGCATTACTGCTGCGTTAGTCAGGGGTTATTCATGGGCTAATTAGAAAGACTGAGAGCCACAGCTTCAATATTCCTTCTGGCTTCTAGTATACTAGGAGTTAGCATGCACAGCGTTGCCTTATGTTATAAAGACATACCCTTTGGCTGAAGAACACTGAATTTTCAGGTTGATTTTTCGGGTCTACTGACATACTTCTCCCCGTCCACTGTCAAGAGATCCAAATCACTTGCTCCTGGCTGTCCTGCTGGGTATCTTTAGGAACCCGGGTCAGTCAATCTGGTGCAAATTGTGATAGAATCACAGGGTTGAAAGGGACCTTGTGGGTCTTCTATACCAGTTTGCCACACAGATGCAGGATGTGTGATTCCTAAACCATCTAGGAAAGATGCCTGTTCAGCCTCTTGAAAAACCTCCAGTGACAGATTCCCTGACTTCCCTGGGCAGCTTATTCCATTGCCCATGCATTAGGATGGTTTTTTCTGCTAGGTAATGTATATCTGCTTTTCTAAAGTTTCAACCCTTTGCTTTGTGTTCTGCCCTCTATAGCAAGAGAGAACACTAATCTCCATTTCCTTCCTGGCATACTTTCAAATAGTTGAAAACTGTCCTTCCTCAGTCTCCTTTCCTCCAAGCTAAACGCACTTAGTTTTCTCAACCTTTCCTCATATGGCTGCATTCCAGTTCCTTTATCATTTTTTCCCCCTTTCCTCCGGATCCTTTCCAGGTATTCTACATCCTTCTTAAAATGCAGAGCTCAAAACTGGACACAGTAGTCCAGTGAGGCCTAACCAGTGCCAAGTAACACTTCACATCTTGCACACAATACCTTCGTTGAATGCAGCCCCACACTGCATTTGTTTTTTGTGCAGCAGCATCACGTTTCTGACTTGTAATGAATTTGTGATCCACCGTAACCACCAGATTGTTCTTGGTAGGGCTACTGTCTAGCCAGTTATCCCCCGTTCCCGGTTTGTGATCTGGTCTGGTTTGACTTGTTGACATTTGTTTTGCTGTCTACTGGCCACTCCTCTGATTTATCCAGATTCTTTGATATCTAACTCAGTCTTCCGAAGTGTTTGCTACCCCTCTCAGTTTTATATCAACTACAGGCTTTCATTCCTGCTTCCAGCTCACTAATGACAATTTTTAAGCAGTAGTAGATCCACAACAGACACCTGTGGACCCCAACTTGAAACCCGCTGCCATTTTTCTTTTTATAGTTATGCTTTGATGGCATTTATTTAGCCAGTTATGTATCCACCTAACAGTAATTCTATCTATCCCACATTTATGCACTTTCCTTATAAGACTGTCATGTGGAACACTGTATTCCCCTTATACAGTTTAAGATTGAAGCAAAACCAGATAAAACTTTATTGGAATGTGCATTCATTTGTTGTATCATATATTCTGCACTAGCTAAAAAACAGCAAACTAGGTAAAACATAAAAGATGTTGTTTCACTAGTCCTTTAGTTATTTGAATTAAATACACTTCTTTTCAGATTCACAGAACAGTATCTGGCCTTCTTGGGCAACGTGACAGCGGATCCAATGCTTCACTGAAAGTTTTTTCCATACCCGAGTTAATATGTTTAGCTAGAATTAAAAAAGGGTCAGCAGGGTTGTGAAATACCTACATTATGAGGAGCAGCTTAGAGCAGAATTGCAGGAGAAAGGTTAGCTTGATTAGTGGAAGGTTGAGAGTGTTAAAAAGAAGAGAGAGAGAGAGTCGTTAACATCTGTGGAATGAAGAGTTTTGAAGGAATCTGGTAGATTATAACAACCATGAAGTCAATTGAAGTCCCTTGGTGTGCTTGAATAGAAATATTACTGCCGCTGACAGATAGTTGGCTTTAAACTTGGAGGGGCCTTGGGATCAAAGGGAGTATGTGACTGCACTCACCCTGGATCTGCCCCTGCCCTTATCCTCAAGCTAGTTACCTTGCTAAAGAATGAAATCAAGCTGGGTTGATATGATCTGTTCTTAAATCCATGCTGACTGCTAGTGATCACCATTCACCCTCTCCATGCTAACACGCTGATTGTTCTCTAATGTGCTCGGGGAACTTCCAAGGTAATGAGGTCAGAATGACTGATCTGTAATCCCCTGAATCCTCCTCCTTTTTTTTTTTTAAATAGCCGGTGCACTCAATGGTGTGTACTTGCATAGGAATGTCTTAACTGCACATTAGTCACAAGGTGGAGAAAGAACAGCCTTTTATCTTGGCCTAGTTTAACAGGCCCAGAAGGGTAGATTAATGTCTAACGTACAAGAACCAGCCACATTCCTTTCCCCATGTGCTGCTTTAGAGGCAGAACAATTACAGGCTGCCAAAGCTATGGGTTTGATGTAATCTGTAACTTTGCTGTATAGCAGTTTGTTCTTTTGTCCAGTTGATGTAATAGCTTCCCTATCTTGCTAGCGTGCTATTGGGGCTCAGGCCCTGGCTCACAATGGGGTTAGGTGCCATGACCCTTGGTGTGGCAGGGCATAACTCTGAGCTAAATGCACAGCCCTGAGTTATGCAGTGCATGAGGAGAATTAAGTGCCTCAGAACGGGATCTACAAAAGCCACCAGGCTGGGCAGGAGGTGGCCTTGGGTTGGCCAGCAGGAAGTGCCAAGGACACTACCGTGTCTTAAAACCAGCCCCTCTCTGGAGTTAATTTTCTTACTCAGTCCCCTTGGGAAGCATCTTCTTCTGCAAAGGATCTGCAGCCTACAACCCTGCCCTGGAGGTCTGTGGCTAAGCTAAAAAGAAGACGGGGGGGAGTGGAAAGGGGGGGTCATTCTTCTAAAACTCAACGGGGCAGTGTGTCCTTTTTTTTTTCCTCCAGTAGCTCAGTAATTACAGCACTCACCCAGGACATGGGAGACCAGATTAAATATTCTCTCCACTGCCTGAGCAAATGCCAGCCCACAACACTCGCCATCAAGGAGAGTGCCCAGTTTACTAGGGGATGGGCTGTAGGGTGGCCAGGGACACCTCATCCCTCCTACTGAAGCTCTACACTGCCAGGGCTACATTGCTTTCAGCATCTCATTTAGTTAATTTAATGCTACATTAGATACCTCTACAGTACTTTATGTTTGCTTCAGTGACTGCAGCTGGGATGTAACCTTAGATGTACTCACAGCTTAAGTTTATAGATCAGATATTTAGCTAGAAAAATGTGAACATTTTTCAGATGACTAGTTGTGGAAGCAAAGTGGCCCTATACATTGCAAATCTATGCCCCTGAAAAATTGAGACAACTCTTTTCAAATTTCTGGGAGGCTCATGATTTCTGCCCGCCTCCCTGTGCTGGAAATGCTGAAACTACAAAGGACATAAGGCTGGGATTTTCAAAGCAGCTTAATAGAGCAATACATTTAAAATAGGAAATTCTGTCCAAGTTGGGCACTGGATTTCTCTTAGGCTCACTTTAAATTCCCAGCTGAAGAGGGCCCTCATTTTTAAAATTTTAGCCTGAACAAAATGTTGTTGCCCTACGATGTTTGTGTCCAATCTAGATGAAATTAGAAGTGGCCAAAAAACTGTTCCGTCAGAAAAAAATAGGTTTCCTCCAAATCAAAATGTCTCACGGGAACGTGGGAGTTTTGATAAAACCCTAAAATTCACATTTGAAGCCATTCTAAACCATGCTGGGCTAATTTCAAGAATATAATATATTATTGTGTGAAAATTACTGAAATTAAATCTTTTGACTTTAACGAAAAAATGACACTTTTCCATAAGATTTTTTCAGTATTTGGGCATCAACATTTTTCAGAAGGATTCAAGTTTTGATGAAAATGGAGCTTGACAGGCTGGAATTTCCTTTATGGTACATATCCCATTATTTGACCAGCTGCCATAATAGTTTAGATATTGTATTACAAAGCAATACTTTTAGAAGAAACAGAAAAAATATTGTCAATTAAACAGCGTATTAGAATTATTGCCACTGGAAGATATTTGTCATCTATCACAGCTGGGTATTTTATGATTGCTGTCAATTCCTCTAGCTATAAGACCTAAGATAAAGACAATATAATCTTGCAAGTCAAGCTGTAAAATGATCGCTGCCAGGGTCATGGAGGACTGTTTTAGGAATGTGTACAATACTCCAAAACCATGTCATTTTTCCATAATTACTGCTGATGAAAAAATGATGTTAGGCTTGTAGACCAAGAGCCTGACTTTTTTGTTCCAGTGTGAAAGCTCACATAACCCTTCCATTTTTAATTCCTGTCCTTTGCTTGTAGTCTTGTCTTAATATAGTTTTCCACAGGATGTCAGTGTTGGCATTGATATGAACCTGTTTCAGGTGTCAGACTTGTAATGCTGGATTAACTGACATACATTATAAAAAATTAAATAAAACACTATCCTTACCTTTCAAACTAGGATTCTGGGCAGAACAGAACAATTCCCTTTGTCACAATTTAGTTCCTTTGTATAGGTTTAACTGTTCAGTGCCCAAAAGACATCTTTCCTCAGTGCTACATAATTGTATAAAGACTATCATAAGACAACAACTTGTATTTCTTGAGAAATTCTGGCTCTCAGATTTTCTGCATTGCTACCTGCCATCAATTAATAGGACAGTTTTCCTTTTTCAGTAATGACAGATTGCATATGCTACTGAACATATGCATTTGAATCGAGGTATTTTCCAAATTCATTTCCAGTGTTGGACCTGAATCTCTCAGTGTGCATGTTTACAGGCAAGTGGCTGATCTCTGAGAAAGAAAGGATCTGAGGCTTTTGGTCACATGGAGTAAACAAGGTGGATATTAAGTAAATCAAACACTGAAGCTAAACCCATTTCTTCCATCAAGGATTGAGCAGTAGTGTCTGAATTTCTTGTGGACTTCATAAATGATGCCTTGGAAGCAAGATGCACACACTCATTGTAATGCTTTGTAACCGAATAAGTGGCCGAGTTAACACAAGAACAGATGTTGGACCAACAGTTTATGTAGTTTGCAGACTGAGAAGTCAAAGGACTTGCCATTCTACTGCAGCCACCACTAGATAATAGAGTTATCCTCCTGATTTAAACTACCCCATTTACAGAAAACCGCAAAACTGATTCAGCCGTGGGCTTTTTGAATATCCATACTTAGCCATAGTGTAAGCACGTAAGCAAAGTTGAAAAGGACCAAGGTGGATTTTCTGGGTATATTTGTACTGTTAATGAAAAAAGAAGGGCTGTATTAGATTATATGGGTAGGACAAACTCATGATACCGATTCATCAAATCCAGTAGTGGACAACATGATGTGTTTCAAAGAAAAGTTCTAAAATCCCCATGATTATCCAACAGCAGGTATTTTAGGGTAGTTTCTTCCTCCCACCTGGCATTTGCCCACTTACTGAGGATTGTCCTTTCTTGTCTATTTTATGCCCAGTTAATTGTAACTAGATGCTGTGTTGATAGAATCACCTAATCCTTCTCTGAATCCTGATAAGGTTTTGGCCTCAGTAATATCTCCCAGCAATGTGCTCCACAGGTTAATTATGTGTTGCTGTTTAATTTCACTGGAAGTCCCCTGCTGATGTAATTTGAGACGTAGTAAACCTTTACTGTTTCTCTTCCATTTATTTTTGCATACAGCTGTCATTTCACTTCTAATTCATCTCCTCCTAACACTAAACTAATTTGATCCCTCTCCTTACCCAGATCATTTTGCATCTTAATAATTTTGCCATTCCCCAAAGCATTTCTATCCCTGGAGTTAGATTTTTGAGAGGGGCTGACTATACCTGAACACCATATTCAAAGTGAGGACACACAATACCCCAAAGGGTTGGTGCAATTCTTTGGTATATAAATGGAGGATTAAGAACAAAAATGTTACCGCGCTCAGTTGAGGGCGATATGGATTCTGGTCCCTGTTCCCTGGACTTTTTTTATGCACTTTGCATTAGACAACCATATTTTGAAAAACAGAGATAACCCTGAGAGTAGGG
This sequence comes from Crocodylus siamensis, assembly GCF_052110815.1. NCBI lineage: Eukaryota > Metazoa > Chordata > Crocodylia > Crocodylidae > Crocodylus > Crocodylus siamensis. The sequence goes on along the minus strand of NC_143400.1, from coordinate 88,744,834 downwards.
CCTGTAGGCCAGGGTTTTCCTTCTCATCTGACTTCTCTAAGCATCAAGCGACGGAATCGGGCTGCCTCTTTTTTTTAATTTCTCTCTCTCTACTCCTTTGGCCTGGTGGTTCTTGCATTCTTGGCTGTACGGAGATCCAGCTTCTCTAACAGGATGGATGGAGCCCCTACACAGACGAATCCATAACTGGGGACCTACCTAAATCATAGCAGAAGTGTGCTGCAGAGCGGCTCCTTTAATTTTGCTCATTTTGCTGTGCCCCCTGCCCCCACCTGCCCGCCCGATTGGTGGAGCAGCCTCAGAAGCTCTGTTACTTGCTGCTGATTGGCTGGGGGTGTGTGCAAAAGCCATGGTTTAAAATATGCCCTGGTTTTTGCTTCCTGCTGCTGATTAGCCAAGGGGCCTCCATGACCCTGGAGCTTGCTGCTGATTGGCTGGGAGGTAATAACCGTGGCACATTTAAAACTGCCGTTTTTGCCTCCTAGCCAATCAGCAGCAAGCAGTGGGGCTGCAGGGCCCCTCTGCCAGTCAGGGGCAGGATGGGTGTGCAGCAAAACGAGCAAGATTAAAGGAGCTGCTATGCGGTGCACTTCTGCCATGATTTTGGTAGGTCCCATAAAGTTGTGGGTTTAAGAAGGACCTAGAAGACAGGTCTATCAGGTCCTGGGCAAGTGCCCTAACCTGTAGACTAATAAGTAAAAGTAAGGCAGTGTCACCGCCACCCCTGCTCAGTCACACGCCTGTCCTCAGAAGCGAGATGAAGCACGCTGGGTATTGAGTGAACAGAGGCACTTAGGGCATTTGTACACACGCTTGCGCCCGGCGCTGAGGCGCATGCAGTTGTATAAATGGTGACATGCACATCAGTACTGAGAAAATGACGGCACCTTGCTTCTGAAGTAAAACACAGCAACTGTGTTTTAGTTCAAAAGCGCCCCGCTGCCATTTTCTTCACGCTGATGCGCGCGCATCTCGCTGCTTATACAACTGCAGGCGACGCAGCACAGTGCGCATCGGCTCGTGTGCACAGCGGACTCGAGTCATCAAGTCTGCTCCGATGTGCCAGATCTCCAGCACGTCAAAGCACACAAATGTATGTGTATAGATACCTATAATGGGCAACCTGACCTAGGAACCTAAGCTGTGGAGATGGGCAAGAGTTCTGATAGATCTTGCTCTTAGCATTTGCTTTTGGCTACTTCTAGATGCCTCCAAGCTCTCTGAATTACCCTTTGCAGGCAGCTACCTGCTCCTGTTCTTTGCATAGGCTGCCTAGCCCTTGCTTTTCACGGGTGCCTAAGTCTCCCTATCGGCTGTCCAGGAATCCCAGGCACCTAACCCCGATCAATTTAGAGTGCCGTTGAGGGCTCATAAGTTTTAGGAGTTCTAGCGGCTAAGGATAGGAGCCTTTCCGACCAAACTAAATCCAACTGTTGATGCACCACGATGTTTATTTCTGGCATTATAACCTCTGTAGCTATGAATAAATGTTTCCTGTGGGTAGTCATTTAAAAAAATGCTTACATGACTCAGGAGCACAAATTGTGCAGACTATCAAGGAGCCGCATAAGCCTAAATCACTTTGGAGCCCACGCTGTCTTTTTTCTTTTTAATGCAATCTAGCTTCCCCCCGCCCCTTTTTTTGGCCTTTTAACTGCTGCTGTAGTCTGAACTGTCAGTTTGTACACCGATACTCAGGGTGCGAATTACAGGGGAGCTCAGGGGGGCTGCGCCACCCCATAAGAGGCGAGAGCCTCCCGTAAGATTTGAAAATCATAACTGGAGTGGGGAGGTGCTCCTATAGGATTGCTCCTTCCAATGAACAGGTTTAATATTTTTTGCAGATTCCCCCCCGACAAAGTGTAATTCAAGCCCTGCTGATACCTGGGTCTGTTTTTGGAGTGGTTACAGGTATCGCACAATCCATAAATGTATACAACCGCGTCATAGTGCCTGTTCCAATGTGTAGTGTCTCGTGCTTGTGTACAGTGTATTTTATCTGCCACTATGTTGTGCCCTTGCATAACTTTGTTACTCCTCCCAATTTTCTCTAATCATTACTGTTTAGTACTAGTCCTTCCTTCCCCTGTCCCACTTGCACACATAAGTGGATCCAAAACTTTCTTTTGTAGGTTCCTGTGGCAAGGAGGAGAGAAACAGACATGCAGAGGAACACGTCCTGGAGCAGAGGAGCTCTGCCGGGCCGTGCAGAGCTTCAGTCCCTGATTCGATTCGGCAGAGATTTGGACCAATTTGGTGGCCGAATCGCCAAATCTGAATTGAATCAGAGGTTCCCTTTAATCTCTCCGGATCAATTACAGGTTCACTGCTGAGTATGCTGGAGAGCCCCCGCGTGCTGCTGTAGGACGCTCCATCCGCTCCAGCATCACAGCAATCACAAGCCATGCTGCTACCCCAAAGTATGTAGGAAAAAAACTTTCAAATCTGTGCCTGTGTCCGAATCACTGATCCACCAAATCAGCATCGAATCTTCAGATTCAGACGAATCGAATCAGGGACAGCGATCGGAATCAACAAATCGAATCACTGTCCCCCATTCGGGCCAAATCTGAATCGAATAGGGTCCATTTCACACAGCTCTAGAGCTCAGGCCTGCACAGTGGGAGGCAGAGCCATGCACATGTGCCCAAGATCACTCTGCATGGGCTGGCTCAAACCAGAAGCATTTAGCAATATTAAGGCAGAGCCTGGGCTAGCTAGCTCTGCCTCCGGGAGTATGAGGGTATCTGCACGGCAGCACCTTGAACTGAATAAACAGACTCTTTGCTTCTATAAATGAACAAATTGTCTGGATGGTTCACAGAGGTCAACTGAACCCTCTTTCCTCTCCACACTGACATGCACCCCCATTTCTATACTCTGTACCCCAATATCACAAACATCCCTCTGATTATTTCCTCACCACTGTGTCTCAGAAATATAACAGAACATTGCAAAAACACCTTTCCCTATCTAAATCCTCTCCCATTATCAGCCAATCCAGCTCACCTGTTCATGCTTTTCAGATTTTCACGTTGATAATGAAATGCATTTTAGTCTTTCTTTTAGTAGCATGCCAATTTTTAGCTCACTCCTTTGTCTGAAACTCTGTTACCACCTAGTGTTGGATTCAGTGACTTCCACTTTGATTAGTGCACCTATTTCTCTTGCCCTATTCTGTACCGGAGAAGTAGTTTCTTTTGTGTTATTAACATTCCTAACAGAGAGGTCAGCGATATGGGAAGAAAATAAAATCTGAGTCTCCTTGCAAAGGTACATGTGGAAGGGGCTGTTGCCAACTCTCATGACTTTGTTGCAGGTCCTTTTATATTAAATGTCTTAAAGTGTCATTGCTTGCAGACAAGCAAAATTATAACGATGGTAACAGTCACTACCACTGCTACCACCCCCATAGTTGCAAGGCAGCATTGGTCAAGGGCATCCTAAAAATCAGAAAGTAAATGCACAATGTCCAGTTATTTAAAACAGGGGTGGCAAAGTTATGGCCCATGGAGCCATATCATCTGACACCCAGTGCTGCTTGTGGGTCTTGAAGTGATCCACAGCCTGCATGTAAGCTGAGTGGGATGGCCACATGAGCTGCATGCAGCGTGCGCTTCAGCTTGTGCCCCAGAGCTCTGAGTCTGCAGCTGCCGCCATGCGCAGTACAGTCCTGCAGCAGCTCTGCCACAAGCAGCAGCTGCTCCAGACTCCATGGCCATACAGCGCTGCCTGGGTCAGCCGTGCCAGAGCCATACACTGCACGCAGTACTGCCTCTCTGGGGCTGTGCTGCATGTGGCCGCTGCTTCCAGGTGCGAGTGCACACGGCACCCACTCCAGAATGTGGGGCTGGTGCAGACCAGCCCTATACCTCTCACTGGGCCTGCAGAGTCACATGAGTTTTGCACCCCGATTTAAAACAAAACCCTCATAGTTTTTCAGACTCATTATATTTGTTCTCTTGAGAAGAAACAAACCCAAGACTCAAATATTCAGGGTCATACTCCATCCCATTGGCATGGTTGTGCATGGGCACACCAGGACTAGTATGCCGCTGTAGGAGCTCTGAGGATTTGCTCTTGACATTCATTAGGGCTATTCTTCCTGCCTTCGATCCTCTATAAATGGGTTATTGAATGATGCATTTTAGTATCTTTCTGGGTTCTGCAGTTAGGCTGCTTGGTATGTAAATTTTCTGGGTCCTCATTTCCCTACTTTGAGGGCAGATACTATGCTTGCCCTTCTTCAGCTCTCTGCAACTTCCCCTGCCCCCCATGAGCTCTAAGAAATGATTGCTAATAGTTCAGAGAGAGAGTTTTGGCCACTTCTGTGTACAGAGTAGGATGAATTTCATCAGACCCTGCTGACTTGAATACATTTTAACTTATCTGAATATTCTTGCTCAGACTCCTATCCCCTGGTTGATTTAATTATCTGTTCATAATTAACCTTTTTGATGAAGGCCAAAGCAAAAGAAGATATCAAATACTTCATGACTTCTCAGCATTGTCTGCTACTTGCCCTCCTTTGTCAGTAACAATGAAGTCAACTGAAAACCAATTGAAACCAATGGCAAAATGCCCGTTGATTTAATGGAGCCAGGTTTTCACTCCAGGTATTTGAGATCAAGGCCAGATCTACATTAGAAAGAATTTATGAATGTACCTCAGCTGGCCAACCCACATAATGGAAATTTAGTGTCTAGTGGCTAAGCAGTGCTTTTGCAATTATGGCTTACACCAGTTCCTGGGAAGAGGTAAGCTATCCCTTATGATTGCACATACACTAGTTATTTTTACTGATATAAAAATGTGATGAGGATCACAGAACTCACCAAATGCTCTGGTAACATCAAGAAGACCTAGATTAGACCTCCCCTAGGGAATGGCTTTCTATTGGAAAGTCCTCAATGAGGTCCTCCTACAGTGTATTTTGGCCTTCTATGCGCTTTGAAAGGCCCAGAAGGGCTCAGTGTTTCTTCAGCTCACAGGATCAGCACTGGCTTCCAGGCAAACACTTCTGTATTACAGGTGCAACAAGGCAGCGGCCAGTCATATTATTTATATATGATTTAGGATAAAAGCCATGATCCTGATTCAAGAGTTGTCACAAGATATTGAGTGATTCAACTGCAGTCAAAACACCCTGGGAGTTTATGTATGAGATTTCATTTATTAGCATAAGCTATGTGTTTTATGCAAAAGAAATGAAGATTATTTTTTTCTCAGAACAAGAGGTATGCAGAAGAACAATAAGGACCCACCAGTGTATAGGTGTGTGTTATGGAAGTGGAGGAGCAGGGGAAAAAACACATCCTTCCAAACCTTATTATTACTTTTCCAGAGTTTCCCATGGAGAGCCAGACTTTCCCCTTCCTCTGGTGTCTAAATTTGGATGAGTGCAATCAGATCCGTGCCAATTCCCTAGCAACTCTATCTATTCACTCTTCAAATGTCTAATTTTGCCGCAGGCAAAATGTCTCTTGTCCTCTCTCATGGATCCTTGACCCAGAACTTCCTGCTGACTCATCACATCTCATTACAGGCTACCCTACGACTGCGATTCATGACTACCAACACTTTGCAAAATCCCTGGAGCTTCTGCTATGCTTATTCCTGTTTGTTACTGTAGACATTGCTTTTATTTTGTGTGGTTGTGTGGGAAGGAAACACAGACATTGTAAAAGTATATTACAATCTAGACAGTGGTGGGAAGCAATGCTGGCGAGTCAGTAGATTTCATAGATTTCATAGAAATTAGGGCTGGAAGGGACCTTGGGAGATCATCTAGTCGAGACCCCTGCCCCAAGGGCAGGAAGTCAGCTGGGGTCAAAGGATCCCAGCAAGATAAGTGTCCAAATGCTTCTTAAAGGAGTCCAGAGTAGGTGCTTGCACCACCTCCGGTGGCAGTCTATTCCAGGCCTTGGAGGCTCGGACAGTAAAGAAGTTTTTCCCTATGTCCAGCCTGAAACAGTTTTGGAGGGGTTTGTGACCATTGGACCTTGTCAACCCTTGGGGCACTCTGGTGAACACACGTTCCCTCAGATCCTGATGTACAACCCTGATGTACTTATAGGCAGCCACCAGGTCGCCCCTAAGCCTGCGCTTTTCCAGGCTGAGGAGTCCCATGGCTCTCAGCCTCTCATCATAAGGCCCTTTCTCTTGCCCTCTGATCACACACGTGGCTCTCCTCTGGAGTCTCTCAAGCATCTCCACATATTTCTTGAATTGTGCCCAGAATTGGAGGCAGTACTCCAGCTACAGCCTCAACAAGGCCGAGTACAGCGGGAGGATGACATCCTGAGATTTCCTTCAGAAGCATCTACGGATGCAAGCCAGAGTTTGGTTTGCTTTACCAGCTGCGACATCACATTGGTGACTCATGTTCATCTTGTGGTCAAACATGACTCCCAAGTCTCTTTTGGTTTTGGTGCTAGCGAGCATGCAAGCCTATTAGTGTGCTGCATTTCCCCCCCCCCCCAAGGTGGAGTACCTTGCATTTGTCGGTATTAAATGTCATTAGGTTTGTATCTGCTCACTTTTAAGCCTATCCAAATCAGCCTGGATCACCAGCCTATCCTCAGGTGTGGACAGTCTACCCCAAATGTTAGTGTCATCGGCAAACTTGTGAGGAACTAGTTAGGGAGCTTCTGGAGGGACTGGACGTATTCAAGTCAGCCAGTCCGGACGATCTCCACCCTAGAGTACTAAAGGAATTGGCCTACAGAAAGTGAGTAGGTGATGCACTTCCCTCTGAGACTGCCCTGAACCAAGTGTGGTGTTGGGGATACTGTGCTCAGGGAGGTGCTGTTTTCATACGAAAAATAAAAAACTCAAGTTCTGATCACTTGTAGCCATCAGCCAGGTGAGCACCTGGAAAGTAATAAGAGGATGAAAATAGCCTTTGTGGAGCTAAATGGCTATATCACATGAGATCACTTTCTCCAAGTGGTCTCCATTAAAAACTTAAAACTTACCGGCATGCTAATATAATGTGGTATCTAAGAAGATACTGCACTAATTCCTCTATTTCACCGTATTCAGTTGCCAGGGTAAGAAATAAGGACCCAAAGTCCAGCAGACTCCATAAAAATTCTAGGACCACTTTTAATATTAGTGCCCAGATTCATATAGAATATTACGATGGACCTGGGGCCATTGCCAATGAAACATGGGCAGGAGATAAGATCCTGAAGGGCATTTATGCAGAGAATGGAGGTGCAGAAGAGAAAATTTAGATTGGAGATTAGGAGGAATATGACTATGAGGGTGGTCAAGCGTTAGTGCAGGCTGCCAAGGGAAATTGTGGACTCTCCATCTTTGGAAATTGTGGAGAGGAGGTTGGACCAACACCACTTGGCTGGGATGGTTTAGTCAGGGACGATCCTGACTTGAGCAGGGGGCTGGACATCCTGACCTTGTGAGGTCCCTTCCCGCCTTACTTTGCTAATATCCTAAGCTCCATTAACCGCATGAAATATCCATGTTTGTCCTTCCTTTAGGCTCTGTACTCAGCCTGAACTTGGGCCCCTGTCCTTTATTTGTATAAAATATTTTTGTCTTTGCCTAATAAAGCCATTAGTTTATTTCCCAGCTGCCTGTTGTCACTGAAGCTTGAGCAGCCATTGCCAGAGGCACTTTTGTTCAGCCTAGCTTCTGCTGGCGTGTTCTGTCAGAAACTGAATGCTGATTTGGGGCTTGCAACACATTTGCTCCTTCTGCTTTGGATTTGGGTTGCAATTTTTCTTTTTCATTTTCATTTTAGGACTGTCAGCATTTTTCTCACACAATCACTTTCTCTGCACTTTTAGCTTACCCCCTGGATCTGACACTGTTTGCTTTTGTGCTCTGTTATAATGGTCCCGGGCTTGTTTTTTCTTTCCATTACATTTTGCCCTACTCTTTGCATTTCTCATTCTCAAGGGTCTGGGTTTGTAATGTAATCTCCCTTCTTCTTGCAATGCTTGGGACTTATTTGCACTCTTTGATACCCCATCTTTTTGCATAATTCTCTGCTGCTCTGTGAATATCTACACAACCTACAGATGTCCAGAGGGATGATGTGGCTAGGGTAGGGTAGGTAAGGTCACTGCTTTGAATGTCTGCAAACGCGAGCAGCGTACAATGACAGATTAAAGACTTAGCTTGAATAAACTTTGGACCTGCCCTTTTCTGATGCTGGAAATGTCAGTGAGCTGCTTCCTCACAGCTTGTCCAAATGCTATAAACATAATGTCATATAAGTAATGCATGGAGATGACATTGGTATCCTTTCCAGCAGTAATTCAGATGTTACTTCCCAGTTCTGAGCACCTAGCTGGGTGGAGGGTAGGTACAATATTGAGCTGTTCAACTTGCTTGCTTTGGGATGGTGATAAATGATTCATTATCTTTCAACATTTCTAGAGGATGCCTTGACAATGCAGTATCCTATTTCAGCATCAGATATTTTCTTCTTAGGCTGTTCAATACAATACCGATTTCTGGAGACACTACTTTGGGAGAAAAGCGTTTTATTCAAGTGTTACCCACTGGTAATAGACACATTATTGCCCACATATTGCCAGGTACTGCCAAGCATAGGATTCTGTCTCCATTAGTTATGCCAGAGGAAGGCACCATTATCCAATGCAACTATAGGCAGTCAGTGCAGCAAGACCCAACAGAAGTTGTCAAAGAGCCCTGACCTACAAGTACTTAGGGCATCTTTGATGAAGCCATGTACTACCGACATCCTGATTGGCAGAAGCTGTGTATTTCAGTGGCAATATCTGTATTTTTTCTCTGGAAGCAGAGAGCCTCTTCCAAACAAACAAACAAACCAACCTAAAAAAACTTTAAAAAATGGTATCTTGCAGGTTCAGGCCCCAAAAGACAATATGGAAATAACATGTACCCTATAGAGCAAACACTTGCTTACATCTCCTGTTTAAACACACATGATGCCCACTCCCTGCCTCTTAACTATTCCAGGTACCTGACTACTCTCCTATGCTTATCTATCTGTCCAGATGTCCATACATGGCATCCTTTCCAGTAATATCTGTTATACTGATAGGATCTCGATAATGTTGCTACAACTGATGCACAAGAAGTGCGTGCCTCACTTGATTTCCTTGTCTGATGGGAAGTGAAATCTTCAATTTTTCATTTGGTGAAAAATCCATTAAAAATTCTGCATTTTCCGATCCTGTGTAGGGTTGCTCAGAATAGTTTTCTGTTTCTATAGGGCAGCAAAACTCCAAGGCAAACTTAACTCCCTTTAGCTTTCAGAGAAGACAAGATACACAGAAGATAACATTTCAATTATTTAATTTTCTATTACATACAGATAAACACTATGACCGATCAGGAAGTCCCTGGGTTAATATCTCATCCTAAAGGTAGCAGTCTGTGGCTGCATACCACTATGCAGTATATAGGCTTTCCTTGAGAGGTTTCCATCTCTGCATTTACCAGGCTCTATCCTGCTTAGCTTGCAAGAGGCACAAATCTGTTTCTTTGTTGAAATTATCAGCCATTCAACTTTGGAAATTTTACCTTTGGGAAGAAAATTTCTGGGTTCCTCCCCCACTACCTGCTTTTGTTCATGCTTTTTCCCCTAGGAGAAAACGTGGCTCACCCTGATTTGGTATGTTTATTCTGGGAACTTCACTGCTTGGTTGAAAAATTAAAATGAACAAATATTTAGAGGGTGACATTTATACAGTTGTGGTCAGTAGGTGGACAGCCTTAGCTAGACATTGATACTATTTAAGGGGCAAATACATTAAGAAGGATGGCTGTCTGACTTCCAGGTCTCGTGTTGCGGTTCCCAGCTCTGTTATGATCTGATTTACAATACACTGGCTCTATGCTACTGCATTTTTTCTTCATCCCTGAAGTGCTGTAAGTGTATTTCACTCAAACTCTTTGTGCATCCCATATAATTAGTGCACAAGTTCTTTGAACTGCTGCAGCCACAAATATGAGATATGCAAAACACAGCATTAGCCTGTGTGTCACACCAGAGCTAAAGAATGTTACAGGCCGTTATAATTTCCAATCTGTTAAACTCACACCGTATTGTAAAATGCCTCAACAAAAACATAACTGTTATTTGGTTTGTCTTCTCTGAATGGGTCATTTAGAGTGAAATGCTGCATAAACCCCAGCACTGAGCTATTGTAAATCACAAACAGCGTATAGTTCCCAAGGTACCAAGCGGGGCTTCAGACAGCCTGGCAGTAGATCGATGCGATGTCTACTGCTCTCGCTGCCGCTCGAAGATCTTTTAGATATAGATGAAAATTACTCCTGGCCAGAGATCTCCAGTGTATGGTTTTGGATACCTGTGAAGACTGCATTGGTCTTATTGCCCTGGAAACTGTACAGATGAGTAACTTACTATCAGAAACACCTAAGTTTAGAGATTTTCTAGCCATTTTCTGCCTTGGTCCCTCAGTGATGAACTAGTTCAAGGCACTCTTGGTATGTGCAGCTAGGAGAATGAAGAAAATGTTCTCTGGACCTAGTAAAAAGAGGTCCACTCATTAATTACAAGGCAAGGGTCAGGGGAGTGGAGTGCTCCTGATACAACTACAGAGATGTAACTGATAAATACAATACATGGCAACAATGCCGGAGGGTCAGGATGGCCTTATGCATGAACCAAGATGATTTTATAGCTACTCTTCGCTTAACATCGGTGTTACGTTCTTGAAAAATGCGATTAAGCGAAACGATATGAAGTTAATCCAGTTACATCACAGTAGTTACCTACTAGCAGGTGGCGGCCAAACAATGTTATAACCGAACACTGCACGACTTTAACCGAGTATGTTCTCTAATAGGTCAGTGATGTAATAATGAAACAACGTTAACCGGGACAACGTTAAGCGAGGAGTACCTGTACTTCTGTTTTTACTGGGATCTGGTTGTTCTGTAAGTATGAAAAAATCATATAACTTCTGCATGCCTTAGTTTCACCATCTTTGCTAGAAACAGGTATATTTTGAGGTTTAAATCATAAATTTGTGGTTTAAATCTTTACTTAATTCAAGCAACTTCCTTTGATTTTTTTAAACATTCAACCTGAGTAAAGGCTAAGGGCTATATCTTACCCTTCTAAGAGAAAGCCCAAAGTAGATACAGAATACACCTCTATGATGTTCCCCTCTTGCCATTTTATCTAAATTCTTCAGTTGAACCCATGTCTGAAGTAGGAGATTTGGTCCCCTAAACAGCATGCATCGCAGGCCATCTGCTGGATTTGAGAGCTATTGGTTGACTCGTAACCTCCTAGTCCTTATCTGACACCTTCCAGCTTGGTTCATGTGAAGTAACTAGCTTAATTCAGGTGAAGTTCTACAAGCATTTAATCTTTTAAGTCCTTGGACACTACAACAGTGGGGTGAAGGAAAACAGGCAGAGAGGAAGTGTAGGCTGTACGTAGGCCAGTGCAGCATAAGCCAAGGGTAAGTTAGTGCCAAGCTTAATGCATGTTAGTGCCAGGCTTAACGTATGTTAGTGCCAGGCATTTTCAGGAGGCTGAAGTCAAAGCTGCAGAAGTGTGGCTAAAGCAGAAGGCCTCAAAAGCCTGTATCTAAGGGCATTTATAGACATGCTCTGGGAAGTGTGTGTGTGATGGTGATGGGGGGAGCGGGGGGCACTTTAAATTAGCACCGCTCTGAGTGCAGCACTAATTAAAAAAGTGCCTGGAGCGTCACGTGCATCCGCGTCCCCGCGCTGAAAAATGGCAGCAGGGTGCTTTGAACTAAAGCTCATCAAATGAGGTTTTGTTTAAAGCGCCACACCGCCATTTTTCGGCACAGGAGCACTGATACACGTGATGCTGGAGTGTGCTGGAGCACAGTAAATTTCCATGCTTCAGCAGACTCAATTAATCGAATCTGCTCCAACGCACTGGAATTAGAGCGCGTTGGAGCCGCCTCTCTCCTTGTGTGTAAGTGCCCTAAGGGACCGTAGCATGAAAATGAGCACATGTAGCAATTAGCTTGCTCAGCAAAGCCAAAGCAGCTATGCATATGTTTAATTAAACACAGTCAACAAGAGCACAAGGCCTAAAAGAAAATACTATAAAAACCCCATACATCAAATAAACCAAATACTCAATACTGTAGCTTCATCTTAAATTAATTAAAAATAAAACTTAATGAAGCCAAATGTGATAAATGTCATTTTGCTATAATAAAAACATGTTTGTTAAAATGCTTAAATCAGTTGTGAAAACAAAGCTGCCTTGTCAGGCCATAAACTAAGGTGGAAAAGTAACAAACCAGTGCTAACAGCATCCCACAATAGGAAGGGAAATAAAATAGCAAAAGGGAGGCTTTCTTTTCTCAAGAATATAATTCCCAATTAACACCCTCTTGGTCTGCAAGAAATCTGGTTTAATCCAGGTTTCAAAAGTTTTAGTGAAATAAAAAACAAATAAAACCAATCAGGGATCATTCATTAAAATATTAAAACCAACCACCTATAAATATTGGGCATAGGCTGGAGGAAAATTTGAACTTCTACGTTTATAAACTTTTTCTTTTGGACTTCTAAACTTAAACTTCTCTGGAGCTCAGCAACCCAACTCAAGTCTGTAGGGGCCCAAAAAGCCTGGCCAGAAGACTGCCTTCTTCCCTAAATCCAAGGCTATTTAAGCATTGTCTTCATTAACCCAAATAAGTCTTTGCTATTGCATATCTGAAAGGATCTCACTGGTCAGTCAATCTCTTCTCACCTACAGAAGTCCAGTTTTGGGCCCCCGCTACAGAAAGGATGTGGACAAATTGGAGAGAGTCCAACGGAGGACAACATAAATGGTTCAGGGGCTGAGGGACATGACTTACAAGGACAGCCTGAGAGAATTGGGCTTATTCAGACTAGAGAAGAGAAGACTGAGGTGGGGATTTAATAGCAGTCTTTGACTATCTGCAGGGGGGTTGCAAAGAGGAGGGATCTGGACGGCTCTCAGTGGTGGCGGATGACAGAACAAGGAGCAATGGGCTCAAGTTGCAGCAAGGGGAGTGGAGGTTAGATATATGGGTAATCCCACGTAACGCTGTTTTGCATGGCACTATTTCACTATAGCACTCATTTCACTTTGAAACCCAGCTTCACTTAGCACTCACAGGTTTCGTTATAATGCTCATGGGTGCTAGGCAGGGAGCATTGGCAGTGCACAGCCTCATCACCATTTTGCTTCATCAAAAGCTTTCATGCTTTGTGCTCTTTTGGGCTTGTGTCACCGTCTTGCTTCCTTTTTGGAGTTGTGCCAAGAGTCAGAAACGTGGAATTGACTCTGAGAGTGCAAGTGCTGAGAAAAAACAGCACAAAAGTGTAATGCTAGAGCTTAAATTGGATGTCTTGAAGTGAACTGAAGCAGGGGAATGCCAGAATGAGGTCTGTAGAGCACTGAATTTGGCTGGGTCAGCTGTTAGGACCATGTTGAAAAATGAAGACAAAATAAAAGAATGTGGTAGAACTATAACTCCTTTGAATGCTTTGAAAGTCAATAGGAGTGGGGCTCCAATTATGTTAGAAATGGAGAGGCTGTTAAGTGTGTGGATTGAGGATACAACTCAGCACCATATGCCCTTGAGTATGCTGCTTATTCAGAAGAAGGCTAAGAGTCTGTATGATGATTTACAGAAAAAATTGCCTGAGGGGTCTGCTCCTGAGCCTTTTTATGTAAATAAAGGGTGGTTCAGAAAATTGAAGAGGTGCAGCAACTTGCATAATGTTTCTGTCAGGTGGGGGGTGCTAGTGCTGATACCCAAGCAGCTTCCAGCTACAGAAATAAACTTGTGGAAATTATTGAGGAGGGGGGTTATACGCCTCAACAGGTCTTCAGCACTGATGAGATGATGAGACAGGTCTCTTCTGGAAGAGGATGCCTTCTAGGACCTACATTTCCAGGGAGGAGAAGTCAATGCCAGGTTTCAAGGTGTCCAAGGATCAACTTACTTTATTTCTTGGTGGTAATGCTGCAGGGGATTTTAAATTGAAACCATTGCTTGTATGCCACTCAGAAAACCCCAGGGCTCTCAGGGGGTATTGTAAAAGCAGTCTGCCAGTCATTTGAAAGTCTAACAAGAAGGCCTGGGTGACAATGTCAATTTTTCAGAGTTGGTTCGTGGATTATTTTTGTCCTGTAGTTGAGAAATATTGTGCTGAGAACGATCTGTCCCACAAGGCACTTCTCATTTTAGACAATGCGCCAGGGCGTCCTACCACACTTGATGACCTCAGTGATAATGTAAAAGTTGTTTTTCTGCCCCCAAATACCACCACCATCATACAGCTGATGGACCAGGGTGTCAGTGCTGGCTTTAAGGCTCATTACATAAGGAAAACATTTGCCCAGATAGCCAGGGCTGCAGAGGAGAGGGTGCTCTGACTCTAAAACAATTTTGGAAGGGATATAATATCTACAAGGCCACAGATAATATCTCAAGTGCCTGGGATAAAGTGCCTCCAAAACAATGAATTGTGTGTCTGGGAAAAGCTTTGGGCAGACTATGTCCAGGATTCCCAAGAGGTTGAGGAACTAGTGGTGACAATACAGGACAATATCGTTGAGCTTGGAAGGAAAATTGGATTTGATGAACTTGAACCTGGGGACATTCAGGAGTTGATTGATTCCAGCAGGGAAGAACTGAGCAATGAGGACCTCATTCAAATAGAGTAGCAGAGAAGCCATGAAGAGGAGGAAGATGCTGAGGAAGATGTTCAACCAGCAAGGGCCTTAACAAGCAAAAGCATGGCCGAAGCTTTCAAACATCCTGAAGCTTTTCTTTCCTACTTCGGTGAGACGGACCCTGACATGCAGCGCAGTTCTGCAGCTGCAACAGGAGTTAATAATGCAGTCAATTGTTACAGGCTGCTTTACGATGAAAAGCAGCAGCCCAAAGTGCAGCTCTCAATGGATTCCTTCTTGAGGAAGTGCACAACTCCTGCTTCAACCCCTGCAGCCAGCCCTCCAAAAATTCTCAAACACTTCAAAATCCCATGAACCTGACACTAACCCTGACAGCCCTAATTCTGAGAGTTGAAGGAAGCCAAAAGAGCAAAAAGTGAAAGTGCATCTGTGCATACAGTTCATTACATTATTTGGTAATCTTATCCCTTATTTCAAAGTTAAAGACAGTATTTACATAGATTTAGATGCCTGAATTTATTGATTTTATAGCATTAGTGGGGGATTTCAGTGATTTTAGAGCAAGGGTGGGGAGCTTCAGGAACAAATTCTCTCTATTTACATTCATTCCTATGGGAAAACTGGTTTCGCTTAACACTGTTCTGCTTAGTGCTTGGTTTTTCCGGAACTAATTAAGAGCACTAAGCAGGGGTTGCCTGCACTCTCTCACTGGGAGGGTAATAAAACACTGGAACAGGTTATCCAGAGAGGTTGTGGAATCTCTTTTTTAAGTCCTGGCTAGATAAAGTCTTGGCTGGGATGATCTAGATGGGAATTGTCCTGCTCTGAGCAGGGGGTTGGACTAGATGACCTCCTGAAGTCCCTTCCAACTCTAATTTTCTATGATTCTATCATTCTAGGTCCAAACACACCAGTGTGTGTTAACTGTCGGTAGGTGTTAACATGGGGCCCATTGTCCAGTCACTATTAGACAGGTGATTTCTGAGTATTTATAATATATTTTCTTCTGGGTCCTCAGGAGCTTTGGGATCAGGAGGCAAGTGGTGTATATAAAATCCTGGATATTGCCTCTCCTTCCATTCAGAACACCCAATTTTAGCGAGATACGGCTGCTGTTACCAGCTGCTGTTTAGTGCCCCTGCTAATCCCTTTTCTTATTTGATACAAAGTACAAATGAGTTCTTGTTTTCTGTTTTTTGGGGGGTTTTTGACATTGAAAAATGTGAATTTAGCTCCTTGAGAGGTATCTGGCTAACAGCCATGAGGCCCTTGTCTACTAACAAGATTTTGGGTTCTGAGTTGTATTTAAACAGGATCATTGAGACTAAGGCTGTGCGATGCTTTGGGTGCTGATTTGATTTGGAGAAGATTCGGCCTGATTCAGTGGCCGAATCTCCAAATCCAAATCGAATCAGGATACCAGTTAAAAGGTCCAAATCAATTCAAAGCTCTCCGAAGCAATTCAGAAAAGATTCAAAGAGCTTCAGCAATTCAGGCAGTCCCTACTCACTGCAGCAGGGGGTTGGACCTGGACACCATGCCGGTAAATAGGGAGCGGGGGTGGGGGAGAGGAGGCTGGAGGAGGGGGAAGGGGACAATGGGGACACCCCTGCCAGGCCTCATCCTCTGCTTGCTCCCCAAGCCCACCTGAGTGCCCCCTGACCCCTGCTCACTGTCCCGGTTCCAGCTCCTGGCTCTTTAAAAAAAAATCCGACACTCACCAGCTGCTGCCAGACAGAGGGGTGATCCCCACTGCCCCAACTGCCCTGTGCTGTGTTGGGGGCTCTGCCATGAGCCTCCTGACCTGTGCCCACTCTCCCGTCCCCTCATGGCTGCCCCCCCAGCTCCCAGCCCTTTAAAAACAAACAAACAAACAAACAAACAAACAAACAAACAAACAATATCCCCCCTACTCCCTGGCTGCTGCAGCAGCCTCTGGGCTTCTGGAGTCTCATGGCAGAGCTCCCCATGCAGCCTGGGGCAGTGGGGATGGCCTCCTCCTTCCTACCCACCTTGTAGCAGCCGGGGAGTGGGGCTTTTTGGTTTGTTTTTTTTAAAGGGCCAGGAGCTGGGGCCAGTTGGGGCAGCCATGGGGAGGGGGGACTAAGGAAGCTGGTGGGGGTCAGAGGGTTCATGGCAGAGCCCCCAACATGGTATGGGGCAGTGGGGATTGCCCCCCGCCTGGCAGCAGCCAGTGAATGCAGGCTTTTTTTTTAAGAGCTGGGAGAGCAGGTGGGGCAACCATTGAGAGTGAGCAGGGGATGGGGCTGATTTGGAGATTTCACTGATTTGGCGGTGGCTGAATCTCTAAATAAGATTTGGCCGAATTGATTCTAGACAGTGATTTGAATCACTGAATTGAATCACTGTTCCCCAAATTGGCTGAATTCAAATCTGAAGTGAATAGTAGCTGCTTTGAACAGGCCTAATTGAGGCCTTTGAAGCCAGTCTTTTATTTAACCTTGATAAGCATATACTTTACTGGGCTGACACTGCAGTAGATTCTAAAGGACATAAATAACAAGGGCCCATGTATGATAAGTGCTGTGCAAACATATAATAAATGTCAGTTCCTGCTCCAAAGAGCTTATAGTCTAAAAGAAAAGGCTTAATAGGTAGATGAGGTAAACAAGCAGAGTGGGAGTGGGAGTAACAAATACCATTAAGAGGATTTACAAATTCTTAGTTGAGTAGTAGCAGTAACACAACATTGATAACTGTAGAATAACACTCAAACAGAATATATTTTATTCTGCCTAGGGTTTGCCTGACATCTTCCATGAAAACACTCTGTTTTGAGTTATTTTTAACTCTGCTAAACTTCAGCTGTTTGGGCTGAAATTTTCCATGATGGGAGTCTGCCTCAGTTTGATATTATTGGGTTGGACCCAAAAAAATGACTGAGCTGTTTCCAAGAATAAGACTAAGGAAAGACATTGTCTTGCCAATGATAAAAAAAATAAAATTCTGGCAACTCAAAAAACGAGTACCCTCATTTTAAAGTCAAGACCTGAAATTTGGCTAGCTTGAGGGTCTTTGTGTTAGAGATTCCTTGTGTGATCTCTGTGAAAATGGGTCCAAATTTGGCCAATGTTATGAGACACTAAAAAGAAAAACAGACACACTTTGCATATGCTCAATAGAGACATTTTAGGAGAAACTCAGTGAACATTGAATGTGCTGCACTCTGGTTACACTGGGAAGGTTAACAAGAAGACAACCATGAGAAAATTATCCAGAAGCACAACTGCGAGGGACCAGCAGGGGAGATCATGCTTGGGGCAACCAACATGGGTTCATTCGAGGCAGGTCCTGTCAGACTAACCTGGTGGCCTTCTACGACCAGGTCACAAAATCCTTGGATGCAGGTGTCACGGTGGACATAGTCTTTCTGGACGTTAGGAAGGCCTTCAACACTGTCTTGCACCCCATTCTCATTAAGAAATTAGGCGACTGTGGAGTCGCTGCCCACGCAGTCAGATAGGTCGCAAATTGGCTGGAGGGCTGCACCCAGCAAGTGGTGTTAGACGGGTCTTTTTTGACCTGGAGGGATGTGGGCAGTAGGGTCCCCCAGGGCTTGGTCTTTGGGCCCACACTGTTCAACATCTTCATCAGTGACTTGGACGAGGGGGTGAAAAGCACCTTGTTCAAATGCGCAGATCACACTAAAATGCGGGGAGAAGTGGGCACGCTGGAGGGGAGGGACAGGCTGCAACTAGATCTAGACAAGTTACAGGGGTGGACGGCTGAGAACAGGATGAGATTCAATACTGACAAGTGCAAGGTGCTGCACCTAGGGAGGAAGAACCAGCACCATACCTACAGGCTGGGGAACTCCCTTTTCAAAAGCACAGAGGCAGAAAAAGATCTTGGAGTCATCATTGATTCCAAGCTGAACATGGGCTGCCAATGTGGGGACGCAGTCAGGAAGGCCAACCGCACCTTGTCATGCAACCACAGATGCATCTCGAGCAGGTCCAAGGAGGTGATCCTCCCCCTCTATGCGACACTGGTCAGGCCGCAGCTGGAGTACTGGGACCGCACTTCAGGAGGGATGTGGACAATATGGAGAGGGTCCAGAGGAGGGCCACTGGCATGATCAGGGGGCAGCAAGGCAGACCTTATGAGCGGAGGGTACTGGACCTGAACCTGTTCAGCCTCCACAAGAGAAGACTGAGAGGGGATCTGGTGGCCGTCTACAAACTGTCCAAGGGGGACCAGCAGGCAATGGGAGAGTCCCTGTTCCCCTGAATACTACTGGGAGTAACGAGGAATAATGGCCATAAATAGACCGAGCATAGATTGAGGCGAGACATCAGGAGGCACTACTTCACAGTCAGGGCAGCTACAATCTGGAACCAACTTCCAAGGGAAGTAGTGCTCGCTCCTACCCTGGGGGTCTTCTAAAGGAGGCTAGATAGACACCTTGCCGGGGTTGTTTGACCCCAGTACTCTTTCCAGCCCATGGCAGGGAGTTGGGCTTGATGATCTGCTCAGGTCCCTTCCGACCCCACCTAGTATGAAACTATGAAGACTGGGAGTAGGAATGTGGGAGATGAGAGAGGATAGATATGGTAAGGAGCTTATTTGCAGGGGGAGAGGTGGGACTATCTGGGCAGAAAGACTGGAACAAGGTGTGAGGGTAGGTAGCTTGGGAGACAGATTGGCAACCTCGGGGGGAAGTGGGGGAAGGAGAGAATGGGATGGGAGCCAGCGTACAAGAAAGGAAGAGAATGGGTAAGAAACCAGGAATAGAGAAATGGGGAAATGGAAGTCCTGGGCAAGGAGACTAGGAGTTTGGAGGGCAAAGGACACACTCTGGCAGGTTAGGGTATTATATCTTGTGTTGTGCCAGAGTTCACTGTGTAGATTTTGTAAGAGATTAAACAATGGATTAGACAGATTAATGTTTTGGATCCGGATGATTTTGTTTGAGGTGGGACATCGGACTACATGACCTAGAGAGGTCCCCTCCAGTCCTGCTTCTTTATGGTTCTATAAAGCTAAAGGAGGGGGCATTGGGACCCAAACACCAAAGAAGGGTCACTATTGGTAGCCCAGGGAGAAAAAGCAGGACTAGGTAAGCATGGAGACTGGTGCTGAGATATGAAACTATGAGTGGAAATTGTGTCTGGGTAGGCAAGGAGATTGGGACTAGAACAAGGAAGGTGCTCAGGGCAGGGGAGAGAAAAGGTTAGAACTGGGACAAGTTGGAAGGGCTGAAACAGAAGGTCTCACCCTTTGGGGCTGAGGTCAGAACAGTCTGTGCCCTCTGGACCCACTCGGAATAGAAGCTAATTTTAATTTTTGAATGCTTGATCTTAAGAAACTTTTCATATAGTGTTTTGTGAATGATATATATCATATACACAGTCAGGCTGTAGCACGTCCAGTCTTTAATTATTGACCAAAAGAAGAATACTTGATTCCGAAATAATATTTCTCCTCATCCCAGTGAAGGAAAACAACAAATCGTTCCCAAGAAATGAAACATGAAGAAAAAAAAACGGTTCTTTGGCCTGGGAAATTATTTTTTTCAGGAAATTAAGGAAGGCAAAAAAGTGCCTTCTGGACAATGTTAGAAAGCATCCGTCTTAGGAAGAAAGTACGTAAAGAACTTGTGGTAATTATCTTTCTAATCCTTTGGAAATAAAGAATGAAAGATAATCTATTCCTTTTCCTAACTGGAAATTCAGATTCAATTTGAAAAAAAAATGTTGAGTGTCCTTAGCTCACACAAAGCTCTTCTGGGGCTGGTAACAACGGTGGAGGGGCTCAGGACCTTATGGGATTTTGATGTGCTTCTTATATTGTCATCATGCTTCAGACACTGCTGTAGATTTTCTTTCCACCATTCAAAACTTATGATTCAAAGGTTTAAATTATAGGTGATCTTGTGGTTTACTTCAGTTAGCTTGGATACAACCCACATTGATTTGATCTAGACAGTTTGCATAGAGGTTATGATTCGTTTCTAGGTGATTGTCAGGATTTTTAAGAGGGCCTTTTTAGAAAATCTTCCCCAACCAGAGGTAAGGAGTGCACCCACCAAAGAGAAAAGGAAGCTCCATGGAAGTTTTCACCTTTGAGACCAGGCACTGCAGTTAATGGAGAATGGAAATGGGAAAAGTTTTCCTTTAAAGGATATATCCCACTTCAGACCAACGAGAGAAAGATTCCTAGCTACAGTAAACTGGTGTTGCTCCATTTACTTTAGTGAACCCCCACAGTCCAAGGGGTTTTACACAATGTAAGAATGAATTTCTCTCTTTCCCAACAGGAAATACTTATTTTCACTGTTGTCTAAACGTCTGGAGTGCCTTCCACATGTCCATGTACAGAGAAGGGATGAGCTGAGTTTCAGAGGAGTAAACTTGGCCTGAGGAGGTAAGTGCTCTGTAAATCATTCAGGAGGGCCCTAATAAATGTAAAACTTATCCTCCCATATGTACATATGAGTATTTAGGGTCCATGAGGTGGTGGCAACAGAGCTTTTCTCCCTCCCACCATCAACTTTCTGCCTGGTTTCAGGGATTTAAAGGAAAGTAAGGAGAGGTCAACAATGGCACCATGCCACTGCTTCTTATTTTGGGTGTGTGCCATCTCAACAAAGTTGAGAACTTCATCGTTTTCAACCCTCAGGCCTTCCTTATGGCTGAGATGTAAGCCGATGCACACCCCTTTCCAAATACAGAAAAAGCATGAATGGCGCTTCTGCGAGAGAGAAGAAGGTGTCCCTTTAGGACAGGGGTTCTTAACCCCAAGGGGTCTGTGGATAGATTTCAGGGGGTCTGTAAACTTGGATTGGAAAAAAATTACATCTTTATTTTCACTAACCTCTAACTGAAATTTAGCATTTCCTTCCATTATGAATGTGGGCAACAAACCACAGTAGTATTAGCAGTACCTGAGGTGGGAATGATATAGGCGTAGCTATGCCCATGTCATTGTACGGGTATTTCCACGCTTCTAAGCTTTTCAGGTGGCTGTGTGGGGCTGGGAGAGAATTCCTCCTCTCCCCTGCCGTTGCTGTGTCAGGGTTTGTTTTTTTTTTTTAAAGGCTTCCTTAGAGGCATTGGGTGTTGGCTGCAGCCAAGGCTGCAGAATGACTGGGGCATTGGTGTTGTGTAGGGGGTGCCCGCGGATGTGCCCGAGATCTGCCACACACCCTCTGGAAACCTAGCCATGAAACCAGAAGTGCACTTCCGGTTTTGCTACTGGCTTGGTGATCAGCCGGTGGGGAGCCCCCCTCCCGGTTGGCGGTTGGCCACTGGGGGGCCCCCCTCCCATTGACGATCTGGTGCCCCCCAGACTCGGGAGGCACCAGCCGCCCATGGACTGGAGTGTGCCAATGCTCCTGCTCAGACTTAAAGCCAGAGGTTCCTTGAGCCCCTCTGCTTGAAGGCAGATGGATCATTATAGTTGGGGGCAGGAAGAAATGTCAGCTCCTGGTCAGATTGGTATGGGCTGTGAGGACTGTTGCCTTCCCCTGCGGCAGGGGGTATGAGCCTCTTCCTGGGATATCTTGAGAACATATTAACAAATTTTACAGAAGCTAGGCCTTGGCTTTACCTGTGGCAGGATAGGGTGTTGTCTTGCATTGTGTCAGGATCGACTATGTAGCTTTGCTAAGAGGTTAGACAATGCATGTGTAGAGGTGGTTTAGGTAGGGACGATCCTGCCTCAGAAGCAGGCTGGACTAGACGACCTATGAAGGTTTCTTCCAGCCCCACTTCTCTCCGATTCTGTGATTCAAAGGATTCGATGTGGTGTCCTGCGGACAAAAGGACTAAATGATGGCTGGGTCAGGCAGCTTTTTGGTGGCCCCCAAATTAGGTTCAAAATTACAGCTCCCCTCCCTCTCCACCCCTCCCTCTACTCCCCCTCCAGATTTTCCTGGCGTGGACTGAGTGTGTGGCCTTGGGTAAGTCATTTTGTCTCTCTCCAAGCCTCCCATCTGCAACATCAGGATCAAAACTACCTAGGGTGTTGTGAACATAAACCAATTTGTTAATGAGGCAGGTAAATCCTGGTGGAACTCCGGTGATTTCACTAAAGTTACATTAGGAATCAATTTGTCCCCAAGTTTGCCCAGTGCTTCGTACATGCAAGCGCTATGTAAGCATGAGGCATTATTAATGGAAGTTCATCGTGTGAAATAGTATTAAGAACCAGTTAGAAGAGTGATTGTGTTTCATGCTGGCAGGGAAGATAAGAAACGCCGCTTGACTCCCATTGCAGCACCTATTAGCAAAATGAGAGCCCTGTCTCCTTTGCACTAATGAGCGCTAGAATAGAATGTGAACTATTAACTAAAGGAAACTCTTTTCAGCCATAAAAAACCCAAAAGCTGTGTGAAAATAAATCACTCTTTCAATCAAGGCTACTAGGTGGATAGATTATTACAGGGTTCAGACCTGTGGGGTGCCTGCTCTGTAGGAGCTTTTGTTCACAATAACATGACATAAAGTCCTTATTTACATTTTTCTAAGGGTTCACATGACTTGTTGCCATGGGAAAAGCTGTAGTTGTCTGGGATACCCTTTTATATATACATATATCAGCCTACTATTGATTTAATAGTGCTATGTCAAAACTACCAAATGCATGTGGAAGGCCTATTATTTTAACAGTTTGAGTCAAGTTTTAATCTAATAAAAGATTTAAGAGATTATTACTGGAGCATCATTTTTTTAAATTTTTTTTTTAGCATTTGGTTATTTTTCCTCTCCTCTGAGTTTTGATTGTTTTTAACTATTTATTTCTTTGGGACTAGTTCAAGTCTAGAGGCTTGTTGGGTTTTTTTTTTTCTCTCCAAGGCTGAAAATAATGCTCTCTCTAGGTACACAAGCCCAAAGTTTTAAAAAGGAGTGCGCCTCCCATTTTAGCCTCACTATACAGGAGCATGATTTCAAATAACTCAGTGTAGCAGGGCACTGGAGTGCCTGCTCCTGGTTGATAATAGGGCTCAGCTGCCACTCACCAGGGCAGTGCAGCTGTGAGTTGCTGGGAGCCTGAGTAGGTCAGCTGACCTGCAGGGGGCTGGGCCTGGCCCATATAAACAGAAGAGGCTGGGCCTGCAGCCAGTTCCTTCTGGCAGCCTAAGTAGTGGTAGGGCCGTTGCCGTTGCCGTTGCCGTTGCCGTTGCCGTTGCCGTTGCCGTTGCCGTTGCCGTTGCCGTTGCCGTTGCCGTTGCCGTTGCCGTTGCCGTTGCCGTTTTGCAGCCTGAGGTGCAAGAGCTTTGCTGCCGAGCCGAGCTGAATAGCCAGACCATCTGCTTGATGATGCGAGTAGGAAGAGTCCCTGGTGAGGATGTATTGCAAGAGGGCCAGGATGGGGCTGGATTTATGTTGTAGCCACAAAGCTCGTTCTGGGGTTACAGCCGGGTTGGCTTAGTTGCGTTAGAGCCAGGAGTTTTGTTGGTGTTATAACCGGTTGGCTTATGGTTTATGTTGCTATTGTTATACCGGAGGACTGGGTGAGGCTATAAGGGGATGGAGGAGGCCTCATTAGGAGCTCCCCAATACAGTGGGGTGCTCCCAGCATGGTAGAGAGTGCTGTGTTTTGGGGTGGCCTGACCCCAGCCCAGTGGGGGGGGGGTGATTATTGGGGGAGCTCCCCATAACCTGTCCCAACAGCGTGGGGTTTTCCTGGGTGCCCAGAGAGGGCACGGCATTCGGGTACCAGAGTGAAGGCACGGCAGTTGGTGATGGGGGTGCTGCATTTGGGGGGTTGTGACCCCAGCCCTGTGTGGGGCGGTATTTAGCCCAGTGGGGCGTGCGACCCAGGAGGAGGGTCAGGGGGCCAGGCACAGCTACGGGTACCTGAGCCCGGGTGTGGGAAGCGTGAGGAGACAAGGCCCCAGGGCGGGCGCGGGAAGCCTACTAGGAAGCCCCAGAGAGAGGCGTGGGCCAGTGTAAAAGCCCGAAGTAAGGCAGAACACGTGGTTGGAGGCCCAAGGCAGGGCGAGCACGCAATTAAGCTTGAACAAGGGCGATCATACGAATAAGAGCCCAGAGAGGGCAGGGTGCACGGGACAGAGCCCGGAGAGGGCGCATACATATTAGGGCGCTCGGACAGGGCCTTCATTGAAGAGGTCCCTGTGAAGGGGTGTGTACATAGGACGCACATAGAGACATAAGAACGTCCGGTACACCTGTGAGGCTTGGGGCGTGCTAAAGAGGAGGTTGGAGGCATGCGTAGCCCATAAGGCTGGGGTGCACCAGATCATTGCATGGAGTAGGGCCAGTACGAGAGCACCGTGTCCAAAGGGGACAGAAGGCAGCCTCCCATATAAAACTGTATATAAAACCAAGACGTGGCAGGCGAGAAGGAGGGTGCGTTTGAGACCCAACTTGGCACGGTAGGGGCGCCAGGGGAGATCATGGCCACCCCTGCGCTCCGCCCCGTGACACTTGGCATTCACTGCATGGATCTCAGTGTCCCAATAAGAACCAGTTGCTGCTAAATACCTTTGAAACTCGAACCCTTTCCAGAGGCCCAAATAAGAACAGAGTGCTTCTAGAAATACAGCACCATTATTAATGCTGGGCACTTGAAACTGGCCCTGTAGCTTGTTGCAAATTTGCCTGTTAGGGCCAGATCTAAAACCTGTTTAGTTCAATGGACAGATTCCCAGGCGACAAAGACATCACACTTTTGTTTTTTTTCCAGTTTCAGTGATTGGAAACCAGTCTAAAAACCATAAGGGTACAGAAGTTTGGTACAGAAGTTTGGTACACTGAGTGGTTTAAAAATGGTGGAACCCGGTCTAAGTTAGACCTGGATCGATGGGCACTCAGACTTAATTAATTTGGGTTAGACCAGTGCGTTGAACTTCAGTACCAGTTCCCCTAACAATTTAAGTTAGGTTGCTGTCTACTAGCATCCCAGGTGCGTTTGTGGCCCCTGCTAGTTCCCTCTTGCAGGGAGCCATGCTAGCGCTCGCCCCGTGTTTGGCTGCTCCAGCTGAATGCCCAGTAGGCTCTGCCCTACAGCTCTCTCAGACCTCAGCCAGCACAGTTCCTCTTCCCAGCTCCTTCTCCTGCCTCCGGTCAGCTGTCAGCCACAGCCAGGCAGTGGGGGTTTTTTGAATGTCTGTACTTAGCCCCAGTGATTTCAGATCCCCCAGCAATTATGAATTACAAATGGACTTCAGCTTTTGCTAGAGATCAGGAGGACCTACAGGGTGGATGTAATGAGAAGATTGTCATTTTTTTTTAATAGGATTCTTTTTTGACGTGGCAAGATGGTAAGGAGTGTGTCTTTTCAGACACTTTCAGAATATCAGCATTTCTTAAATTCTTCCGAGAAACTAGGTATATATATCTGACAAAGTGAAGGTTTATTTCTTAAAATCCACAAAGAGCTGGTTGAATGCTGTAAAATAATGTCCATGTCACAAAACATTTGTTTGAGTCTGAGTGTGGCCACACACATACCTCTTACTATTAGCTAAACTAATGCTTGCATAAGATTTTTGTAAATGTTTTGGAAGGGTCTGTTCTCCATATGGATAGACATATTTGGGTATCCATGCCTAAGCAAAACTATTTACTGTTCATCATGTGTTATTCAGTATTTGTTTAGTTATTATTTGTCATTTTTGTTTAAATTCCTGTTCACAAAGTCTCAGTTATCAAGCCAGGTAGCAAAAAAAAGACTGTTATAAATGACCCACAGCATAACACAAACACTATTTACGTAGGAATCAATGTGAATGGTTGAAAATCCCAAGTGTTGGGTGAATATGCACAAATAGCAGGAAATCATTGTTGCTTTTTGCAGAGGATTCCTGGCAAGAACAAGGGGATAAATTAATCAACCAATTCATTAGCAACAAATAATTCAGCCAGTTGTACTCTATAGTGATTCCATGTATACCCAAGCTACAGCTTTTTCCTGCTGTATGTTCATTTCCTTTGGCTTGAGAGAAATTCGCTCATCTCTTCCACCATCCTGTGTGTGTTCTTTAATATTGCACCCTGGTTGCTGTTAATACCAAAACCAACATCATATAATGGCAGCCAAATGCTCATTTAAATCTTCTGGCTGGCATAGCTTTCCTCACTAATGGAGGAGGAAGCACCCCCATGCTGTCAAAGCACAGGTTAATGTATAATGAGGAGGATCATGGAGCATAGTTCAAACCCAGTACATTTCCCTACTTGTAGGTGCTGTTAACAAGTAGAAACCTGATATCTGCTGCATAACTCCTCTATATATTTATTTGAAAAATGTCACTGAAAGTTTCCTTTACAGACATGCAAAATCATAGCTCTGTCCTTTTCATTTCAACAACTAAGCACCTGGTTAAATAAAGAAAAGGGTAGAAAATAAATAAGAGGCTTTTTTATTCTTATTTCTGGGGCCAGAAAGAGTCAGAACTGTAACACTTTATAATAAGGTAGGTGAAATGTAGAAGCAGAATATGATGGACAGAGACGTGCACAAACACACAGACCCCCCCCCCCCAAGCTCAGGAACAGTGAAAGTTGTTGAATTAAAAAATTATTGAAAACCCTGAAGATACTACAGAGGAAAGGCTCGTAAAAATAATTATGACTGCTGGTCAATTGAGATGCTCTCAAAAACAGAGAGAACCTGGTTCCCAGGCTTTGTATGACAGCAGTGAGTTCAGGTTTAAAAGACAAAAAGCCTGAACTGTCTGTATATGCCTCACCCAAAGGATTTCCTTCATCTGATGCTGCTACAACTAATAGAAAATATTCTTAGAGCTTGGCTGGGGATGCTTTTCATTTTCCAAATCAAAAGGGTTATTTACAGTTTTAAATGAGGAGACTGTCCATCATGTAACATTGTCTCTGGCTACATTGTTAGGTAAAACACACATGGGGAAAAATATATCTTTCAAAGCCGTTTCTGAAGGAATAGCTAATGATGAAGTGCCTTTATGGCTTCATCCTGCTCCTGCTCCAATCCAATGGGAAGACTTGCAGGGATTTTAGTGATGTACCATTAAGCCCCTAAATCACAGCCTTGGGCAGGGGCTATTTTAGAGGAAGTATCACCCAAGTAGGTAAACATCATTGCTCTTAACCTAGGCTTTTTATGGTGGCAAGGAGGAACAAAATTCACCTTTGGGAATGCAAAACTAGCATTGAGCCTTATGGTTAACGTAGTGAGTTGGGGCTCGGAAAGCCCAGAGTACAGTTCCTGTCTGTGCTGCAGATTTCCTGTGAGCCCTTGCATAAGGCACTGTGAGTCCTGTCCCTTAGCTCACCATCTGTATAAGTGTCCAAGCTTTCACCTGCCTAGTCTTGATGATTGTCTATGGGTACTCAGTCTCTTCCCTCAGGGGGCCCTGATTCTGCCGTTCCTTCTGGCCTAGCTCTGTTGCTAAAACAGTCAGGCGTCTTTTCTCTGCATCCCTAGTTGTCCCTCTATAGCCTTCGCTTTCCTCCTCGTTTTGTTGGTTTTGGAATTGTAACCACAGCGTCTTGGCTGCTGCTTCAGTCCCTCTCATCTCTAGATAAGAGGCGTACAAAACAAATAATTTGACCATTTGCTTAGTTTCTCCCAAGTACAGCAGTAAGAAGGAACACAAACAGCTGGGCTGCACATATGGATTTTTGATGTTGAGCAGCTCAGGTTTCTAATAGCATTTCCAAAGCCTTATTTTGAGCTCTCTCCTTTTGTCTCCAAGGGCCCCACATATTCCACATTCAAACACTGCTCTGCTTGAAGGTGATGGGAAGCTTCAAGTGCAAAATCATGTCACTACAGCACTACAATTAACTCTTCAAATAGCTTTGTGCTTATGGGATAACAAGCAGAATGCATCGGTAAAGAGCTAACGTTCATCGTGTTTGTAAACAATAGAAGGACCTTGTCCATACAGGTAATGTATACCAATGCAAACGTGTGTGTGTGTTGTGTTGGGTTTTTGTTGTTGTTGTTTTTGTTTTTCATATGGCATCAGATATCAACTTCCAAATCTGTGTCACTGTCTGGTTTTATCGTGTAATCTGTGGATTCCATCTGCCATGTCTGTCTAGGGGTTTGTAAAGATTGTGGCTTTCGATTAAATGCTATGCTATTTGTTGGATTCCACATTCACACGGGGCTGTCCAAAATGCTAATCTTGTGAAGTGTTGTTCTGAAGTGTCTGAATTCAGATCTCAGTCTATTAAGCTTGACCCATGTTTCTCTGGCAAGGTCGTGCCCAGTGGGGGACTCATTTGGTGTCAGTCTAAAAAGCTGTAGGAATAGGTCTGACCTTTCCCAAAGGTTGGCCCACTCCATTGCTGCCCATAGGTTTGGTTCAGCATCTCTAGTCTCTTCTAGGAACTTGTGGGCTTCATGTAGAAATGGTTTCTGATGTTTAGGCCTGATAAGCCTCTGTCTCTTTGGGTTTTCAGTTAGCAGCTGATGGAGCAGGTGATTTTTGTCATCTCTTGCCTCTATTTCCAATAATGATGTTAAGAAGATAAACCCTATGTCACTTGGTCTAATGCCCAAGAGTACAGGAAGTACACCTGTGTGTGTATAAGCTGTGCAGCTAGTAGAGCTGTGCAAAGCTTTGGTTCCTGATCTGATTCTGCAGAGATTTGGCCCGATTTGGTGGCTGAATCTCCAAATCTGAATTCCATCAGAGGACCCTTTAATCTCTCCAAATCGAATCAGAATACTCTGAATTGATTCCAAAAGATTCATCGATTCAGACATAGAGACAGCTTTCATAGATGTCATAGACATTAGGGCTGGAAGGGACCTCGGAAGATCATTGAGTCCAGCCCCCTGCCCCAAGGGCACAAAGTCAGCTGGGGTCATAGGATCCCAGCAAGATAAGCATCCAATTTACTCTTGAAGGTGTGCAATGTAGGTGCTTGAACCACTTCTGCTGGCAGACTGTTCCAGACCTTGGGGGCTCGGACAGTAAAGAAATTCTTCCTTATGTCCAGCCTGAAACGGTCTTGCAGGAGTTTGTGACTGTTCGACCTCATCATCCCTTGGGGTGCTCTGGTGACCAGATGTTCCCCCAGATCCTGGTGAGCATCCCTGATAAACTTATAGCTGGTCACCAGATCACCCCGAGCCTGTGATTTCCAGGCTGAAGAGTCCCATAGCGCTCAGCCTCTCATCATAAAATCTGTTTTCCTGACCTCTGATCATGTGTGTGGCTCTTCTCTGGACTCTCTCAAGCTTCTCTGCATCCTTTTTGAATTGTGGAGCCCAAAACTGGATGCAGTATTCCAGCTGCAGCTTCACCAAGGCTGAGTACAATGGGAGAATGATGTTCTGGGATTTGCTTGAGAAGCATCTATGGAGGCAAGCCAGTGTTTGCTTGCTTTACTAGCCACAGCATCACATTGCAGGCTCATGTTCATCTTGTGGTCAACCATGACCCCCAAGTCCTTTTCATTCATAGAGCTAGCCAGTGTAGCACTGCCGAGCCTATAAGGATGCTATGAGTTTTTCTTCCCAAGGTGGAGAAACTTGCATTTTTTAGTGTTAAGAACCATCAGGTTCTCATCCACCCATTTGCTGAGCCTGTCCAGGTCACACTGGATCACCCTTCTGTCCTCTGGTGTGGGTGCTTTACCCCAAAGTTTGGTGTCATTGGTGAACTTCGCCAGTCCGCTTCTGATACCAATGTCCACATCATTAATGAAGATGTTGAATAGTGTTGGCCCAAGGACAAAACCTTGAGGGACCCCACTGATCACAGCACACCACAACGATTAACTTCCATCAACTACCACCCTCTGGGTCCGACCATGGAGCCAATTCCCCAGCCAGTGGATTGTGGTGAAGCTGAGGCTGCAGTTGTATCCTATGATCACCTCTTAGAAAAACTAGCCAAGACCAAAGGCTTTTTTAAAGTCAAGATATACAACAACCAATCTGTAGCAGAGCACTAGGCTGCTCGCTACTGGTAATGGTAGTAAGGGCCCAGCTGCCAATCTTCAAGGCAGTGCAGGTGAAGGTTGCCAGGGCAACCAACTTGGTCAGCTGGCCAGAAGGGGCAGGGCTTGGCCTTTATAAGCAGCCAGGCTGAGGCCAGAGGTCAGTTCCCCTCTGGCAGTCTGAGCAGCAGGAAGCTCTGCTGCAGAGCAGAGCAGCCTGAGCGTCAGCATGTTGGTACGGGGTGGAGAGAACCCTGACAGGGAGGTATTGAAAGAGGGCCAGGGTGGCGCGGAATCCATGTTATAGCCATGAGGCTTATTTTGTGTTATAGCCGGTTGGCTCATGGCTTTGTTTCTGTTCGGTTGTTGGCGTAATACTGGAGGACCGGGTGAGGCTGTAGGGGTTGGAGGAGGCCTCAGGGGAGCTCCCCAGTAGCGTGGGGGTTCTTGGTGCCCTGGGAGGGTGCAGTAATTGGGTGCCAGTGAAGGCACAGCAATTTGTGTGCTGGAGAGTGGAGCTGCATTTTGGGGTGTCCCGACCCCAGCCCAGTGGGGGCAACTTTGGGAGGAGCTAGTGGGGTGTCCCAACCCCAGCCCAGTGGGGCAGTATCAGGGTAAAGCTCAGTGGGCATAGGACCCGGGAAGGGGGTCTGAAGGCCAGGTTAGGCTGACGCCGCCTGAGTCCAGTTGTAAGGAGCCCGAGCAGGGCGTAAGACCCATGAGGAGGGTCAGGGGGCCAGGCATGGCTATGGCCACCCGAGCCCCAACCGCGGGGGACGAAGCCCCAGCGCGGGCAATGCAACCGTGGGGAACCCGAGAGACCTCTGTGGGGTGAGCGCGTGAGGAAGCGCAAGCATAGGCCCCGGGGAGGGTGAGCACGTGGGTAGAAGCCTGGAAAGGGGGCAAACTTTATCAAGAAGCCCCAGACGGGGCGAGCTTAGAGAGAGGCCCCGGAGAGGGCGCATACACAAGAGTAGAGAGCCTGGTGAGGGCAAGCACAAGAGTAGGGGCTGCGGACAGGGCCGCTAAGGAAAGAACATAGGACTAGATAACGTCCGGAACAGCTGAGAGGCTTGGGGCATGGTATTGGAGTGGAAGGAGCTACGCAACGCCCATAGGGTTGGGGCACTAGAACATATTGGTATAGAGCAGGGACCAGGAGGGTAAGAGCACTGGATCCAAGGGGCCAAGTAAAGGCAGCCTCCCATTAACATTATAGAAACTTCAAAAAGTCATGGCGGGCGAGAACAAGGGTGCTGAACAGGCAACTTGGCATGGTAGGGGTGCCAGGAGAGATCACGGCTGCTCCTGGGTCCCCGCTCCATGACACAATCTCTTCTCCCTTGTCCAGGTGATAGGTCACCTGGCCATAAAAGCAAATAAGATTGGTCAAGCAAGACCTACCCGCAACAAACTCGTGCTGGCTGTCCCTCAGGATGCTGCCAGCAGTCAGTCTGTTAAGAATGATCTCTCTGATAATCTTTTCTAAGACCTTCCCTGGGATAGAGGTCAGGCTGATGGACCTGTAGTTAGCCAGATCCACTTTCCTCCCTTCCTTGAAGATAGGCACCACATTGGCCTTCTTCCAGTGTTCAGGCACTACACCAGAGTGCCAGGAGCTCTTGAAGATCCATGCTAGGGGCTGATCTATGGTGCTTGCCAGCTCCTTGTGTACCCTGGGGTGTAAACTGCCAGGGCTGGATGACTTGAAGGTGGTCCAGCTTCTCAAGGTGTTCCTTCACAAGGTCATCATTGATGGAGGGTAAGGCATCACCCTCACCCAGGCGTTCCTGTACTGTAAGGGGCAGGGGCGCCTCTTGGGACTGGTGAAAAACCAATGCAAAGTACCCATTTAGCAAGTTGGCTCTTCTTCTGGGCATCGGTTGTCAGTTGTCCCATCTGGTTTAGCAGGGGTCCAATGTTGCCCTTGCTCTTCCTATGGCTTCCTACATATTTAGAAAAGGACTTTTTATTATCTTTGATACTTGTAGCTAGCTGGAGTTCAGTCGCAGCCTTGGCTTTTCTGGTTCTCTCCCTGCAGGTCCGGACCAGTGCAGAATATAAATGTTTTTTATACAGTCCAGCTTCAAATGCTTTTTTTTCTACATGTCTCAAGGTACCAGGGACAGTGATCCAAATCAACAAATCAAATCACTCTCCCCGATTTTGGTTCAAATCTGAATCCGAATTGAATAAAGCCTGCTTCGCACACCCCTAGCAGCTAGTTATTAGTCTCGGTGCACTGTTAAGTACAATGTTGAGCTTTTTAGTGTGACAGCTTCTGGACCATACAGAGGCCCACTGCACTGATAGAAGGACTCCTTTCATCGAGGTAACTGGCAAGTTGCACTGGAAACTTTATTCCAGGATCAGAAGTAATTTTACACTGGAACAATGTTCACCTGCATGTGTCTGTTCTCCAAAATGTTTTAATGATTAATGAGCTACCTACCCACACTGCTTTACAGTCCCAGATGGCCACTATTTGTCTGTGTGGCCTTCATAGCTCTGGGGTCATGGTGACTGGATGTCACTTCCTTGTTTAAATGGTGTCATGAAGCTAAGATTTATCTCTACACTCGCATATTCTGGAGTTAACATCATTTTGCATATTTTACCAGCTATGCTTGCATCCTGACTTTTCTCTGCACATCCAGCTGAACCTGTGCTAAGATTAAGGACTTTTGTCCTTTGGGGAACGATCTTTATCTTGGTGTCCAGGCATAGAAATTACAACTGTTTTGTCACAACACAGCTGAACAGAGCGACCCTGAGATGGCGCACAAAGACAAATGATTTAAAGATAGCCTAAAAGAAAGTTACGGGCAAAAAGTGTCCATCCAGCAGTACTTTTTCTGACTCTTGACATCTATTCATAACAGGAGGTGGTGGATTTTGGAATCCAAAGCTGGGATCCTAATACTGGGATGTTGGCATGGGACACCAATAGAAACCCACAATTTGTGTTGGACATGTCTAAATGACTTGGAGAAAACTAAAGAGGGTAGGACCAGAAATTCATTTTAAAAGGATATGACACTGATTTCTTTGTCACTCAGAAGCTCGATTGAAACACCATAGAAACCCATGTCCCCATCCCAACATCCCGGTAACTTTCGGCATGTGAGAATACTGTCTTCCCGCAGCCCACTGAGGAAGACAGGGCCTCAACAGCACTGAGGTATACATCACTTGCTTGCCATATGTGCTCTCTACCATGTTAAATTTAGAAAAGAATTCATTTCCATATAAATGTGCTTATTGAGAGCCAAGTCCTGCACGTTTCTGTTTCAAAGTCCACACCTCATTTGAGTCGTGCAGGGGGTTAATACAGTACAAGTTCATCTTTACAAATGTTAGCAAGATTTTTTTTCATAGTATCATGAAATTATGGAGCTGAAGGCCAAGAAGAGCCTTGCAGAGATTGTGTGTCCAATATCCTGCCTGGAGGCAGGTTCAAACTCTTCCTGACAGATGTTTGTCTAATTGATTCTTAAAACCCTTCCACGGAACAGACTCTACGACACCTATAGGGGTCTTGTTCCAGTGTTTCACTGCCCTTATGCTTGGAAAGAGTTTTCTAATGTATAAGTCTGTTGTAAGTTTAGCTGATTTCTTCTTGTTCCTTTCCTAACGGATGTGGAGGACAATTGATGACCATTTTTGTTACCGTGGTAGGAAAGGGTAAGTGGCGTCTCCCAGGATAAGAAAAGGATTAGCTGTTTAAAAAAAAAATTCCCTCTTGATGCAGCTGTGGCCTCCTCATCCTTTTTGTATTCCTTTAGGTCCAGCACCAGGAGCTGGTGGGGAAGAGGAAGCTGCTAACATGGCAACTGGTTTTACCACAGTAATCTGGCAGTGGCACGTCAAGATCCTGTGTAATCCCAAGTATTAGCATCATGGCACAGAGGACTGTCTCATCCATAATAGTCTACTGGGAGTTTGAAAATACTGTTGGCACTCGAGAAGAGGTGCATCACGGGATGGAGAGAGAGGAATCACGGGAGTTTTAGAGTTCACCCTCTAGATAGGGAACACAATGAGTTTCAGTTAGCTTTTGCTAGATATCGCTGCACGTCTTGTGGGAATAATCCCATGAAATGGGAGGTGTGGCAGCATTCCCGTGGAGGATACTCAAACTGCCCAAGGTGTGCCTTGAGGAAATCCTTGCCTCCCCAAGGTGCAAACAGTGACACAGCGTGAAATCCCTGCCGTGCCAATGTGCAAACAGTGACACAGAGCTAGCTGTTGGTTTTCTAGGTAACTTGTCTCAGTGCTGATCCATGCTTATAGAAAGCAAGTTCTTCCTAGTCTCCAACTGATGGCCTCTCTCTTATAGCTCGAGGTCATTGCTCTTAGTCCTGTTCCATTTGGCCACAAAGACAAGGCTGTGTTCATACTCTTTATAATCACCTTTCAGATATTTGAAGACTGCTATCAAGTCCCCACTAAGTCTTCTCTTTTCCAGACTAAATAACCCCAGCTCTTTCAGCCTTTCCTCATATATCATGTTTCCCAGACCTTTAATCATTTTTTTATTTTATTTTTTTTTTTGTTGCTCTTCAGCAGACACTTTCCATTCTGCCCAAAGTTGTCCTGAAGTGTGGATCCCAAAACTGGATACTTCTGGGCAGCTGCCTGCTGGAAACTTCTAGTTTAGCAGTAGCCTCTCTACAGCAGCAGTCCAGACAGTACCATCCTGAGAAATTGCCACTCATGATTTAGGACAAGGATTCTCAACCAGGGTGGTGAGGCACTTTGGGGTGCTTTGAGATGGTTTCAAGGGTGCCACACAAAGTTAAACACTGCTAGGTGTGCAAACACGAATCCACAGCATTAAAAACATTGACCCTTTGTGAGTGTCTGCGTTCTTTGCAATAGAATCGCGCTATTATTTTCCTGTAGTCAATAGAGTGTAAATGAAGAGCTGGCATTGCCTGAGAGGTTCAGTGAACTCTAACACAGGGTGTCTGTCTTAAGTCTAAAAAGGCTGAGAGCCACTGCCTGAAGATGTATAAGATGTATTGTGCCTCTGTAAGCACCTCCTGCACCAGTGCAACCATACGCTTAAAAAAGCATCATCTGCCTGTAGACACGTAAAACAGCTTTCCTCAGCTTCTGGGAATGAAGGGACTTCTTAGTACTTCACCGGTAAGTGGGTTTGTGAGTATTCTGGGGGAACCAGATGCTAATTCATGGAAGCTACTTTCATGCTGAGTCTTGTATAGGGTTCTTGCTGCATGTCAGCTTCATAAATGTAAATCTTTGTGGTATGGAGGATATTTGCCAAAAGTACCAGTAACTGTCAGAGGTTAAAATATGTCCACGTTTGCTTTTTTCCTGAAAAAGAAAGCATTAAAGTCTTTTTTTTCTTATAAAAATTACACTTATCTAAGAAGTTGTTCTATTATCTTACTGCCATTCACAAAGTAACAGAGAAAATGGGTAAGGAAATTAACTTTTTAAAAGTCCTTGATTAATAAATGCAATACATTGGATGTCATCATATGGACATTTGCAGGGAGTGTTTAGACATTAAGGATAAGTAACCTCTATAGGGCTCAAAACTTAAGCCCCCCCCTCCATTCACCCCCCAAAACATAAAATTATGCAAGTGAGTAAAACTCCACGAATACTCCATGAACAATGATGGATCAGAACTGATCCTCAGACTCATGCTTGCATCTCTTTGGTGGTCTGGCAATACCTCCTGCAGCCTAAAGCATGTAGGATAACAGGCTGCTTCAATTAGAATGGCTTTAGGACTTTGGCTCTCTGTGCTGCTTTCACTATCTGGGTTTCATGCCAGGTGTACAGCACTTTCTACTCTAGAGGTCAGTATAATGTTAAGAATAGAAAAAAAAAAGAGATACGTATTTCTTTTCCCATGTTCCAAAATGAACTCTAAATTACACTGTGCCCAATAGAAGATGGATTTTTTTTTTTCTTTTTGGGTAATGTATTTATAAAAGTGCAACATTCAGTATAGCAAGCTCAGGGGAAAATGATCGCTGAAGCTGTTTATCAAAGGGAGGTTATGAATGTACTAGACAATTTCTAGAGCCATAGACAAGAACAATGTGAGCATGGTATTGTTTGTGTTGTGGGGTGGGGGTGGTGAGGGGGATACACAGGGAGAAATTCTGGGCCTATACATCACCCCAGATTTATTTATGAATGCCCTACTGGGACTATCGTAACCTTTTGCTGGCCTTTTGCATACGGTTGAATTTTACCTAATGAATAATAGAAACAAAGTATAAAACATTTCTGAAATCATTTGTAAAATGCTTAGTTTCAGTAAAAGAATGTTCTCTATTAGAAGCAGAGATGAGCCATATCCTGTATATGATATTTCTGTTGTGACTTGCACACTAGGGCTAAGTACAGATGTTCAAAAAGCCCAAGGCAGAATTGGCCAAGCTTACATAGGTTTCTGTAAGCGGCTTAGGTTAGTTTTGGAAGTGAACAGATCACATGTTCACCCTTTTGGGGGGGGTGGGCAGTTTGCATGCAGGCTGCCTGCACTGGCCAAGGCCAGCAGGGTCCCCAGCATGAACTACATGTGGCCCCGGCAGCTGGGGGGCATGGCGACGGCGGGAGCACAATGGTGGTAAGCAGGGGACCTTCTGCAGATGCTGCCAGTGCTGTTGGCACGGGGGGGAGTGGGAAGGGGCCCTAGTGCCGACTGCGTTGGCGGTGTCTTTTTGTAGGGGGTGCACCACCATGCTCAGGGGGTGCATGTGTACCCGCATGCACCCTCTATGCATCACTCCTGCTCCCCAGGCTGTTGGAGTCTGCTGAACACAGCTGAACAACCAGACCACCCATGACTGGCTGCCAGGAACAGCTGAGCGCCCCTCCGCACCTCCCTCATCATCATCAGCCACTGGCACGTGTCAGCTTCAGGCAGGCAGTGGAGGCTACCATGCTTACCAATCCCCTGCAGCCCAGTGGGGGTCCTTGGGTGGGCCCCCCATGAGGACATTGACTTAATTCAAATCGATTGGAGATCTGACTTGAATTGAAGCACCAATCTAACCTAAATCAATTAAGTTTGAGTGCACTTTCAATCCAGGTTTATCTTAGATTGGGTTCTGCCCTTTTTAAACCAGTCTGTGCATGCTGAACTTCTGTTCTGTTACAGGTTTAGACCGGCTTCTGAGCACTTACACCAGTAAAAGTGTTAATGTCTGTACCTAGCCCATATCCATCTAATGCACCTTTCACTGTCTTCAGTAGCATCAAAGGACTTGACACAGATCTCCAGAAATGCCAACAAGACAGCTAAGTCACATAAATACCCCAGGAATGTCAGGTACCTAGTCCTTTTTAGATGCATGCAAATAGTACTAAGATTTCTGCAAATATTTGTCCCAAATTGTAAATGCTTCAGTAATG
This sequence comes from Crocodylus siamensis, assembly GCF_052110815.1. Taxonomy (NCBI): domain Eukaryota; kingdom Metazoa; phylum Chordata; order Crocodylia; family Crocodylidae; genus Crocodylus; species Crocodylus siamensis. Next base: position 88,706,911 of record NC_143400.1, on the reverse strand, counting down.
TTTGCACTCCTTGTTTTGTTCACTTCCTGCAAATACTTAACCAGCTGGGCCTGAAAGTAAAATTTAGTGTCTCGCATGGCTGTGAAATAGAGGTCAAATTTTACATTTACACATGGTTGCATGATTATTGGGTAAGGTAACAGTGCGACATCCTGTGTTTTGATCAACAATGATTAAGCAAGGCATTTTGCATGGGGAACACTGAATATCCACAAAGAACTTTTCAAAGTTGGTTCTCAGTATTTAAAAACCATGCCACTGCAGAGGAGAGTAAAAATTATTCCAGTGCCCTGATTCCATACTTTTTTGTGTTGGGATACCTTTAAAGCTCAACTCTGAATTTCTTGAATTTATAATGCTTAATACTGGAATAATTAAAGCATCCCTATAAATATTATTTTATCATAAATTCTTGATATGTCCTTTGAATGTCAACTCAGAATCTTTTTTTTGCCTGGGAGTAACTGAATAAAAATCAAATCTTCTTACAGATATCCTGAAAGTAGAAGTTAAACATTAGAACTGATTTATATAACATTTTTCATACCAAACAATTTGTTCAGCTTTTTCAGCGTTTGTTTTTCTCTAAAATTCATTTTAGCAAAAATCTGCAAATCATTACTGTTTTCTGTAACTATAATCGTGTTATTCAAGAGTTTTTGGTAAATAGTTTAGAAGGATATTATTCAGGCACTGCATTTGCTCACAAACCATTAAAAAATTGTCCACTTTTATTATTCACAGTGCGTGATTAGGCATGAGGTATATTTTCTGCTCTGATTTAATGACTGAAACATTTTGACAGGGAGTACGAAATGATGAGTGACAAATAGTAAATAACATGCAGCTTAGTGGAGCCGTGAACATTTTTAGGAATACCATGGCTGTGAATCATATTTGAGCCATTCGCTCTCTGTGTACCATCAAATATTTTAAAATCATTTGACCTTTCCTTTAAAAATGCATAACCTTAATCATCAGTGATGAATAAACCCTTCATGCACCTCGGCCTCCGTGGTACCTAAAAAAAAAAAAGGCAAATTCTGAATAGTGGAAGACATAGGGACAAATTGTGTCATTTCTAACTCAGAGCAATAACTAAATTGAAAAACCTAGTGGTTTGCTGTTTTTTTTTCTCAGTTTCAAAATCTACGCTTAGTTATTTCTTGCTAGACACCTTGGCTACATGCTTTGTCCCCCTTTTGTCCTCTGTAAGAGAGGTTGATATTTGGATACGGACTGCATTTCTGTTCTAGAAGTGTTGAGTGTCATCATTCTGGACTCAGCCAGCATCTTGCTTGCTGCTTAGCGGCGGAGTTGCTGGGCTCCTATACATGTGCAGGGAGCCGGTGCCGATGCACTAGAAATCCAGCACATCAGAGTTGACTCGATTAATCGAATCTGCTGGAGCGTGGGCATTAACATGCTCAAGCAGGTCTCAAATGTCATGTGTATCAGCGTCCCTGAACTGAAACATGGTGGCAGGGTGCTTTGAATTAAAGCTTGTTCCATGAGCTTTAGTTCAAAGTGCCCTGCCGCCATTTTTCAGTGCAGGGGATGCTGATACACGTGATGCTCGGGCACTTTTAATTAGCATGCCTCTAATTAAAATCCCCCCCCCCCCCCCCCACTCATGCTTCCTGGAGCACATGTAAAAATGCCCGTTGTTTCTTGGATAAATGATAAAACCAGTTTCCAATCTCTTGTGTTTATTTCAAAGCCGCATGGAACGTTTCTTGATGGATGGACTTTTCTTGACCATTAGCTGCAGGACCTTAGTGAGAGTTGTCCAGGTAGGAATCTTAATTTTCCTGCAGAAACAACTGGGAATTTTGTTACTTTATAAGCTAAAGTTACATTTTGCCATCAAACAATAGCCATTTTCTAAAACACAAGGTAGCTTCACGACAAGATTGGGTGAAGTGATTCCCGCTTATCCTATGTCAACATTGCAGAGGAATTCTGGAGTCCTTGTGCCATGTAAGTGGAAAACATTAAGTTATCATTGTGATTTAGCAATATTATAGGTAGTTCTTTTCCCTGACCAACGCTATAGCTATTGATTGCTTTTTCTGCACTCCTTTGGTGTATATGGTAGTTTATTTATTTGATTTATATGCTGTTCTAGCTAAAAAAAAAAAAAAAAAAAGGCTCAGGGCGGTGTACAATAAAGACCAGTTATGCCATAAAACAGATCAAATATTAAATAAAATAGTAAATGACGAAGAGAGAAATCCCCAAACAATACCCCCAACTTAAACCTGTCAGCTAAAAGCCTACTCAAATAGGAAGGTCTTACATTTCCAAAAGATGTCCAGGTTTGGATTCTGGGAGTAATGGAGTTTACAAGCTGAGAAGCAGCTATTGAAAACAATCTCCCATGTATTTCAGTGTGCCCGATTAAAGAAGAGATCTTTACATTCAGATAAGTGCCCTTTTCAAGATATGATCCTCCTATAGAACTTATCCATGCAAAACTTCTAGTAGCTGGGACCATGTTGATCTCCTGCCAGTGGGATCAGTATCTATCGTTTTTGAAGGGGGGGATGTAACAGCATTTTTATGGCAGTGGACAATGACAAAAACCACCGCCAATTTCCCATTGCCTTTTCTGTTGCAAAAACCCATAATCTGTAGGAAGACATAGCAGCTGTCTCTGGAAGATTAATAGCTCTCCAGTGGTAACAGATTTTCCACCACCCCGAACGCAGGACGCTCATCAGAAACCCTCTGATGAGTTTATCATTTGAACTTTGAATCCAATGGGAAAGTCAAGATGTAAACTCCTCTGTGATGGTGATTTGTGGTCTAGAACCAGATTTTCAGGGACAGATTATTAAACAGTGTAAGAGTGATATAAGTACATGTCTCTGAGAATGTGAATCAGAGGAAAGCACCTGACAAAGATCTCACTGTACAACCTTAATAGATTGTAAATTAGACAGGTTTGACACAGCCTTGTGTTGAAATAACCAACAGTACCTTTAAATAGAGTATGCTGGACTGCTTTTTGGTGCTCAGATGGGGTTTCTGCTGTAGCTTTCCTCCTGCTTTAGATATGCAATTCCTACTTTCTCTGCTTTTATGCGCTAGTTTGGAAAAGTACACAGTTTGAAACTGCATGCTGTAAAACGCTGAACTCTTATGTATTTGGGGTCTTCTTCACATCTTCCATTAATGACAAGGTTTGGAGCTATTACATGATGTAGTGAACAGACTGGTACCTTTCAGCACTGGCATTATTCCCGCCTGAAAAAACACCTTTCTTTCCATCCAAGCAATCCAAAGTCACCTGTAAGCAGGAGGGGGTCACACAAGGGGTGTACACCAGTGAAAGAGTGAAGACCATTTCAATGACAGACAAAGTTCTTTGGGTCAAAGCGATATCTTTTGTTAGCCCAGCTAAAGTGAAAAGTGTCCTTAGACCAACAGGGCTACAGTCAACACCCCCAAAACATGGACGGTTTTGCTATTTCAATAGCATTTTGTGATGCTAAAGAGCTCTTTAGCACATGTTGGTACCTGAAGGGAGGTGCTTTTTCCCCTTTGTGGCCTAGTAGCTCAGGAACCTGATAGAAGCCTCCATTGCCTCTAGGTCACCCTCAGGGGTGCGTTGCACAGATCTAGAAACACGGCCATGCCTTAGAGTGGTCTTGAGCATGTGCTCCTGACCCGGCTTAAGTAGAGTCTATGAGTAGTACTGGGCACATGCTCAGGGCTGTCTCATCCTTGACAGCTGGTGTGCCTAGGGCAAAAGTGAGTGTGCAAGGCCTGCTTCATGGTCATGTGACCTGGAGGTGGTAGAGCCATGCCCCGGGAGTTGGGAAACCTGGATTCTGTTCTCGGTTCTGCTGCCGACCCATTTGTGCCCTTGGCAAATCACCCCAACTCTGTGTCTTATTTTGTTTCCAACCCAGTGTTTGTCATCTGTTCAGACTGTGAGTCTGTTGCTTTGTGCTCAGAAAGTGCCCAACTCAGTGGGGCCCAGACCCCCTCTAAGAGATCTAGACAAAAAATATAGATATGGACCCTAAACCCATGTGCAATATGCATAAATTATTACATACAATGTATGTATTATTAGACATAATTAATCATCTCCACTTTAAAGATGGGATACTGAAATAACGGAGTTACAGCAAGTCGAAGGCCAAACATTTTCAAGCACGAACTCTAATTCTGGGCACCTTGCTATTAGATACCCGGTGATACAGTTAGAGCTGATTTGAATTCACACAAAAGAATTGGACTGCTTGGAGCTGTGTGCGTGGGAGGTGAGAGCTCTGCGAAAGCAGCTGTATAATAGTCTGGTACATGTACTGGAGGTGGGCAACTGAATTAAAATTCTCAGTCCTCCAAGAGTGTTCGTGCAACTCCTTATAATGGATGAAGCAGACACCTTCACAGGCTAGAAGATAAATGCTGGAAAAACTGAAACAAGAGTGCTAGCTTTGCCATCTTTCTCTTTTCTAATTGCTGTGGATCATGTCCTGCTACAGACAATTAGGCTTGATTCTCAGTTGGTGTAGCTCAGTGGTTCCTGACCTTCTCAGACTCATGGCAACCCTCAGAAAATGTCAGCTCTTAGCTTCCATGCATTGTTTGACTAGGAAAAAAAAATAATTGAGCAATTCTTATGTTGCAAAGAACTCAGACTGTCCATAACTGGGCAGAATGCTTTTGGGTTCCTATTTGAAATCTCTGGGTTTATCTTGTGACTCGCATATAGATATCTGCAGTCCTAGTTTTGTGCAGTATCCTGAGGCACCCTTAAAAGGAACTCATGGCACCTTGGTGAGAATCATTGGTGCAACTAAACTATTATGGAACTTAAATGGAATTGTGCTGATTCGCCCCAGCTGAAAACCTGATGCTTTTTGGACTGATGTTTAAATTAGAAACATCAGCAAGAATCGCAGTATACAAGTTGTCTGCATTTTGGAACAAGACAGTCTGGGGTATTTATATATTAGGATCCGTCTGAAAAAATCATCACTACTAGAAGGCAGCTAGTGAGACTGAATGAAATCGGTATGTGTGCCCATATTATCGCTGGGCACGTTCTCTGCAGTAATGCATCTGGAAAGCATTTTCAGCCAAGCTGAATATAAAAAGCGTCCAGGATTGGTAATGCAAGGTTAAAGCTTAGGTGGTGCAGAACACCTTCAATTCCCTGCCTCTGAGAAGCATCAAATGCTTTAAAATTCTCAAGAGATGCTACACAGGATTGGGTCAAGTTACTGGGAAATAATTGTATAGGCATATATGAACCATATTATAAACTACCATTTTTAGTAGAATTCCACGTTAAAATCAATTGGGATTATCCTTTAAAGCAGATGACTTTTTGCAAATGACTAATCTCTTAGCTATTCTTGGCTACAGTCAAGTCTGAATTAAATCCACCAGTTGATCAAAGTCTGATACCAGAACAGAATCCGGGCCATGATATTTTCTCTATTAAATTAAAATGAGAACAGAACAAACAGCATAAAAATAAAGCTGAGTCCAAGGGAATTGTGCAGACTATTATTGAAGTAGTAGAAAGGAATCCATTAATCCTGGATACAGGTGTGGCTGGAAGTCATATTCTCTGAAGCCTGTAGTCCTGTGAAGCCATGAGAGGCAGAGGTAGGTATTTTGCTTTTCTTTTGCATACGTCTCCTGTTAAAAAAGGTGTTGGAAGAGGAAGAATGGGCTAGTTCTAATATACATTGCTGTAAGAGGAGAGCGGGTATGTATCTGTATTTCACATGGGCTAAAATCTCTCAAAAGGTTAGAGGTGTTTGAGAGAATCCACCTCTTGTATGAATGTAATTAGAAGAAAAATTAAGCCCCACTTACAGTTAGATAACGGTGAATCAAGTCTTTTTTTCCCCAAAGAAACAACAGCACTTTTCCCAGTTACATTTTCAGAATTACATAGTTCTGTGAACTGCTGGTATTGAAGTATGTGAGTAATTAATGTTGCTATAAACCTGAGGTCCTGTAATACAGACATCAATATAAATGCTCTCAGCAATAAAGGAATATGTTATGTTAAGCTGGGTATTCATTGATCAGTTAAAAATGCATTAAAAAGCTCTACTTCCAAAACACAGGATTTATAAGGGGGACATTATTGGATTAAAAAAAACAAAAATCAAAAAAAAAATCAAAAAAAAAATCACACAATTCATAATGTTCTTGCTTAAGACATGAATGTCTTAGAATTTAAGAAATAAAATGTACATGTCACTGTTCATCTTGCTTATTTACTTACTTCAACTTTCCTAATGTACATCTTGGAAGTCAAGTTCACTAGTCTTCAGAGTTTTATTAGCAGTTACTCTTCCAACATTTTGATTGCTATGCTACTGCACTCCACTGACTTTAGTGGAGATACTCCTGATTTACACCACTGCAAGTGACAGATCTTCAGGCCCATTTATCTAAAGCGAGGTCTATAGAAGGAGAGTAATTGCAATGGGGCTCTGGGTCACATCTTCGACTGATGTGAATTGGCTTGCCTGTGCTGAAGGGATGGATCCCAGCTGGAGATCTGGCCCTGTGGATGGAGTCAGATTTGCTTTCAAGTTCATAGCAAGGCACATGAGTTAAATTTTGGTTTGAAAAGATCATGAAAGAGAAAATGAGTGCTGAGCTCAAACCAGCTACCACCCATCTTCTGTTTCTATTCCTTTCACCACTTGCAACACATCCTCCTCCTCCCTGCTTCTTTGGGGCTGAGAATGCAGCACTGCTGTTCTTACCAAAGCCTGCCAGTAAATCTCTCTAGTATAACAGTGCTTGTTTATTTTTACTCCAGAGACATTTTAGCCCAACTTTTATTACTCTTTATGCACCTAAATGCAAGTTTTTAAGTCATGTAAGTGGAATTGTATGCACATTTCGTGATTCTGTTGCCTGCACAGTTTTGTTTTACTGGTAGGGTGATAAATGCTGCGTAAACCCCTGCTTGGTCTGTCACTGGTTAGGAGCAACGACGTAGGGGTGGGGGGTGGAACCCCTCCCCAGTCAGAGCATCCTGCCAGGGCCTGGCCACGCCCCCTCAGCTCAGCACTGGAAGGGAAGGGAGGGCTGCTCTAGCACCCCCCAGCTTCCAGCCTGAGTCACTGCAGGCATGTGAGGGCATTTTTTCAGCCCAGAGGGGTGTCTGTGTGCTTACAAATTGATTCAACCTAGGCAGATTAGATTAACCTGCAAAGATTGAATCAATTCAGGCTTAGGCTCTTTGAATATCTGTCCCTAACCCAGAGGAGGAGAAGGAGAGCCTACCCATGTTTTAGCCCCGGTACTTTAGGGCGTTTGCCCAGGAATGGGCGCTCCTCCCCACATGGGCTCAGGGAAGAGTTGGATCTGAAGGGTGCTGCCTGCAAGCTGGGATAGCACCTGTGCAGGTAGCACCCCACCTGGGCTGCCCCCAGGGGCCCCACCACTGCAGAAGGAAGGACTGGGCCCCCCCACAGCTCAGGGGTTGCACAGGCAGGCAGGCTCTGCTAAGGGGAAAAAAAAAAAAAGAAAAGAAAAAAAGCAGAGGGAGGCCCAATCTTTTTAATTTTTTTCCCCCCCATGGAGCTTGCCTGCATCTCCCACAGCTGAGGTGCGAGCTGCTGGCAGGCCCTGAGCTGCAGAGGGCCCCATATCTTCCCTTCACTGCGGTGGCAACCCTGGGCTGCTACCCACCCAGGTGGTCCTGGGAGGGGAGGGGGCATCACCACTGTGGAGGGAAGGACCAGGGCCCCCAGAAACTCGGGGGCTACTCAGCCCACTGGCAGCTCGCCCCCGGCTGTGGGAAAGGTGGGCAGGCTCCACAGGAAAAACAAACCAACCAACAAACAAAAGGATTGGGCCCCTCACCATAATGATGATGGAAGCCACTAAATTGAAACGGTTGGTTTTTTAACCATCACGGTTAAAAACCCACCCTTTCAATTTAGGGCCCTCCCCCTGTGTCACATGTACAAGCAACCATCGAGCTTAAAACCATATCTAAGCAAGCTTCACAAACCAACCATGTGGCATTTTTCTGCTTGCAGTAACGGGGAGTGGGGAAAAGTGTGCAGACATACCCAGAGAGGATTTTCCAGGTTGCTTGGTACTCCACCAACCTGCCTGGGCCTGGGTAGGCTTTGAGGCAGGGAGTGGTACAGTGAATAAAACCCAAATGGCCTAGGAAGTAACTTTTTGGACAGGATATTTTTAAACTCTCAAATGCATCTCATTCCCAAGACATCCCACAGAGAACATCAGTCAGACTGTATATTTAGGAGCTGAAATATTTCAGTTTTATTTGCAACTAGACAACCCTGAAATGTTGATGTTCTGCTAACATGTTTTGGAAAACGTCGATAGTGCGCGTATCCTTGAACCTGCTGAGCTAAGGGCATTCCTACTGTGCTGATGTGAAGGCCACGCAGCTGAGCAGAGTTGCTAGGCTTCAGTGGTTTTTAGAGGGTATTAAGCTTCTCCCTCTTTTATCCTTGGAAGCACAACCTGGGAAAGGCTGTGGATGACTAAAACATCAGTGCCTTGCTTGCCTTCGCACCTCCATTTACTTACTAAACATTCCTGTACCAGACAAGCTTCTGAGGTTCTGCTTGTGGCCCCAGTGCTGAAAAAGGCTGCCCCCCCTCACTTTAACTGCCTCCTTCCCTCTCTACTACTGAAGACTGGCATCACCGATTCAGCCCCTGCATCGCTTTGAACACAATTATTATTTCTTGCTGCCCTTTTCTCTGCTCACTTTTCAAATCCTCCCCTGTCTTTGCTTAAATACTCCTGAGATTGAGTTCTATCACTTTAAGCATGGCAGGAACCTCACAGATTGGCAAATTTCCCATGGGTGGCTTGTACAATTCCTTGTTTTCTGCTTTTCCCCCATCAATTTCTCGCTCGTGATTGTGAATCTAGTTACTCTCCATTTGGCATTGGCTGTACTCCAGTTGTGTAACGGAGGGGAGGTAAGTGGGGGGAAGCCGTCCTGGATACCACCTTTGTGTCAGGGGCACACAAGTAGCTGCCAATGCAGTGGCAGTGTACTGTGCTGCTATGATCAGCATAGCCGTAGCTGATGTCCCATGCATTGTGGCTGCCCCAGGCGCAGAGCTTCCCTGATACACTTCTGCCAGACCCTGTAGTCTTGCTTGACCAAAGATGCTGCTGTTCTCCATGGGTTGGGGTTTTGTACTATCCGTGGCTAATGTACTGCAGTGTGAATAACCGATCCGGCAGAAGTCCCCAAAATGCATAGGATGGGACCTTTTGTTTGGCTTGCAATGAAATGTTTGGTTTGCAGAATTTATTTTTTCTTTAATTAAATCTTTAGTCAAATTTCAAACCAAACTTGTTTTGGGAATACACTTTCAAGGGATCACACTACAGAAAAGGCCTTCAGCTTCAAACTGCCATCAAGGTGAGCAATTGCCATCAGGAAGTTCTTTCCTTGCCTTCTCCTATGGCTTCATTGTAACTTTCAATTCCTCCCTTAACAAAAAACCCATGGTAACTGGTGAAAAGCTAGTAACCGGAGAGCCACAAGGTTTAGCATCCCTTAGGAGTGTGACTAGTGGACTGTGTTGGAGGGTATTTAAATCACAGTTCCATCCCTACCTTCAAAAAAATGATAATATATGAAATTTAATGGCTGAGGAAATGGAAGGATTCTTAGGTAAGTGAAGCTCTAATACAATATGTAAGACTGAATGAAAAATAAATTAATTTTAAATGGTTTGCAATCATACAAAAGGCTCATCTGCTGCATATAACATGCTCAGTAAAATAATATCCTTTAATGTGGCTGAACTGTTCACGCTTTTCATGTAGCTGCATCTAATTGTAGTGCTCTGAAAGTAAGCCAATTCTGCCACTGCCTTCCTTTGAGAAAAATGATGATTCAACAGTTGAGTAACATTGTAAGTGGCCATTAATTAATTCTTAATTAATGCAGAATGAAAATTAAGCAGCTATACTTTATAGATCATCAGCCTGAATACCATGCATTCATTATGATCATTTATCCTGAAATGAATACCAGTTAAAGTGAATAATCAAAACCTTAAAATATTATCAACAGCTGAATTACATTTATTAGTTAAATTTTACATACACACACACGAAAGTTTAGGTTATATTTTCACATTTACATTGGGAGCATTTAAAATGTTTTGATCGGTTAGAATTAACTCATATTAATTTAAATGTAAATCATCACATATTTTGATAAATAATGCTCCAGGAATACTTCATAACATTGTGATTTTCAGTTTGCCTTAATTAAAAGAAGAATGTGTGTGTATGTGCACACATGCGCATGCAAGTTTGACTAGATTTACCCCAAATTACTTCCTTCAGTAAATCTTAAGGATCAAAGACTCTTCATCAAGGGTGTTTTTGTGATGAAGCTGAACTGTTCTCATAATGTAAGTCTTGTGCTATGGGTCTTACATGGTGCGTCTACACCAGTCGCAGTGCGTCTAGGCCTGACCACTCTTAAGCATGCCTGCTCCCATACTCATCCATTACATCTGGAAATAAGGCAACGAAGTTGGGCCGGTGTGCACTGTAGACACAACCACATGCTACAAAAGCATAGGCCTCGTCGTGCCACTCAGTTTACAAATGGGTTTGGTTAAACCAGTGCAAGGTCCTGTGTGGATGCAATTATATCAGTTTAAAACAAGTTTTATTGGTTTGCTTCACCTCAATAAATTTGCTGCCCCATGCTAAACCAGTATAAATTCTGACTTATTTAAAGTGTGTCCACACAGACTTCGCATCAGTTTAATGTTACTGGCTCAGAGTTTGTCAAGCTAATGAAACTTTGTGTGAGCTCTGGATATAATGGTAGCCTTTACTCATGGTGTATAATACCTCTACAAGTAATCCATGCTTCTCACCAGTAGGATCTTTTTTCCAAGTAAGATACTATTTGATACATAAAAGGAGTTTGAATCAGGTCTCAGTGAAATTCCTTGTGTCGTATACATAGGCTTCCATGTATTTTTATATGAATAAGTTTGCTGATTGTGGGGCAATTGTATAAAGTTACACCAAACCAAACGTGTTGTACTGCAAGGGATTTTTGTTTAAGTAGGTCAGAACTTTTTCTATAATGTTTTCTTTATAAAACTATTCTGGCCAAGCTACAGAGGTCAGATTCATAATTCACACACTAGCTTCACTAAAGATCTCAGCATGTTTCACAATGTTTATCATTCCACAGACGAACTAAGTCTGTGCATTCATGGTTATTAAACCATAATTTTTTCCTCATGCTCAAGTGGCTGATTTTTATGTTGCCTCCTGTGGGGCTTTCTATTTAAGAAAACCTACTGAATGAACTGACCAAGAGAATATGTCTGTTCCCAAAGGGGGAAAAAAAAGCCCCAAATCGGATTCCATTGTGATAGGCCTCGATCGGTCATTCTCAACTTCAAGCCTTAAGACGCCCCTTGTTAGATGCAAGGAACCTCTCAGAAAATGCCAGCTCTTGTCTTTCACTCACTTTGTAACTTTGGAAAAATTTTTGAGCAATTCTTTTGTGATGATCTCAGACCACAGCAGGTCAGAATGTTTCTGGCTCTATGTATCCTGTTTGAAATCTCTGGGTTTATCTTGTGATTCATGTGTAGGTATTTGCACACCTGACCATGCTAATAATGCATGGCAGCCTTTGTTACCCTTAAAAGGATCCTGTTACAGCCTGGTTAGAATCTCTGCCCTAGATACTTCTGAAGCAAAATACAGAAAAGAATTTATTTGCAGAAGCTATGTGTTTAACAACGTGATGCTTGCGTTGGAGATATTCAGCCATGCAAATTTCTAAAGGCTTTTCAGTAGAGAGTACTAATGACTAGGTTACTTTAAATATCTTAGACAGCCAGGCAGCCCAGGGATTGGAGTCCTTTGCTGTTTATACATAAGCTGTGGGAGGCATTGGGGGGCAGGGAGCTTTAATTAGCATGGGTCTTGGAGTCGGGCTTCTTGGAAGCGCTTTAATTAAAACGCTTACAGTGTCATATGTACCAGTGTCCCTGCACTGAAAAATGGTGGCCGAGGCACTTTAACTAACAATGGCGCAATCTCCCTCTTCATCGTGCATTTAACGAAATAAAAAGGATGTCACAGGTCTTGCACAGAAATATATAGATTCACATTAAGGCCCTATTTCATATTAGTAAGTGTGGAAGAATCCGCTTTGTCTTCTGTATATACTGGACTCTGGCTCAGTACTTCTGTACTCAGGGAAGGTTGACCTGATGACTGGTGGGTCCTAAATGTTGGACAAACTCAAACCACTTGGACAAACAACTAGGAAGGAGTAGAAGAGCATTACTCAGGCTTGCAGAGATTAAGTTGGGAAGGCCAAAGCAAAACTGGAGTTGCAGCTAGCAAGGTACATGAAGGGTAACAAGAAGGGTTTCTACAAGTGTGTCAGTAGCAAGAGGAAGACCATGTAAAGTGTGGGTCCCTTACTGATTGGGTTGGGGTGCGGGGGGAGAGGGGCAACCTAGCGATAGATGATGGAAAAAAAAAGCTAAAGTACTCAATAGGTGAGTCCAGATGTGCGGGAATGAAATTTTTTTTCCTGCACTGCAAGTTTGAGATGCGGGGAGAAAATTAGACCTCTGGATAGCCAGGGGTCTAAAATAACAAGTTTAAAAAAGCAGAGCAGGCAACCAGAGGCTGGGTCCTCCACAGAGTCCTCCACAGAGACGCTCTGGCTGCCAGAACATCTCTGTGGTTGGCCCCTTGCCCTGGTGCTGTAACATGGCTGGCGAGGCCATGTTTTCAGCACTAGGGCTCCAGTGCTGGTAAGGGGTCGGGGAGGCTGGAGGAGGGGGAGGGGGGACTCCCAGTGGCCCCATCCACTCCCCCAGCCCTCCCAACCCCTGCCCTGGCTGGCCCCACCCCCCACCATCCTCCCTGAGGCCCCCTCCCCCTGTCCAGGCTGGCCCCAGCCTCCCCACCCCATAGTTTAACCCTCCCCTGGCACTCACCAGTAATCTAGCTGCTGTTTGGCTGACTGGGGCCCCACCCACACAGGGCAGGGCAGGGTGACAGCCCTAACAGCCCCAGCCCAGGCCCTACTGCCCCCCGCTGTCCTGTGCTGCCCAGGGAGGCTCTGCCAGGAGGCCCTGGAGCCCCCCCAACCCCTGCTTCTAAGGTAAGCAAAGGCTTTTTTTTCCCCATTTTTTTTTTCCTGTATTTTTCTGGTTTTTTGTTTTTTTTTTTAAGTGACAGTGACTGGGGTTGTGGGGGTAGCCTTGGAGGCCTGGGGGTGCAAGTTGCGGGGTGAGGCTGGGTGGGCCAGCCATTGGGGGATCTGGAGGAGTAGGGGCTGGGACTCAGTGGGGCAGCCATCGGGGGGCTGCAGCAGCTGGTGGGGGATGGGGCCAGGTGGGGCAGCAATCAGGTGGCTGGGGTGAGGCATGTGGGCCTTGCAGAGGGGGTGGTAGCCCCTGTGGGGGGAATTTGGCCCCTGTTGGGGGGCCATACACCTTGTGTGAGGGCCAAACTCCCGTTAATAAAGTCATGCTTTTGGATTTACTGGGAGCGCAGCCAAGAACCAGCTGCAGCCGGTGCCGGTGTGAATACTGAAAATCAAGAAGCAACCACCCCTGGTGTGGGCACACTTGTGCATGCGTGCCAATGCCAAGTCCCTGGCCTGGCTCCTCCAGGAAATTTAAAGCTGCAACAAGCCAACAACGGCCTGGAACTGGAAGTGGTTTCCAGGCAGAAGCCAAAATGACAGGGAGAGAAATTTCAGTGGTCCTGGTAGTTCTGCCTAAAGACAAGCTGTAAGGCGGAAAATAGCTCTGCCCATGCCGGAAAACCTAGGCAAGGAGCTAGACAGACACAGAAAGTTACATTGCCAAGAAGGCTAATGACATACTGGGCTGCATTGGTAGGAGTGGTGGCAGCAGGTCAAGGGAAGTGATTATTCCCCTCTATTCAGCATTGGTGAGGCCACATCTGCAGCACTGTGCCCAATTTTGCACCCCCCCCCCACTACATAAGGGATGCGAACAAATTGGACAGAGTTCAGCAGAGGGCAAACAAAATGGTTAGGGGGCTGGGGTGCATAACTGATGAGGAAAGGCTGAGGGAGCTGGGCTTATTTAGTCTGGAGAAGTGAAGACAGGGGCTTTAGTAGCAGCCTTCAACTACCCGGAATGGGGTCCAAAAGAAGATGGAGCTGGACTGTTCTGAGTGGTGGCAGATGACAGAACAAGGAACAACAGTCTCAAGTTGCAGCGAGAGAAATTTAGGTTAGATATTAGATACTTAAGTGAGATTTAAGTAGTGCATAAGCACTGATCTGGATTGCATGAATTTTGCCATTTGTGAATATTCCTATTAGCTAATTTTGGTTTGCAAGAATGTCCATGGAAAATAAAAGAATGTTCCTGCAAATCTATGCTTCTCTGGGACCTAATCCAGCAATCCAGCCTGGGTCAACCAAAAGCTCCTCTTCTATGGATTACTGGCCTCAGGAAGTAAAAATATGGACTGCAAAGCCTAGTAAGAAATGATCAGGTATCCCGGCTGTAGCCATATTGGTCTCGAAGCAAAAGGAATCAGAATTCATGGTAGAGGTGATCTCTTTTATTAGACCAACTAGATTTTTGCCAAGAGCAAAAAATCTTGAATTGCAAGCTGTGGTGCACAAACACCCTTCTTCAAGCATTGGAGGAAATACTGTATGGCTACAACCTGGATACCTGACACATGGAAGGTATTGAATTTTAGCTGATTTTTAAAATGAAGTCTTCATAATTTTACAAGTCGGAAGCAACTCTGACCACCTGAAACCCGAGACCCTGCTCCCACCTTTGTTCCTGGTAATTTGCAGTATCACAGAGCCTTATTGCAGAGCTGAGAGACACCGCACCGCATAAGAAATGCCTGCCCAGAAAAGCATTCCAGCTTTTTACTCCCCTGTGAAATACGAACACCATAACCAGAAGGAGAGATGACTACCTCCTTCTTACCACCAGAAGACTTCAACATAAACAGACTATTCCAACTTCTCTCTGAGCCTCATTTGCATATAAAATGAACTGTCCCCAACAGGAGCTCTTACCACACCTTCAACTCCTCTATGAAATATGAACTTTCACTTCTACCCAGGAGAACTTTTCCAGTCTTTTCTCCTATGCCTGAAGAAGGGTGTTTGTGCACCACAGCTTGCAATTAAAGGATTCTTTCTTTTTCTTCCAAAAATCCAGTTGATCTAATAAAAGATATCACCTCTACCACACGTTCCAATTCCTTAGTAAGAAATGACACATTACAAATAACAGAGATAAATTGTGCCAAATTGTCTACAGTGGGGTAAAATGTTGGCAGAGAAGCAGCACTTTGAAAACTCCTGACACTGCAACAATCCTCTAAGCAAACTGACATATTCAGAGACCCAATATCCAATGATTTCATTATTAATACAAGCATCCTAACATCTCTTACTCCATAAGCATCTTTCCCTGGGTGTAGAAGTGAATCCCAAAGTGAAACTCGGAAATGTCTGGGTAACTTCACTTGCAAAAAGGCATTAATTTCCTTTTGCTGCCTCTCTGTGTCTTCTTGAGAAGCTCGTTGTTTGCTGCTCACTTTGTTCGGTCCCTTCTGTAGCTGCTGCACCCGGATATTACTTGTCTTACAGGCTGAGGCCAGTGAAAGTGCTCTACTGATCTCCTGGGATAACAGAAAGAGTGGCTTCCTAATGAGAGAATCACCTGAAAGTAAACCTTCTAATAAAGAGCTTAGAAAGGATCTGAACTCCTGAAAGACCTTATTTCCTATCTATTACACACACACTAGAACATGGAAGTTGGTAGCTAGCACTGCCAGAGCATCACCCACAGACAGAAATAAAAGCATCGTCCCCTCTCCAAGTCCCTATGCCCATTTTTGTTAATCTTCCGAATGCATTGCCTTTTCTCCCTTACATCCCATCTAGTAGAATAGAGACACTGAAACTCAAGTGTATAATTTCAAGGCAGCTCTAGCCTCTGTGCTTGCAATCAGAGCACAGTGCACTGATGAGAATGCACGCAGCATTATGCAACTCATTCAGGCTGTAATTATCACTGATTTCCCCCTTCTGTTGTAGAAGAATGGCTACAGAAGTTCACGTGATGGCTCCCAACGGTGTCACTTCCACTGTTTGTTAATTGCTCTGATGACAAACTGTGTCCGTGGTGGTAGGGTGGAGGTGTGGGTAGTGTGCGTTGCTTAAATGCAAGTTTAATTACTGTCAGGATCCTGGTGGATCTCCGTCACACCACTGACTTCCAACAGCACAGAGGCAGCATTTGTACAATCAAGGGGTTCTGTAATGGAAACATTTGTTTTCCTGGCTGCAAGTTTGCAAATGCATTAGCTTCGCCCTGTGGCTCTTCCATAGAAGCTGGTCTGTGTAATCAGCATAAAACGGTTCAAACAGCCCTGAGTACAGGAGTGTCTGGAGGCCTGCTGGCCCAGATGGATTGGTGAAAAGTTTCTTGTATGGATTAGAAACATCTGGCATGTTTGGGAGGAGGTAAAATATATGTTTTTAGGGGGTGCTGTTGGAATACCTCTTAACGGGTGGGATTGGGACTCTCAGATCACATGGCACCGATCAGACAGATCATACTGCTGTTCTTATTTGCCTTGACCCACCACTGCCTGTTGGTACTGTAAACCACGTAGTGACCTTACCAGTGTTGACTGAGTGAGAACTAGGCAGTAACTTCACATTTTGGTCCATGGAAGGAACTGAGGTTGAGAGCTGTAACTGCAGAGGGTAAAGTGGCTGGCCAGGATTATAATCTCAGGCGCAACCAGCATGCGGTTGCCTCCAAAGGGTACAGGGCCGCTTCCCAATTTGTGCATGTATCCTGCAGTCAGATGTCAAACCAGCCATCAGGCAAGTTGTTTCTTTGGGAGCAGGAATCAGATATATTGTATTGCATATTCCTACCTGGCCCACATAGAGTCATCCTACTCCACTCTGGTCTAATGTCTCTCATCCTGTTGCTTGCCAAAAAAAAAAAATCACCCTGTTTCCCTCTTTGAATCCTGAACCTAAACCAATTGAAATCAGTGGCAGTCTTTCCAAGGATTTCATTTTAGTTCATCCAATTCAGGCGTGCAAGGATTTCATTTTAGTTCATCCAATTCAGGCGTGCAACAGAGCCACGCTATTTAGGTGACAATCTGCATGCGGTTTTCCAGTCCCTTCTTCCCCCTCAAAGTTTAGGGGAGCTCAGGTATAGGTTCTGAGCTGAACCTCATCTTTATTTTCTGCTCAGGGTTTTTTAACAGAATCTAGCTTTTCCTTTCACCTATTTTTACACAAATATGGCATAATACCATTGGAAACAACAATGGCTTTAGCTATTATTATTGTAACCGAGCCCAGAAACTGAATCAAGCATTTGGATACATTCCCAATGAGCATTTTTGATACTCATGGAAACATAATTTAAACTCTGAATATTAAGGGTTCAGTCATGCAATTTAGTCCAAAAACAAATTACAATAACTTTATATTATAGCTAAATTAAACATGGAATAATTTCTAATTGGAGATATACTATAGGAAGATAGTATAAGCACAGTATTAGACAGAAACCAGGCACAGAATCAAACTTAAAACATAGATTTTTGTTGCTGTTGTAGTCTTACGTTGCATTTTATACCCAGAATTTGTCAACCTGAAAGGAAGGAAATAACCAGCACAACAGGATTTTCCGACACGGTGAAGTTTTATTAAAACAGAAGTGATATCACAGTGGTTATTAACCAGAACTCATTTGCTTCAGTTGAAAAGTAATAAGAGAGAGGCCATCATTTGCAGGTAACAGAGGGGTAGGCAGGCTATTGAACCACTAATTCATGATAAACAACTGCAATAAAATGTTATTGTAAAGTAAAATAATTAAGTGACTAACCCCCCCCCAAAAGCATTAGAATAAACATATTGAGAGATGTACACTTTCTTGTGTCACTGGTAATTACATTCCAGCAATGAGCCTTGGCCAGAACTGCAGCTCTAGAAAGGATGGGAAGAAATTTATATTACTTCACTCCCTGTGATCTTCTGCAGTGCAGACATGGGCTGATTTATTCGCAGTCTTCAGTGATGTTACAACCCTTCTGTAATAACACAGGTCCCATTATGCCCTAGACATAAGGACAAATGGAGCATGATTGCAAAGCTAATGAGCTCGATGGAAAAGATTTTCTGTTCTGTTGATTTCACGGAGACTTGGATCAGGCTTGGATCTGTAGAGCTAGAATGGAGAATGGGGTACTCCGTGGCGATTACCTTGGCCTCCCATGGCATGTCTTTGCTGCCTGCACAGTGCTCCTGAGTGAGCTGCCAAGAGGCATGCCCTCTGGCCCATCCACTCCTGCTTCCACTCCACACATGCCAGCCCTGGAAATGAGGCTGTGAAACAACCCTGAGGATGTCCCCCACACTGCCGCTCTGGAGAGCTGAGTCCAAATTGCTTGAGTGATAAGAGCGCACCCTTAGGGGCAACTTCACTGCCTCATTCCTGGGTTTGCCATGGGCAGTATAGAAGCAGATGTGGTAGGGTGTGTTTTTCAGCAGCCCATCAGAAGCAGGGGCAGAAATATGGAGAAGCTCGGATTGCTCCATCCAGATTAATGAGCATGTATGGTACGTGGTGCTGCAGACCCATCCCCAGCACCACAAACCACACACAATGCACATGCAGGCATTCACTGCGCTGCTAATTTGCAGCATGCTGGGGGTTTTTGACACCAGGAGATTCCAGCGTCAAAAAAAACCCATGCCAGAAAAAACGGGGCAGCACATGTGGCTGCAGGGCACGCTGCCCAAAACCAGAGCCTGGCCAGCTGGAGCCATGCTCTGTACTCCTGGGTCACCGCTGCTGGAGCCTTGGGAGGCTCTGGAGCAGGGGTGGGCAAAATGTGGCCTATGGGATGGATGCGGCCTGCCAGACGATTTTATCCGGCCTGTGGGACCCCTAAAAATTAAGAAAATTAATATTTATCTGCCCCTGGCTGCCCGTCACGCGGCCCTCAATGGCTTCCCAAAACTCAGTAAGCGGCCCTCCGCCCAAAATAACTGCCTTCCCCAGCTCTGGAGAGGTAAGGCTACTGGGCCAGCCTAGGTGCTGGCCTCAGTCTCCCCTACCCCACCCAGGGCAACTTGCCGTGCTCCACAGCATGCATGCGGGGTGTGCTTTGAGGACAACTAGCAGCAGCGCAAATATGTGCTGCTGCTGCTGCTGCTATATGTCCCCAGAGAACGCGCTTCCCAGCTCATTTGGACGTGCCCCTGGAGTCTGCAAATAGGCTCCACAGCTTGGTCCTGAATCTTGCAGGGACTCTGTCCCCCTCCACGGCCTCTAGTAGATTTTTTTGTGGGAGGGAACAGTCATATCCAACTGCTTTTAGCTACATATGCCAAAGCTGCATCCCAAATAGGCATATTTCATGACATCCCTTTTTCAAAATAAAGATGCATGCAATGAATGTGCCATATTTGGGGGCTTTTCATTACAATGTGGGCCTTTTGGGGGGCAAGAACCAATACGTTTTGCAAAATTTATATTTTAATTTTGAACAGAGCTTGAATGCTTTTCACCAGCTGAAGACCTGGCCCAAAATCCTTTTCCAGACAAGACTCAAATCTGCACTGGAAACATGCCAAATTTCATATTTTCCGTATGAAAAATGGCCATTTTGTGTAAATTGCACGTCAGCTGGTATTTC
Source organism: Crocodylus siamensis (assembly GCF_052110815.1). Taxonomy (NCBI): domain Eukaryota; kingdom Metazoa; phylum Chordata; order Crocodylia; family Crocodylidae; genus Crocodylus; species Crocodylus siamensis. The sequence goes on along the minus strand of NC_143400.1, from coordinate 88,687,153 downwards.
TATGGTGCAGAAATGGCCTGTAAGGAAATGACCAATTTTATCGTGCAAAATTCTAAAAGAAGCATTTACTTACTTTCATAGAGTTCTGCCCCTTATGCTCAGGCAGCACCTGCTATTTGACAAATGCTTTAATTATTGAGCAAATGCATTGAGATCATCCTATATCACTGTCGACTCAATTTGTAAACACAGTTAATGGAGAGTGGGGGCTGGTGAATGGAAGTTTGCCTCTGAAAGGGAATGCAGAGCACATTGCAAAATGCTTTTCATGTTGCTGTATAAAGGGATGTAAGGACTGCTGAATTTTCTGAAAATGACTACACAGGAATCTTCAGCTGGTGGCCAGTGATGTAGCTCCGGTGAAGTTAAATAGAGCTAAAGGGGTCTCTGGGTCCATAGTGCTCCGGGCTTCAGCCTGATTTTTACTTACATCAGGTTTTTTTTTAAAATCACAGGAACTCCACTGACATTCATAGCATGACAATATTAGCAAAACCAGGAAAAGAATCAAAGCTTGCCCCATTCCACATCTAGAGAGAAATGCAAGTTTGAAAATAGTTTGGGCACAACTAACTGGGGGAGATGGGGAGGCAGGGCATTTGAGTTGCAAGAGGTTAGAAAAACCATCAAGAGAGAAGATGTGTTTGCTCCTCTCAGAGCTATTTAGAGCATCTGCCTCTGGGGAAGGATGCTTGCATAGAGATTAGATTGGGTGCTGGGGGAACAGTGCAACACACTTGGTTTTCTTGCCTACTCGTAGTGTGACCTTGGGCATCCCACCTTCTGTGACCATAGTCTTTCAAGAAGTAGAAGCAGGATAGCTTCATTAACCCAGTTCTGTATATGGGTTAATCAGCTCCTCAGAAAAGCAGGGTTTATCAAGGTAGAGGGAAGTGCTGCACTATACTACATCTGGTTTTGGAAGGTAGCATACAAAGGGTGTAGCTGCACGGCACTGCCTTGCACTATATTGATGTGCTCTTCGGGTCTGAGCTCCTTAGGTGAGAACAGCTGTAGATATGCAACTTCAAGTTGGATCTTTAAGGTAAGAGAGCCAGAACCTCTCGGGAGAAGTTAATAGGAGTATTTACAAAGGAAAGAAAAAAATATTGAATAGCACTGAACAGTTGTATTTTATTAAAAAAAAATATATATATTAGTCAACTCATGGCAACTCAGTCCACTTTGGGAAAAATGTGAATACCTTTATGTAGGAGTATAGGAAAAGTCCTTCTATGGTTGTAATTATGGCATTTGACTTTTAAATCTGTACAATCTTTCAAATCAGTACATCTATAGATACTTTAATATTATTTTTATTATAATGATGATTGTTATTAATAAATAATAATAATAGTAATAATAATAATAATCATAACAATCATAATAATAAAGAAATCTGGTGCTACCTGGAAATGATGGGGTTTTTGCTTTACCAACATGCTTTGCCTAATAAAAGCATACATGACTTGCATTAAGACTTAATCCACCTATAATGCTATAATCTACCCAGGTCAGACATCTTCCTCCTTATACAAACAAATGGTGTAAAAACTAGAATCATTCCAAGGAACTTTGAAGCAGTGATTCAAAAGCAATTGTTGTCTGCGTTGGGTTTATATTTATCTTGTCTATCTGGCCTATATCCAAAAAAGCATTTAATCTGTTAGAAGTTTCAGGTTACTGCCTTGGAATTATTTCAGTTTGAAGTGAGGCTTCCTTATTTTTTTTTTTTCTTTTTTTTTCCAGCTGTGAAAGGAAGCGTAGTTGTATGGTCAAGGCTCTGAGGGTTCTTGCCCCTGCTCGACCTGTGATATATGGTATGACCTTGGGCAAGTTACATTGCTGTTTCTGTTTTTCTTCCACACTTCTCTTCTGTTTAGATTATGAACACTTTTCACTCTGTTGCTGTGTGCCCTGGGACTGTGCTCTCAGTTACAGAAGGCAGAGTAGATATGTACCTTTAGGCTAGAGACAGAAGATGCACATAAACCAGTTTAAGTGATCAGAAACTGGTTTAAACTTATAACAGTCTTGCTTCTCGAGCAAATCCCGGGATGTCATTCTCCCCCTGTACTCGGCCTTGGTGAGGCTGCAGCTGGAGTACTGCGTCCAGTTTTGGGCTCCACAATTCAAAAAGGATGCGGAGAAGCTTGAGAGAGTCCAGAGGAGAGCCACGCGCATGATCAGAGGTCAGGAAAACAGACCTTACGAGGACAGGCTGAGAGCCATGGGACTCTTTAGCCTGGAAAAGTGCAGGCTCAGGGGTGACCTGATGGCCACCTATAAGTTTAATCAGGGGTGACCACCAGGATCTGGGGGAACGTCTGTTCACCAGAGCGCCCCAAAGGATGACGAGGTCGAACGGTCACAAACTCCTGCAAGACCGTTTCAGGCTGGACATAAGGAAGAATTTCTTTACTGTTCGAGCCCCCGAGGTCTGGAACAGTCTGCCAGCGGAGGTGGTTCAAGCACCTACATTGAACACCTTCAAGAGTAAATTGGATGCTTATCTTGCTGGGATCCTATGACCCCAGCTGACTTCCTGCCCTTTGGGCGGGGGGCTGGACTCGATCTCCCGAGGTCCCTTCCAGCCCTAATGTCTATGAAATCTATGAACAGCACAGAAGTTCAGAATGGCTGCTAAACTTGCTGAAAGCTACTGCTGGCTGCAGCTGTGGACTACAGATCCCAGAGGCACCTGGAAGTGGGAAGAGGAGGTGGCAAGCAGCCCTGTGGAGTTCTGTTGCTGTGGTGCTGGACTGCAAATCCCAGAGACTTCGGGGCAGCAGGAAGAGTAACACCTTCCAGGCTATGCTTATAATGAAGAGTTTATAGTTTTTTAGAAAAAAGGACTATTCTTCTCCTTTTATGACTTCAGTGCTACTACCTTCCCCCTTGCTGCCTACCCTGCCCAAACCCCCTCTGCTCCAGTAGAGTGGGAGGAAAAGCCTTGAGTGGCTGGCAACTGTGCCCTAGTGCCCCAGCTTCTGGCTTGAGCCACTGCTGGCATGTAGCTGCGTTTTCTGAACCGGAAGTGAATGTGTGTTCATTCCCTTATTAGTTCAAACTCTGCAGCTTAGACTAACCTGAAACTTGACTGCATGTAGTTGGCTTTATAGACTAACTAAATAAGATCCATCTATCACACAAGCTTTCATGAACCAAGGTTCAGTTCATCAGTTTCAGCCTTTCAACACTACAGGCATAGTAAAATAATAATCATAATACTACCTTGGTAACTCACAAGAGATTTCTTTTAATTGCCATCTTGAATTTCTGGTCAGTGGGAGCCATGTGCTTAGTACTGTATAAAAACAGAGACCAAAGACTACTGCTATCTTTAAAAAAATTAAAACAAAACAACTTTACCATTTACAAGATAGCCATAGAGGAGATGGGACAAGTCTGATCTTCAAATGCATTGGCAGTGTCCTGTATCCCACCATCAATTATTTAGCACAAACTCCTATTGATTTCAATGGAAGTGCTGTGTGTGGAATGAGGGCAAGATACACTCTTAGGCTATATGTTCTTTTTGTGTTTTTAGTGTAGCTTGTACTTTTGTTTGAACACATTCACAAGAGTCTGACAGTTCCCTTTTTTCCACCTTCACGTATGCGGATTTTTAAAAACTTTTCAGTCCATTCTCCAATTACTCACTCTTAAGCTGAAATGAGACGTGTTTATTTATAGCTACATTATATTCCTTGCTAGATTTCCAAGGCCTGGACAGAGCTTTATTTTAAATCCATCTTAATATTATTTGGTTAGGCAGTCTTTGAATTCATTAGTACAACCCTCTCCCATCAATATGTTCTTCAGAAGATTGGATGGTTCATTGCATTATCTCCTCTAATTCAAGCTTTTATTCCTCTACAAAACTCAGACAACGACAAGTCAACCAAAGAATTGTTATGGCTCACATCCATGACTGTAGTACAAGCTTCCCCCTTTTGTTTTCTTCAGTGACCAGAAAAGCAACTGTTAGTGGAACCATGAAAAATTCTCTGAGGATTTTACACTCATGTTACTGGTATACACTTTATTACACGGTTTTCATTTGGAGATCTTTGTGTTTAGCATGTTAGCACACTCATGTAGGTCTTGAAATGTGCACGCATCATTGCAAGAGTGCTTGCTGCTTTTCAAAAGAAAATGTGTAAAAAGTCTAAATCCATGCAGTTTTCCTCATCATTTGCCAGAGTTTTCAAGTAAGCTTGCTTTCCCCCCGCTCTTTTTCTTTCTTTTTTTCAACTTCTGAAACCTTTTCATCACTAACTCTGTTTGATTTTTTCCATATTTTATAGTACATGGCTACCCTTTGAATTACATCGCTCAAAGAAATATTTAATTTAACTTTAAGAAGGCATTTATTGTACCATGTGTTACCCAAATGCCACAGTGATTTAAAAAATAGTTTAAGGATGCTTGTTGGCCAAGTACTTGTACTGTGTTGTAAAACCACAGTAAAAGTTACTGGGTAACTAACCAGTAGTTACCAGTAATGCTAACTTACCGGTTGATGCATTGCTATATGTCTAATTGGATAGTCTTGCACCATAATTAAATACAGTTGAATAAAAGTACATTTGATATATCCTATTTGTATTATAGTAGAACTGTAACTGTTGAACACTTGCCAAATCTCAAAACATAGCTTCTTGACATTCACAGAGGATTTGTTTGTATTAGAGAACTATAGTATATGCAGCCTAGCAAAATGAAATGAAATGTGGAGTTTGGTTTGTTTAGGATGCAAGAGTACATTTTTCTAAAGGCACCCAAAGTAAGGGGTTGGCAAGCTATGGCCCATGGGCTAGATATGGCCTGCAAGAAAGTTGGATATGGTTTGTGAAGGTTTGACCCAACCTGGGTGGTACAGGGTTTGGGTAGAAAACAGTTGTACTGAGCCACCCATCCCTTCCATAGCCCTCCTAGTGTAGGCCCTTCTCTCAGGCTTACACTTACCCTTGCTGCAGAGGGGCTGGGTATCTGCACTAAGGGTGAGCACAGGCAGGTTGGGCATTCTGGGGGTAGCATTGAAAGGGTTGTATTGCAAGCCCTAGTATACTTCGGCAAAAGGTTGCCGACCCCTGATTGACTTTGGACCTTTACTTTCATTTTCAAAAGTGAGTTAGGTAGTAGACGCCTGAGTCCTATTGAGTTGTATTCCTTCTGGGAGTGACAACATTGGCTTACATCAAGGAATTAATTTGGCCCTTTATTCTCTGTTCCCTATAATGACGCATACACATCCAAAAAACAAACCAAAAACCCAAACCAAGATGTCCCAAAGCCAGGCTTGCCTTTTAGAATTACTTGTTTTATTCTCCATATTTTAAGATGCACAGAGAGTATACATAAAAGTCTTTATTACTCTGTATTTGTCAGGCCTGAACTGTCTTTGCCATTAGCTTCTAAATGATCTAAGTCTTTCTATATCTGACTGGAGTGTTCCTCATTTACTGTTCCTTAGGCTTTAATAACATCAATTTATAAGCACTTTTTAATTTGTTTCCTGTTTTAATGTTTTGTATTCAGGACCAGTTTTCCATTTGTGCCTTGCCTCTTGTAAAATTATAGACGTTCGGCTTTGACCTTGAATGAGTTTTTTTATTTAAGAAAAAAACACTTTACATAAAAAAGGAATGTTGTGGTCCTCATTACAACACTGTGCAATTATGAAACACGACTGTTGCAATCATGAAGAGTCTGGCATCTTCTGCTATGTGAGTAGAAGACAAAATGATTTTTTCCTAGCAACAATTCTGACACTGGTCTTCTGAGTTGAGAAGTGCATTCAACTGTGTTTAAAAATCTGTTTAAGCCTTGACTTGGCAGGCATTGCCTTGTGATTGGCTTGTATCTAATGTCTGTCACAAAGTGATCACCTGATAATGGTCAATAGTAGCTCATGTGCATTAGGAATACAATTACTGGCTCCCTTTTGACTGGAAAGATCTTTGGTACTTATGAAAGGTGCTGAATTGACAGCTCCAGAGACTGGCTCTTAGAGAAGGGGACTGGGTGCTCACAAGGATCAGTGATCCGATGCTGTATATCAGGTCTTATGCTCTCACAATCATAAGGCCTGAAGTAATGAAGCAAGCCACAGAACAGAGCAAGCACCAGCAGTGTGATCAAGTTACAACACTATCCCATCAACCTGCCATATCCCTGAACAGAAGGGCCCTTCTAGGGAGAAGAGGATAACTCAGGCTGGTCAATCCATGACCTCTCTCCTGAATTTGCCAATAAAAAATGCCACTACTGAAAGAATTTGGGCAGTTGGCCACTATCCACCAGACTGATTTCATCATTTTATGTAGATCACCAACATTCATAAAGTCTGTCCTGACCTATGCTGTCTCAGATCACACTGAAGGCCTTTTGTCATCACGGCAGGGGATGAACAATAAGTCTTGCTAACTGAATAATACCCGACTGTTTTACGATTTCTTTGTCATCCTTTCTTTTTCTCCTCATTTGTGTCTCGTCCCCCTCACATGGTAAAGTAGTTAGCAAGATCTGCTAGGAATGAATCATCTTTGAAGGAAAAATGCCTCTGCTGCATCTAAAACAATGACTTGCTTGACCCCTCATTGGCCTTGCTGCAGTCCAAGCAATAAGGCCCCGGCCATGCAGGAAGAACCAGAGGTTTCACAAAGTCCTTCCCATGTGGTTGACTGCAGGGCTACAGCCTAAATGAATTATAAGGCTAATCAGTAATCACTACCTCAGACTACAAATTACAGAGCTGTGTATAGGATTAACTGGGTGGCATGTAATGCCTTGTGCTATAAACGTTGGATCTCATGACTTAATGGTCCTTTCTGGCTTTAAACGCTTATGAAGCCAGAGTAGACTGTAGATAAGGCAGTAGTCAATGTTCAGATGCCACGAACACTTTACCAAGAGTTTGGGGCAGCTTTAGAGTAAATTGTTTGTATTGTATTTGATAATAATTACAGTTATGATGATCAACTTATTATGGTTATCATTGTTTATTATATGCAACATGGTAGGACCTAGTTATTAGACACGGTCCAGATATGCAAGAAAGGGGACAGACCCTGTACCAGACAGCAATATATATTGTGGACTGAACCTAACAGGAAGAGTGAAAGAGAGGAGGGGAATCAAGGGAGAATGGGACAGGAAAGCAAACAGGTTTGCGAAGAATTAGCAAGTACCTAGATGCCTATGCAATGGGCCTACAGGCACCACATCAAAAGGGGATTTTTTTCCCCTTGCTTTCTCATTTTAATTAGTTTGACTGTTTCACCAGCTGACCCCAAGGTTCCAGTAACAAATTAAACAAGGTACCTAACATGGCAATATGCATTCAATATTCTTTAGGTCTAGCTTATCTTTTGCTGTTTGCATGCAAACTTCAATGAAAAACAAGCATCTAGGCTAAACAATTTTCCTGAAACAGTCCAAAAATAAATTAAATATAATATTTTTTCAAATAGTCTCCCGAGAGATTTGTCTGCTGGAAAGATAGGTAGACTACCGAGCTGCATATACGGTCATTGTCCACTAATTCTTAAGTGAATGCAGTTTGTTGACAACCTTCTGATTAAATTTCCCTTCTTTCTCCCTTTCAGGCCAATTTAAATCAAAAGAGCGACAGAAACAATTTCTGTGGGGAAAATGGAAAAGTTCACAGGGTAGTTGAAACTGCGTAGTCTTTCCCATTAAAAGGCTTGCTTACTCATACGATTTATATTTTATTTATTTTGCTTCTGAAATATAAAACAAACAACATCTATACAGCATTTTAACCAGAGTTCCTGAATATGGTGAAGGCATAACATGCCAAGTCTAGCCAGGTTTTACACATCAAATTTACCACAATACAAATGACATACATAATTGCATAAAAAATAACAACAAAATAGTGTTATTTGGCACTTGTATTTAAGCAGCATGTTCAGTGGACAGGGAGTAAATAAACCTGGGCTCTATTTTCAGCTCTGTCAGTCTTCTTGTTTCTTTACCTCCCTGTGCTTTTCTTTCCCGTCCTGTCTCATCTTGACTATATAGATAGTACACTCTTCAAAACACACAGACTGTCCTATAGTGTGCGCTCGAACATGCTCTCATGTTAGGTCTCCAGTGTCGGGTGAGACCTCCTGGCGCTACCAGAAGTAAACGGACGTAAGAGATCTGGCCCATTGTGGGAAGGTTTTATCACCCCTGTTATCAAATGTTGCCACTCCTGTATCCTAAGCAAGGTGTTTCCCTTTGTGGAAAGGCAAAGCAATATCTGGTGCGTGGCCAAGCGGCTCTCTTCTGTCTTGGGCTGCTCTGAGATCAGAGCCCATGTTCCTTGGCAGCATCTGTCAGTGTCCCTGCACTAATAGTTACTACCTCTTGTTCAGTGTGCATAAAACAAGAGTGCAAAGGTCACCTGTGAAGTCTGTGCTCTCACGATCTGTATGCTCTTGCTTGATCTAAAGGATGACCTCCTCCGGTTCAGTCCCTAGAGACAACCCAACCCTACCCAAACCAGTTGATTCAAGAAGATAGAATTAAAAAGAAACAGAAAAAGGTAGTTAAACAAATATGCCTTTGACTGCAATTGGTAGAAGTAGCAAGCAGAAGCTAATACCTCATTGTCTCCTGACTGATGTGTTTGTGCTTTCAGCCCAGGGCTTTGCCAGCTGCTGTTTATGTAGCCCACGGCTGCAGACTACCTGCAGCAGAAGGTCTGTTGGAAGGTAGGGCCACATCAGTGTGAAGCTCCTGTGACCTCTAAGTCTGGGCCTGAAGCCAGCGTGTGTGAGCACAGCTGGTTGAAGTCTGGCCAGAAACAATACCCAACACCCTCTTTTCCCAGCAGGTGGGAGGGACTTGCCATTTCATGCTGGTGAAGAAGGCGGCGAATTTGTACCTGGCTGTACTAACCATGGATAACTGTCCACTACCTAGAGGGTGGCTGTAAAGCATCTGCTGAAGTCAATGCTTTTGAAAACTTTTACGTAGCTTTGGAATCGGATCCAAAATGAGAAAATAGTCCTGCTGGCAAGGATATAAAAAAAGATAAGAAAGGATAGATAAAATAATTTAAGTGTGAACATATGTCAAGATATATTCCCAGTACCAATAACCGCAGATATTGCATAATTATCAGACCAAATGTTGCTCTCAATCATGCGAAAAGAACGCCATTGGAAGTTATGGGGTTTACTTCAAATTTCATACCCATTTTCCTGGGAGACCGCGATGTTTTTCAGTCATCCTTTGAGAATAAACACTGCTCTACCACAGAGCTCATAAAAGGGATAAACTGTAAATATTATTGAAGCCTGACACAGAATAGACATCAAGGCCATATTAGAGGCATTTTTGTCAATAGCCTCTCCAAAGATTTATATCCATTTATCATTGCCTTTGCTAAATTAAATGCATAAAATCTTCACTTGAGACATAACAAAAGTAGTGAACAAAATCAGTATTCAGACGGTAATAGTGACATTCAACATGACAAACTGCGTAGGAAGCCGGTTGTCAAAGCCCTGTGATAATGAAAATGGCTCTGTTCACATTACCAAGATATTACTTATCTCTCTTCTAGTTGGAAATGCTGCAAAAACACAAAAAACCCTTTATATATTTCATATTTATATTATAGGCATCAGCATACCAGTTAAGTGCATAACATTTTGTTTCTGCTGTTCTTGCCAGAATCTGGGAGTATTTTTCTCTTAAATGAAAAGATGAGCAACTGTAGCTTTCATTCTGTAAAATAAGCACCGACAACCACCAATCCGTGTTAGTATTTTTTAAGCACTCTGAAGATATCAATAATAAATTCAAGGTGTTTACTCTGGTGTTGAGATGAAAGGAGTAAGATAATTTACCTCGGTGGAACCCACACCTCTCAAGGAGTTCAGGGCTGAAAAACCCTTCTCTGTTTTATTGAAAAGTAACCATCATAGAGAGATCAGAAGCAATGTTTAAAGTAAGTCTAAAAAAAAAGTGACAGGATCATAAAAGCTCAGCTCCTCTTTATTTTTGCACACTTGGACTTACAATGTCTCCCAAGCAGTGCTGGACCTCGACTCCTGACAGCCCTGGGTGAGCTTTTAGTATCGGGCCCCCTTCACCAGAGGTAATGATGATAATAATTGGGCAACAAAAAAATTAAATAAAATTGATAAAAATGGTAATAGATGATGAATATAAACTAAATTTGTGGAAATAAAAATGCGGGATTAGGTATATGTACATGTGCAATATTACATCTTTTTTTTTTGCAATTGTAATTTTGTTTCGTGTTTTTGGGCCCCCATTCTGTCCAGGTCCCAGGTGGCTGCCCGGTTCACCCTTGCCCGAGTCCAGGTCTGCTCCAAAGTGATGTGAACCAACAGGCTAGATTTGTGCAGGTACTTAGGCACCTAAGAGCCATTGATTTACATGTGAGCTAGGCGCTTAAGTGCCCTCCAGAATCGTGGTCAAAGTGCTGCTATGACATAATGAGACTGCAGCTAGTTCTGTATCCTCTCTACCCCTAGTGTGAAGCGACTGTGAGGACGAGGAAATGGGGAGAGCCATGCTCCTTTGCCAGCCCGTCTCCTGCTTTCCAACTTTCTATACCCAGTCCAGTGCAGACTGGGACTCTGCCTCTGAACGGGGACAGGACCACAGTCAAGGGAAAGTTAAGCCAGGGAACCTTTACTCATAGCATTTTCCTAAGCAGGTCCAATAATTTTTTTCTAGCCAAAGGCCATACTTCTTCATACAATCAAGATGGAGCTATTTTACCAGCAATGGAAAATATGCCTAGGCCTTGAGAAAACAATGGAAAAATTATATTTCGTGAAGAACTTACCAAATTGTTTGGACTCTGTTTGCAATTATTTACATATTCTTCACTGGCTAAGAACTGGTTAGGGCTGGTCAAAGATTTGCAGCTGAAATCAAATTTGAATGGAGCGTTTGGGGTTTCACAGAATCAAAATGTTCGTGAGAAACCCTTGTTGTCCCTGAGACTGCTCTGGTTTTCATTAGACGACCAACAGTTCGCACACTGACAGTTTTCTCCGTGTTTGGTCAAAACCTCCCGGAAAAATTAAAAAATAAAGAAAGAAATAAAACTTTTTTGGTCTTTGGATGGAAACATATCAGTTTTAATTTTTGGAGGACAAAAGATGACATTTTCCACTAAAAATGTTGCTGAAACCAATTTGTTCATTTTTTTTAATTTAAATTTTGTAATGCCTCCTCTCTCAGGCCATTAACTTGCCAATGGTTTTCAACAAACATCTTATTACATCCAGCTGCTTCTTTGCACTGTGATTCAAGAGTATTTTGCTCATTGTGAGAGTGTGAAACATATTTGGACCCTGAAAATTAGTTCCAAGTCCCTTATATCATCATGACACTTATTTTATGCAGGTCTGATGTTCCCGCCCAGTGCACCCATCAAATCTTAAAGCAACATACAGAGAATGGAGAATAAGGGGAAAAACCCCGCTGGACTTTGCCAACCTGCAGCTGTGACCTTCCCTGTTTTTTATTTTTTTTTATATATATATATATATATATATATATATATATATATATATATATATATATATATATATATATATATATATATATATATATATATATATATATATATATATATATATAATATTTGCTAAAGGAATGAAGCAGTAAATTACCAACACTAACAGGAGGATCAATACCCGCCTCTGTCTCTTTTGTGAGATCTGGAGCATGGCCTGAATCTGTCAGACTGAATTAGAGAGACCGTGGGTGTCAGTGAGGGCTCAAACAAATAGACCTGCCATGCTGTTCATTGATAAAAGGCTTAGATACATGCCATTGTCATCATTATTACCCCCAGCAGGCACAGATGAGGAAGCTAACCTTTCAGATAAAAAGACAGGTTGCCTAGCAGTGAGCATGTTTACTTGCATTTTGCATGCGAGATTGCACTAATCTCTGTAATAACGGGTAAATAAACAGTCCAAAAAATACAGGACTCCATTGCATTACCTTGCTAATGGAAATTAAATCCAATAACTGCATTTGATTTGGCATGATATGGGGACACAAGAAATATCAACCCAAAGTAGACTGTTGGGTGACATAGCTCAGGATCCGACCTTTGGCAGTAGCCTCTGCATTAGGGAAAAGCAAGATCCATCCCTAAACACCGTTTTCTTAGGCAACAGTGAAAGGCTATTGTGGCAGGAAGAGTAAAACTCCTTTCTGACCCTGCATGGCAATTAGTTTATGCCCTGAAGCATGAAGATTGATATCCTTTATCCCTTTAAGTGTAGCTGGTGGAACTGTACACACTTCACTGAGCTGTATCAGCATCAAATCCTTAACTGATCATTATACCATTAGGATAAAAATGCTACAGTGTGAAGGAAGGCAGAGTAAAGACCAGCACACAGCTCTCTCTTGGCTTCTGTAGATGGGCTGGGAAGCACAGTTGTTGGGCCACCCTGGAATGAGGTGTTATCTTGGATAAGGAACAGCCCTAGATTTAGGTAGCTTTTACTTGGGAGGATGCTGGGGCAACCCATGCTGGAGCTACAGAGGCAAGTGCTTTGGAAGCCAATAATAACTTTATTGCAACAAGCCTGGAACAACTGGTTACTGTAAAAATCTCTTTATGATCAGACAAAGGGCTCTCCCGGCATGTTTATTCCTGACTATCATTTAGTTTTTGCTTCTCTGAGTGTCTGACAATTGGGTCAAGAAAGGGCAATAGTCCTCCAGGAGTATTGCAAGGTTTAGTCATCGTCTTATGAATCTCATTGCTATTTTCTTCTTTCTGGCTCAACTTTCCTGCCCTGTGTAACTGTTTTAGAGTCCCATCCAAAGCCCAGTCTCATTCTTTCCACAAAGAGGACCTTAGTTGATACCCTGCCTTTGGTTTTCCCAGAGCACCAGGGCTGGTTGGCTGGGTTAGGATCTATAATAGTCAGCCCCCACAATCACCCAATTTGGAAAGAGATCTCCATTTGAACTTTTCTTTTGAACAAAATACATTTCCATATTATATTGTTTTGACCATTTTTTAGGATGTGAATATCACTGCATCCTACAGAAAGCAAGTGCTAAAAATGTGAGCTCATTCTTCCACAGCTCTGAGTAGGCAGCAGTTATTTTCAGAGGCTGATTATAAACTGTGTTATAAAAGAAAAAAAAAAAGTCTTTCCTTTAATCCAAGTCAGCCTTTTTAGGCTTTGTGATTCTATCAAAGTCTCCTCATTCTTGTGCTATAGTAATGGAAGAATAGGAAAATCCAACTGGCTTTCACCAGTTCATTCATTATTTCATGCATCTTTTTCAGCGCTGTATAGATAGATGTAGGATGAAATATTGTTAATGAAAGAGAAGCAGCATCACAGTAGAAGAGAAGCTGATTGCAATAGACACATAACTAATAATATATGTGGGTAAAATGGCTTCCGATTTCAATTGGGCTGGTGCCTGAGGAAAAAAGTAAGAAGTGTTGCATTGTTCCAGATGGCAAGAGTCAAATCCAGTGCAGTTATCTTGCGAGTATGTAAAATGCCCCCAAAAAATCCCCTCTTTCAAAACTATAGACAGTACGGTGAACAACCAGAAATAAGACTGCCCCTCCTGAAAACCTTTATTCACTTTTATCCCCATCCCTTTCCAGTTACCAGCTGGACTGACAATATATAAGGACCAGAAGAAGGCTGTTCTTGGAGCCATCGAGAGAAATAACAGCTTCAAAAACTTACAGTAAAGCTGTTGTTGCAAAATTCAATACCCATGATGATTGTACAGATGATGGGGATCTGGGTTTGTATAAGATACGAAACTTGTGGATAGCTGGACCAAACTTGAATTTGGATTCCTCTGTTCTCAGCCGTAACCATTTTCCAACCAAGTCAATACAATTGGAGTCCTTCCATTCACTTCACTGGGGCATGTTTTTGGGACGGATAGAGACCAAAATATTTGTGTAGGTCTAGATCAACATGCCTTGATGGCAAGAGCAGGAATGCAGCTGCATAGATGGAGGCCAAGTAGCAGGTGCTAGATGCTTAAGGGGACACGTGATAAATGAGAGTGCACAAGCTTTTGAATTTGCCTAGAAAGCTATGGATAAAAGAGAAGTGCCAAAAGGAAAGAGCACTTAGAAATACAGTTCTTTCTTCTAGGTGCCAAAGAAAGTAATATACATAAATAATGGGCCTCCATCAGAGATGATGGATAAGATGGATCCCAGAACTCCCATCTAAGCGCCCATCAATCTGAATCTCCTAAAGTAAAATTCTCAGCTGATGATAACATGGGTAACCAGTTGCTTTCTCTGGAGCAATGACAGTCTATGCCAAATGAGTATCTGGCTTTTCATCTCAGGAGCAAAATTCTAGGAAGCTGGAATTTATATTCCAAAGTTTTTTTTAGACAGAGGCAAAATGACACATTGCAAATGTTTCCGAGGTTCCCTGAGATGCCTAGGAGCCGGTCTGACTGAGGACCCTGCGTGTAAGAGCTTCTAGGCTGCTGAGAAGCGGTAGGAGCTCTAGCTACAGGGTGCTCAGCCTGGTGGGGGTTGTGAAGTGGGAGCTCAGACTGCAAAGGAGTCACAAGCTTTAGACTTTGGGAGTTACAGCTCCAAAGGCTCCCTGGTTCCCAGACGGGCTGCTGAGGAACCAGGCAGCTGAGCTGGGAGGAGACCAGGCGGGCTGCCAGAGCCAGGCAGGCAGGTGGACAGGAAACCAGACGGGTTTCCACTGTAAACCTACCTGGTTGCTGTCACAACTTCACCCAAAGCAGCACCTTCCCATGGAACCGTTTCATCTCAATGAAGCAGCATTTTTTATCTGAAAAAAAGATGATCCCTTTGCAATGTTTGAAGCCAGCCCTATCTTTGATGTTTGCACATCACTACTTCTAGATAAAGAGGCCTTTATTTTAGTTCATGTCGGATGTTATTGGTATTCTACTTCAAGCGAGGAAAAGGAGTTCAATTTAGCCAATGCCCACTTTGTTATATCGTTGCCTTGCTCTTCACTTGCCAATGTCTTACCTGGGGAGAAGTGGAAGCACGTTTTCAGCCTGCTGGTTCATTAAAGGGCCAGCTTCTGAAGCAGCATATGCTTAGTTTTCTTTTCATCTTCTTTAATGTGCTTGCTTTGCTCGGGTAGATGAGATGTAGCATGCAGTTGCCCAGAGGAGGTGCAAACAGCACTTCTTTCTACTGGTTGAAGAAGCATGACAGCAGCAGTCACAGCATATTGGAAAGAGATTGAAGGAGAGTGAAGTAACAAAATCGGGAAGCTTATACATGCCGGGATAAAGCACCTGACAGCCACCCTTAAATGAAGCACACAAATAATGCGCAATGGCAATGTGACTTCATTTCCTCTTGAAATATTTGATTACAGGTTTCCCTTGTTTTATGCAGGTTCTGTATGTGTGAATTTGCTCTTATGCGATGACCCTTTTTATACCAAAAATTCATTTTATGGGAGGTAAATTCAGTCTTATGCGATTGGTGTGGTAGAAGCCCGCAGTCCGCTGCCTTGTTCAGTGCACTGTGGGAGTGATGTGCACCAAAATATATAGTCTCCTGCGTGGATCTGTGCTCCTCGCTGCTCTGCGTGTTTCTGTAGTTGCCAGCCCCATTATGATAGTGCCTGTGCTTGCGTGTACTGTCTTGTGCGTGTGCTTGCGTGTTGGTGATTACCAAAATTGTCTTGTGAAAGTGGTAGAAATGGCTCTGGGGGTCAGTACAGTCGAGGTCTTGGAACGTATCCCTATTTGTTACATTGGAAAGCAGGTTCCCTGCATGCGAATTTGAGTTATGCGCCTTTTCCAGGAATCCATGTACAGCATAAAGTGAAGGAAACCTGTAGTACTTTCAACAGGCAGGAAGCCCACATTGTATAATATAAGATCAATCACCTTTACAAGGATGTGCAGTTTTGCACTGGGTGGTCAGGTATATTTATGCACTAGGCATTTTGTCTCTGGCTGTATCCTACATGGGTTTTTATGTAGCATATCAGTAGCTCAATAATAGCAGACAAAAATCAATGATTCATCAGGTACAGTGGTCTGAATAATTCACGCTCCAGGATATTTGTTTCTGCACATCAGGTGTGTTGATAAACGGAGTCATCGAAAATGTCACCGGCTTGAAGGCCAATAGGTTGCTAGGAGTCATCGAGGCCTTTCTATTATGTTACTTTTCTGTGCATAAATTATCTAGCATAAAAACAAGAATTAAAGAGGAAAGTAGTAGCCCTCCTTTCCATCTATGTGCCAGTCAAGTAATAACTGTGCGCCAGATGCTGGCGTGACAACACAATTCTCAAAACAGTGCATTGGATTGGGGCTTGGGATATCTGGTTTATACTCTTGCCACCGTCACTGCCTGGCTACATGAACTTGGGGAAGGCACTTACCACTTATTTCCATTTATCTCTTTCCCCTTCCATCCTTTGTCTGTTATGTGGGTGCATGATGCCTAGCAGGCTAGGATGGGAGCCTTCGCAGTACCCTGATACATATAAATAAAATTCTGTCGACTGTCAATCCATTTAGCAGCCGTGGAATAGGCAACTGTAACAGGTGAACGAATGCTAGTGGTATATTTTCAGTGCCAACAGGGCAGGCATTTGTATGTTTGTTGTTGATAGGACACGAAAAAGAAGAGATTGTTAAAACTGATCATGTTAATTTTCCACCATCCTGTTTGTGAACTGTGATTTGGTCCCAGAGGTTCGCCCAACTGTGCTTACACTTTCCTCCATTCATAATCAAGACCAAATTCTTCAGCCTTAAGTAAAATACTAGTGGGTATTTAGATGGGATTTCAGAAATCAGACTTAAGATCCCCATGTTTCATACCATCAAAGCAACCACTGAATATGATCCATGTGCTACTGAAGGAACTATAGACCCTGTGGCTAGGTACAGACATTCAAAAAGCTCGAGGGGGAATCGATCCGAGTTATATGGTTTTCCGTAAGCAGCACAGTTTAGATTGGTAGTTAACAGAACACGTGTTCACCCCATGGTGGGGGGGGGGGGTGCAAATCTTAGACCCGGTTCCACCATTTTTAAGCAAGTCTGTGGATGCATCTACATGTCACCATTTGGCAACATTACTACAGTGCAGTATGGGTGGTTACTGCGCCACGCACACGGCGCATGGTTAAATTTTGCTGCTATATTGCCATAACGGCACACTATACCCGGGGAGCCCACTGCTATGGCAACGTAGCTGGTGATCGCATGTAGACACATGTGACCCCTACATCGCTGTAGCGTGCCATCCTGTGACATAGGGCAATGTGTAGACATACCCTGGGTGAACCAAACTTCTGTTCTGTTACGGGTATAGAACGGTTTTGTGCATCTAACTTCTGTCTGTTCTGGGTATAGATCAGTTTCTGGTCACTTGTACTGGTATAAGTGTAGTGTTTGTACCCGGCCTGTATGGCTGAGGAAGCAGAGGCATTTCAGAGAGAGTTTGAGAGCTCTGCTAACCCGGAGATCATCAACCCCCTGAAGGTGAGCTTAATTTCTGATGCGGAGGACTGTTGGAAGAACACTGCTAGTCACAGAAGAATAATACAATATAGTATTAAGGTGCACTCCTATCCTCAAAGGTTCTTAAACTTTTCCAAAATTAATAGTATATAGGAAATATTAATAGCAAGGAAAAGACTCTTTTTTTGCTTTTTCATTACTTCATGATGCATTATAGTTAAACTCAGAAAAGACAGTTAAACCACTGTCTTTCAAGTTGTTCCAATTCGTGTAGTATTACTCATTTTAAGCCTGGGGGAATAGCTGAAATGGGGGGGGAGGGGGACTTATCTGATTTATCACGCAAACAAATAGTTGGATTTGGGTTGTTTTTTTAATGGTTTAATAAAGTGACTGTCCCATCAGGGACATGTGTCCAAAATGTTGCTATCCCCTTTTTCCAACTATGTCAGAAAAAGCTTATTGTAAACCTTTATTCACCCTTTGGGTTATTTATTACAGTGCAGGATGAGATAACCCTTCTCATCACTCATATTCTTTATCTAAACACAAATTCACAATGCAGTAGTTCTGCTTTTTATAGCAAGTCATGGTTCAGTATGGATTCTTCACACTGAAGAAATATTGCTTCTGTCAGCTTTGCATAATGAAAACAGTAATCAGCATCTATTAGATCATAATGGATTGTCAATCCACAGCAAAGCAGAAAGGACTTCAGCTCAGAAAAGCTTTTCATTAGTCAAAGAAAATTGATACCGACTTACTTAATAGCGTAGTCTAACATTTTGTTCATGGAGCTTGCGATAGAGGCTTGGTGGTTTTCCCATTTTCTTTTCATTGCTTTTTGTATGTACTTATTTGGCGTCATTTAGGAAACGTGTCTAATCTCACACCCTAGGTAAAAAAATTTCCAGAATTTATATAATAGGAACTTTTCCTTCCAACACCTGCTAGTATCCCCTATGGATAATCAATTCTTTGGCATAGAATAACGTTAAAACTTTACATGATGGTCCTTCGAGAGTGACATCATATAGTAAATCTTTCATTTTCTGTGGGGAAAAAAAAATTAAAGCTGTTTGGCATCAGTCATGGCAATTTCTGTGTTTCACACTGCCTGGATACAAAAGGCAGTATATGGGCCCCTTGCCTCCATGGTGTTTCCATGCACTTTGAGTGGTGTATTGACCAACTGTGATATTACAGCCAAGGAATTTGGCTAATATAAAAGTTACATACCCAGAGTACAAACAGAACTCAAGATTAAAGGAGGAACTCTGCAATTCGATAGAAAGAACTCTAAAATGAAATACCTTTGTAGTGGGTTTCCATAAGGACAACAGGGACTAATTAGCCAAAATCATTAACCTTGATCATTAACCCTTAATCATTACATTACTTCACTTAAGCCTACCCCTTTATCACTGTGGCACTGATGATGAAGCAGCAGCTAGTATTCAAAGAGTGTATGCAAGGAGTTTTGCAAGATGACATATATCAAGGCTCTTTAGAATTTAAAAGGATCTTGATAAATTGGAGAACTGGGCACTAGATGACAGAATGAAATTCAATAAAGATAAATGTAAGGCTCTACACCTAGATCAAAAGACCTGCACAGAATTGGGTCATAATTGGCTAGGCAGTAACATTACTGAGAAGGGTCTTGAGAGGTTTTTGTGAATCACAGGCTGAACATGAGTCAGTAAAGCAGTTGCAAAAACAAATTATTTTTTGGGCTCTAGTAATAGAAGCATTGAATGTATAACATGGGAAGCAATAGTACCATTTTACTCAGTCTGGTCAGGCCTCAGATGGACTCATGTGTGCAGTTCTGGACACTACATTTTAAAAAAATGCTACACAGACAGACGACCCGGAGCCGAGAAACAAAAATGATGATGAGGTTGGAGTGCAGGTCATCAAGGCAAGGCTGAGAGAGAGCTAGGTATATTTAGCTTGGAGAAAAGGAGATAAAGAGGTGTAGCATGGAGAAAATGTGCTACGCCTTCCCTTCCCCTTCCACTCTTTTTTTTTTTTTTTTTAAAATCAGGCAGTGTCATGGAGTGCAAGGCATTCTGGAAATCATCCTTCTCTGCAACAGCAGTGGACTTTACTGTCTGCCAGGGGGAAAACTTCATTCCCTCTGCCACTTTGTTTTAAATCCCAAAGCCTATGTCCAGAGGACAAAAAATGGGTGTAGGGGTCAGGGGTGGAGGGGAACCTGTTTTCTGGGAGTGCTGGTCTAGCGAAGCAGGGGAGCAGCAGTGAGGTACAGTGTAGTGAGCAGCCCTGGGGTGAGGCAACCCCCACCTTCTCCTTCTAGTCCCCCTTCCCTTAGGCAGCATCTAGGGCACATGCTCTGCTTTCCCACCACATGTTACGCTACTTGGGATATATATATGGTAGCATTTTTCAAATGTTTGAAAGGCTGCCATTTAAAAAAAAAAAAAGGAGGGGAAAAGAGTTGTTGTCCCTGGTCACAAAGATCAGTGCAGGAAGCAAGGGGTTTAAACTGCAGCAAGCAGATTTAGATTAAACCTCATGAGAAAACCCCCAATACAAAACAAGGACAAAAACAGAACAAAATGACCTATCCAGTTCTAAGACCAGTAGGACAATGGGACAAGCTGTCCAACAAAGTTGTGGAATTTCCTTCATTGAAAGTTTGCAAGAAGTTGGATAAGTCTTTGTCTGGTGTGGTTTAGAAATAGCAAGGCTGCATTTGTGCATGGGGTTGGACTAGATAACCTGTGTGGTCTCTGCTAGCTTGATGATTCATAGGCAGATCTTCCAGGCATAGACTTAACAGTGGATCTGTCTGCTGCTCCTATGGTGAGAGGGCATCCCTTTGCCAGCACAGATCCCTATCCCCTATGATCTCTTAGAGAGCAGAGTCAATCCTGTTGTTAGCCTTTGGGCAACTGCTAATTTGGTTTACATAATCTATTTGCTTACATCATCCATTACTTCCTGGGATCAGACTTTTAGTAGCGGTAACTCCCATGCCCATCCCTAGAGCAGAAAGCCCACTTCTTTTTAGGTGCAGTTAAACAACACAGTTCTTTTAAGAAGTGGAGGACAGAAACTGAGAGATGGGAGGGGAGCAGACAATGAGGCACTTACTCTGGTGTAGGCTATCCAGAGTCCGCAGTTCTAGAAATTTGGCAGTGAGGGAGAAGTACCAGCATTATTTACTGCAGCTCCCAGAGCCATGGCAATCAACACTGCCACTGCTCATCCTGCCACCAGATGTCCAGACCCATAGGTAGCCCTGGATCCAGTCCAGAGGGCCATATGGGTTGGGAACCACTGATCTAGTTTTATCAATCATTGCATCACACTAGCTTTCTACTTTGTTCCTGTCCTTCTGTTTATCCTAATTTCTGGCCATTTCTGGATAAACAATAAAACAAAGCCAGGACATTCTTTAGGTTAGAAGAACCTGGATGAGGAAAGTTCAGCCCAGGCCCAGGCTCATGGGTGACTGGTGCCACCTTAGTCGGGGGGGGGGGGGGGCATGTGTCCCCCCCCCCCCGGCAGCCAATCTCACTAACTGGTGGTGGTCAGGAGGCACTCCCACCATGGCCAATTGCACCATGGCACTTCATCCGGCACTTCCACTCCTTGGCCGGTGCCCGCGGGGGGGCACCGATGCTCCTGCCTGCCCCCCCGCCAGTCATCTAGGTGGGGAGCACGACCTGTAAGGGGGTGCATCAACACTCTCAGGGGATGCATCCCCACTGCCCAGGCTTGTGACTTGGGGACTTCAGTTCACTTCCTTGCTCCACACACATTCCATGGCAAGTGTTCAGGTCAGGTCTGTGATTCTGTTGTGGAGGCTACACCTCCCTGAACTAGAGAGAGGCACCCAGGTACTGGAGGGGGGCAGGTCTTCAAATACAAACTATCCCATAGGAAATGCTAATGATTGAGTTCTCCTTGCTTTGTGTGCTGATGGCTGTGAATCCTACTCTGAAGGACCTAACTCTCCTGAACATTTTATAGGGCTCTTTAGTGCCTTACTCATGGGTGTCAAAGATACGGCTCACAGAACCCCATCATTCAGCTCTTGGTGCTTCCCGTTGATTTGGAATAGACCTATACAGGGCATGTGCTAGACCCTTGCTGCGTAGGGGCTGGGGTCCACGCTACACACAGTGCCTGCTTCAGCCAGCCCAGGACCTGTGCCACATGGGGCATCTGTCTCAGAACAGCCCTGCATGGGTGCTGCCTGCAGTGCAGTGCTGAACCAGCTGCATGCAACGCAAGTCCTGAACTGGGCAGAGTAGATCGTGTATAGAGTGGATCTTGCATGGGATGGCGGAGGATGTGGGCCCAATTCAGCCCATGGACCAGCTCCATGACACTCACCCAGTCCACAGGGCCATATGTGTTTGACACCCCTGGCCTTACTCAGCGTAAGAGATTCTGCTTGCAAGTCAGTTGCCTAAAGGATGGGTGTGGAGAAGTTCATTTTCATAGTTCCTATGTCTCATTGTAGATCCAGCCCCAGGTCTCTCCTTGCTTCTGTTTCTCATCTACACAGTAAATGGCCACCAGGATTCCTGTCTGACAGGTTGTTGCAAGATTAAAATGCATTTGGGGTTCAGGCACTGGGATAAACACAGACCCTAAAAATACCACAAGCAGGTAACCAGTTTGGTAATCCTGATTTTCTAATTAAATTGATTTAACCATGTCCGTTTTCTTTCTGCCGACTAGTTTTTAAGAGTTCTGTCAAGGATCCCCTTGCCTCCCCTGGGATCCATGCACTGTTCTGTTCAGTGCTGTGAATCATCAGGAAGTGCCCTGAGGACCACCGATGGAGACGGCTAGGTCTCCAGTATTTTTCTCCACTCCTGTCCTGAACTGCTGTGCAGCCCGGTGCCCACTTATGAGACCTCAAATCCAACAAACAACTGAATTTGATGAGAAGACCTCTTAACAGTGAATATGGCTCAGGGCTTTAAAGGAGATGTATGTAGCATCCCAGAGCAACCGCATTTCGATGTGGTAAAGAAATTCCAACATAATCATTAAATAAAAGCTTTGAGATCCAAATTACTGCCTTGTGTTTCCTCTCTCCAATTTCCCCTATTGTTTGCTACTCTTACTGAGTGCACCTTGATCAGTCTCTGTTCATCTAATGTCCCTCAGCACCACAGTAACTAAGCATCATGAGCAAAATGGGACTGTAAACTCCCCTAGGCAGCACCTAACACACCATTATAGAAATGGTGATCTGGCTCAGAGAAAGGCACTGTATAAATATAAGGTTATTATCATTGTCACTTCCATAGTACAGAGCCCAATAAAATGTCTAAATACAGTTTAACAAGTCCCTTATCATAGAGCTTTAGAACAATTCTGTGCCAGCTTGTATCCGCTTCCCTTCCTTATGCGTTTATCTCCTGGTCTTTTTGACCACCATCATACATTATGCTGTCAGGTTTATGGTTCTTTTCTACTATCACTCATAAGAAGTGTTATGCTTAGTCATAAAACAGCAGCTAAGAAAAAAAATTAGTACATCTAACATTATTGGGAAGCCTTTATAATGTCAACACCTATTTGATCAGCATTTCCTTTTGATTTCTCACATGTGACATATGAGAGCCTGAGTTACTGTGCAAAGATCGTTCTAGCATAGTAGATTTTCATACTCAGTTTATGTGCTTATTTGCGGCACTTGCACTTGTTACCTGTGTACTTCCTTGCTACAAATCACGAGTGATGCTTTGAGGCAGAAGCATCAAGGAAAAGATCATATAATCAATAGAGGCCTGGGCTATAGCTCAGAAGACATCACTTCAATTCCCAGCTGTGCTAAGAATAATTTTTTGTGAATTAATCTGGGAGAAGACAGAGGAGGTAGGGGTGAGTATGGTATGAAGTAAACCAGCAAGCTATGACAGGGCTGCCATTAGGATGTCTGTCTGACAGGGGAGTCAGACAAGACAGTGTTTTCTAGAAATACAGGGCTGTTACTATACCCTAAACTGGGCCCAGATTAAAATCACCTAGAGTGGTTCTTTGGTTTAAATTTGATCCATTTTTTTCTTAATAAGTCTTACTGATTTTAAATGAGACCAAGTCTCAGATTGTGCCAATGTCTGGTTGTTAAGCTAGGGACAGAAGTTATACATAAACTGGTACAAGTGATCAGAAACCAGTTCAAATCTGTAACACAACAGAAGTTCAGTGCACATAAACTGTGCTAAATGGCTAAAACCAGTTTAAGATAAACCTAGATGGATGTACTTTCAGACTTAACTAATTTAGGTTAAATCAGTTTATTGAATTTCTGCCCTAGGTCCCTTAACTCACAGTCCCCTAGCATCCCAGCATGCTTTGAATCTCCCCTGCAAGCACCCCCCGCCCCCTGCAGAGTGGGTGGGCATTGACAGTAGGTGCTATAGGGCTTATGTCCCTTCTGAGATGACGTCTTTTCTTCTGCTACAACAGGTAAGGGGTCTTATATCACCCTTAACCCTTCCTTATTGATACAAAAAAAAACCCCCCAACCCTTTCCTGCCACAGTTTCAATGATAAGTATTCTGGTTCTCATTTATTACAGGGTTGTGTACACACTTTCCCCGATGGGAGGATGTTCCCCATGGCACAGGGCATAAGATTTTTACTGACATGAAAAATACCCGATGGGAAAATTGGGGTTCCCCCACCATCCCCCGCACCCCAGCCTCATGCCACCTGACACCCAGGATTCTTTTCAGGGTGTTAATGAAAAACGTAACAGTCCAAAAACACTCAGCAGGCAAAATGAAGTCCAGTTTTAAATCACTGCCCTTGGCTCTTCTTATGTTTAAACCTATATTGCTATTTTTTTTCTCCGAGTCGCAGTCATCTCCACCAGGCTGCCACTCCCTCTGGCTAGCCTCCGGTGCATCTCTTACCCAACCACAGGTTTCCTCTTGGCCGCTAGCATCACTTGTTGCCCACAAGCTCATCCCTCCTTCGTCCCCCTGCTCCTTGGGACTCTTCCATAGAGCTTTCTAGCTGTTCTTCATGTTCCTCCTTCCAGGGCATGTCCGCACCCTCTTCTCTCTCCTGGGCTGTGGTGTCTGTCTGTTGTTTTTTTCTGCCCCCCCCACCCCCCACCCCCCCAGCTGCTCTTCCCAGTGTCTCTCTCAAGCTCAGGGCTGCTGGCGTTACTCGCCAGCATGGGGTTTCTTCCTGCATTGCTCCTTGACTCAGGGCTGCTTTGAGCCAAGCTCTGCCAGCTCATCTGAAGTTGGCATTCACTCCAGGACAGACCCTGCCTCTCCTGCCTTCTGGCATTTCCACACAAACCGGCGGGGGGCTGGTTTCCGTGCAGGGAAAACAGTCTTCTTCCCCATCTCTTTCACAGTGGACTAGCCTACTCCAGCTTAGCAAGGAGGCACACCCTAGCACCTTCTGTCTTCTGGCCTGGGCCACTGCAGGCATGTAGCTGCATTTCTAGAGTCAAAAGTGAATGTCTGTTCACTTGCTTATTAGCTCAGTCTATGCAGCTTGGATAGCCCTGTGAATATTGAATCTATTCTGCCTTGGGCTTTTTGACTGTCTATACTTGGCCTATGATGTGGAAGGATGCCATGATAAGCTGAGATGGTTAAAAATGTTCTGATGGACATTTTTTCATCTGCAGATATGGCTGTCAACATCAACATTTTTCTGTGGGAACATGTCAATTTTGACACTTTTATTTAGGAAAAAATCTCCTGAAAAAACATGTTGATTATGTCGAAGCACTCCATTTCAACATTCTCAGAGCAGAACTGCTTTAGTTGTACAGTTCAAAAATCACCATCTGCTTTGAAATGTATTTTTCTTTTCTATTATAAAAATTACACATATTTAAGAACTTGAAATAAAAAATGAAAATCAAATCCAAAAAGCTCATTTCACAGGAATATTTGAGAAGTCTATGGGTTTGTTTCCCATTTTGAAGTGATATCATATAACAGTGGAGTGTCCAGCAGAGCAGAAAAGCCACTAAACCAATATTTAGCATGATTCAAAATGTTGAAGACAATGGGACTTGAATTAGTCAGTAACAATGTCAGGCATAAAGATGTATTAGATCTCGTTTTAGATGAATATAAGACCTAAAAAAGAATGTCTTGAGTTTGAAAGCTTGTCTAACTCTATCCCAACGATGTAGTTTTTCCAATAAAAATATGCTAGGAAATCCTTCCCTCTTGCATAAAACTCCACAAATTAAAGGAAAATCTGTTGCACAGGCAAAATACCAGCAAAGAAAAGTAGAAAATACATGAAGAATGCATGGATCCAAATTCTGTGCTTGAAATCCCAATGCCACACCACCTGAATCCTTGAAAATGTTGTTGTTGGTTTCAATAATGACAGAGTCTGGCCTATGAAAAATGAAGGTGAAATAGATACAAGCACAAGTATTAAATGCAGGGCCTGCTTCCTCCATGCTCTTAGGATTGCACACTAAATACATAAATGAATTTCCAAAAAGCAAGTTGTAGCTGAATGGCACATTTGTAATAATAGGGCCTACCTGGCCTATATATATGTTGAGTCCAACTGTGGGAAAGTAACCAGAAGTTAATAAAATGTCCCAATCACCTATAAATGTTGATGGGAAAGGTACTAAAGGGAGAGCAAAAGACTGAAGAAAAAAGACTCTTAGCAAAAAGGTCTTTGAGAGAGGCCAACAGCTATATTGGGGGCAAAGAAAAACAAATGGGGGACTGGAAACTCATGGACTGAAACCAATGCGTGTTTGGGGTAGGGGGGCTAGCACTAACTACTACTAGCACTAAAAGAAATGATGAGCTGTTCTGCACCCATGGGAAGGGAAATGATGAGCTGTTCAGCACCCAGGAGAAGGGAAACTTGGTGGTGGAGATAGGAAGGCTGGGGGGAGGTGGGGAAAGGTTGGGTGTCAGGCCTGTGCATTGCTCCAGGGATCCTGGGCTTTGTTTTCATGTGTCAAGGATCACCGTTTCACCATGACAGTCCAAGCTCAACAATGGGGATGCGTAATCTAATATGGATTGTCTAAATTTAGTCTGTATAACCACTCCATTTCACTTAGTAAACAGTCTATGGCTGTTTTGATTCCTTTGCTTTGTGTTATTTTGATCAAAACATTTCCAGATTTTGGCACATCTTTTCTACTGTGTTTGCTATGAGAATCAAGGCTGAAACCGCCATACTCAAAAACCTAAAACTGGTTTAATTGTTTAATATCATACAGTGATAGGATCATGTCTTTGGGCCTATTTATTCCATCAATTTAACACATTAGGCAAGAACATGTATTTACAGACAACTATATTCTGACAGATATAATCCAGCAGCATTTAAAATGAAGGGAAAGGACTCCGACATTAATCTAATGTGATATAAAAGAGACCATTTCAATAAGTGGGAGGAGGGGGCCATGAATCAGGATAGATGTTAAGCTTAAGGAGAGAAATGACATCTGCCAAATAACTTCAGCAGAGAGAGTTTTGATGGAAGATGTGAAGTGATATGGAGAACAACTAAGAGAAAAAAAAATACTTACTGAAGTAGGGAACAGATTTTAAGATAAATATTTCTGCATGTCAGAGAGGCCCATAATCAGGTCAGAGAGTCACAGACACGTCAATTATCTCAACACAAGTGGATTCACACACATAGAAGGACTAAAATGGTTTATTCTTCTTCAAAAAGGAATTTTTCCAACTATTTTAGTTGGTCTAATAAAAGATACCGGATTTACATAAAGAACCTTGTCATACTTCTAATAGAATTCCACAAGTTGGGGAGAGGAGGAGGTTTATATTTGCAGCTATACTGATAACTAAATTTGAGTGCAGTTTTAGGCAAAATGAATCATAAATAGATGAATCTTTCTCCAGACTGGAGTTTCTGATTACCAACCTTGAAGGAAAAGGGGAGAGAGAGAGAGAGAGAGAGAGAGAGAGAATATACTATAGCTACCCAAACCTGGAGCAGTATTATAACAAATAAATTAAGTAGGGCTTTTTAGCAAAAAGGTGGTAGAAAAAGACTACTACCAACTGCTGCCTACTAATTTCCAAGCTATCTATACATTTGACAATTGAGTGAAATTTTGGGGGTCATCTCCAAGTGTTTGTACTGAGTGGTAATACAGGAAGGCAACAGGGAAAGTGAAGCATATTATTTCTCCAAGATACTCTGTCAGAATATTAAAGACTGTTGCTTCTGTCTGTACATTGGAAATGCACCTTGCTTTGACCCAACGCTGTTACCAAGTCACCTTCTTAGACTATGCCCCTTCTGCTTAGCCCTGCCAGTGACTTCCTCTCAACTTATTGTTCACATACATCAGAAGAGCTTGGTTTATAAAATGATTTTTGTCTACCACAAGCAAGTCTCTTCATAGCAGGATCTCTCATGTGGGATTTTGATCCTAAGGGTACAAAATAAGAGAGAGGCATCCGAGAGGCAAATACATAAAATTAAATAACCTTTCCCCTGGTGGTCAAGTGACAGGGACAAGATTCTTTCCCTTGCCAGGAAGACAGTTATAAAATCGAGAGTGTAAACCCCCTGTCACAGACAGAGGGGTGTACTTGTATCCTTCCAGAGACAACTCTTTTAGATCCAAACGTAAAAAATGGAGACATCAACCCAAAGCACTGTAAACATAAAAGGAATGCAAAGAGGAGACTTATACTTCAGCATGGCAGAATTAGGTGAAAGATCAGAAAACCTCTTCTAATTCAGAACAGCAGGACAGTGGAGCAAGTAGCCTAGGCATGCAATGGCACCTCCTTCACTGGAGACATCCAGCTGGACTGGGTTAGGATTGTTGCATCTGTGCAGGAGTTAGGAGTTAGACGAGAACGGACTTGGGTCATCTAGTGCAGTGACTCTAATGATCTCTTTCAGGAGAGAGCGCTTGCTAAGAAGTGACCAAATGAGGAAAACCTGCAAAGTCTGATCCCCATCTGTAATATGGCCCCATGAAGTGTTACTGGCTTTTTATCTGTAATAGGGGGCTCTCTCGGGGCCGGTCTGCCATTGGCCCGCCCACCTGTTTCTGGGCCAACTGCCTGCTTCCTTGTCTGCCATGCCTTGATGAGACATTTATGGTGTTAATTAGGCAGGAGGCTGCCCATTCTTGCCCTGATGCCGGGGGGCACCATCTGTGGCTCCACTCCTCCCCGACATCACAGCCCAAGCCTTGCAGATGGCATCCAGGTGACAGTGCTCCCAGCCTACAGCCAGACCAAGCTTAGTCCTTGTTATCAAGCCTCAGATGCACACACATTCATACTACCCTCCTCTCATACTCCACCCCCTCTCACAGGGTCTCTTTCACGCATTGACAACTTGTACCACCCTGCTCCCTCTCGGAGCGGGCCCCTTTGGCCATAAGCTTTAGGGCTGCGCAGAGCAGGTAATATTCTATTCGACAGCCATGTTGAGTTTTAAACTAGTTCCCACTTTGATTTGCCATCTGCTTCGAGTTGAAGTGGGTCGGCTTGGACTCGAGGTCAAAGCTCAGTTGAGAGGCAAGCTGTTCGAGAAAATTATGCTGGCACACATCCAGGAGGGGCCAGCAGAAGACTGCATGCTTAGGGGCAACCAACATGGGTTCATCAGTGGCAGGTCCTGTCAGACCAAACTGGTAGCCTTTTACGATCAGATCACCAGATCATTAGATGCAGGGGTAGCAGTGGATATAATCTTCCTGGACTTCCGGAAGGCTTTTGACACTGTCTCTCACCCCGTTCTCATTAAGAAACTGGGGGGCTGTGGTGTAGACACCCACACAGTCAAATGGGTCGCCAACTGGCTGGAGGGCCACACCCAAAGGGTGGTAGTGGATGGGCCTTCTCAACCTGGAAGGACGTGGGCAGTGGGGTCCCCCAGGGCTCGGTCCTCGGGTCCGCACTGTTCAACATCTTCATCAGTGATTTGGATGAGGGGGTAAAAAGCACCCTGTTCAAATTTGCTGATGACACTAAGATGTGGGTACATTGGAAGGATGCAACAGGCTACAATCTGACCTAGACAGGTTACGAGGGTGGGCGGATGAAAAATAGGATGGGTTTCAACACAGACAAGTGCAAGGTGATGCACCTCGGGAGGAACAAACAGCACCATACCTACAGGTTGGGGAACTCCCCTCTGGTCAGCACAGAGGCAGAAAGGGATCTGGGGGTCATCATTGACTCCAAGATGAACATGGGCCGGCAGTGCGGGGAGGCAGTCAGGAAGGCCAACCGCACCTTGGCATGCATCCACAGATGCGTCTCGAGCAGGTCCAAAGAGGTGATCCTCCCCCTCTATGCGGCACTGGTCAGGCCGCAGCTGGAGTACTGCGTCCAGTTCTGGGCGCCGCACTTCAAGAGGGATGTCAACAGCATGGAGAGGGTCCAGAGGAGGCCACTTGTATGATCAGGGGACAACAGGGCAGGCCCTATGAGGACAGGCTGTGGGACCTGAACCTGTTCAGACTCCAAAAGAGAAGGCTGAGGGGGGATCTAGTGGCCTGTTATAAACTAGTCAGGGGGGAAATCAGCAGGCATTGTGGGAGTCACTGTTCCCCGAGCACTGCCAGGAGTGACCAGGAATAATGGTCACAAGCTGGCAGAGGGTAGATTTAGATATCAGGTGGCGCTACTTCACAGTCAGGGCAGCTAGGTTCTGCAACCAGCTTCCAAGAGAAGTGGTGCTGGCTCCTACCCTGGGGGTGTTTAAGAGGAGGTTCGATGAACATCTTGCTGGGGTCATTTGACCCCAGTACTCTTTCCTGCCATGGCAGGGGGTCAGACTAGATGATCTGCTCAGGTCCCTTCCAACCCTACAAACTATGAAACTATGAATATTCGAGCTGCTTTGACTTCCCCATAGGCTATAAAGGGGAAGGTCGAAGCAGGCTATAACTTTGGCATTTCTTGTCTGAGCTTGATGAAACCTTCAGGAATGGTAGCTCCTGAGGAGCTCACAAAGCGTGCCAAGTTTCAACAAGATAGGTTCAGGGGGTGCAGAGAAACTGCACCCCAAATTCTTGAGAGCAAACCACCTGTAACTTATGTGCAAAGCCACAGGGAGCTCAAACTTGCAGGAATGGTAGCTGCTGAGGATCCCACAAAGCTGCCAACATTCACGGTGATAGGTGCAGGGGTTTGGGGGAAACTGCACCTTAAGCTGCTGATAGACAAAACTCATGATCCAGATGGAGCAAGGAGGTGGCATTTGCTGTCTGCACCTGGAGCTTGGGGACCCGGGCAGCTGGAGGGTCACCTTGAGGAACACCAGCTGCTCCACCAAACCAGAATCCAAGGAGGTGTGGTGGGGTGTCACAACACCTGCAGCCATGCTGAACACCCTCTCACTTGGCACGCCGGTCAGAGGACAGGACAGGTATTCCCAGGCAACTGTGGCCAGATCCAGCAGGCCAAGGGGTCGCAGTCCAGGGGCTCTACAGGCTCGGCAAGATAGGCAGACACCACAGTGTGAGAGCTGTCTGCCTGATCCTGGGGTCTGGTGGGTTTGGACCCCCTAATGTTTGCCATGGCCTTAGCCCATATTGGCAGTGCCTGTGGTGGAGGGAAAGCTGGCTCGTGGATGGCAGGCTGGGTTCAGGCAGTAGATCCCCCTGTTCCACTTCCCCCCGCCTCTGCCACTTTCTTAATAAGTACCTCCCTCCAGTGACTCAGTGTCTCACTGCCACACATGGTGTCCTTCACACTTGGGTTACAGATGGCGGCCAGCATATGCACTGTGTTGGACCTCAAGGGTTCAGGCCTTTTCCTAAGGCCCTCCTTCAGCCACCTCACCAGTGCCTGCACATCTGGTGACAGCAGCCTGCCCCAGCCAAGAACATCGGCCCCCAGGAAGCTCTCCGTTTGGCTGCGGAGCTCCTTCACTATGGGGACCACCTGGCTGAGGAAGGCATCAGCAGCACTGAGGGTTTCAGTGGCCTTGAGGAAGAGCTTGAGCACCAGCAAGATCTGGGAGATGGCATCCCACTCTGCTTTGGTCAGGGGGCCGGTGATCCCAATCTCCCCAAGCAAGGCCAGCTCATGGGTGGCCTTCTGTTCCTCCACCGGCCTCTGGAGCATCAGGTATGTGGAGTCCCACTAAGTCTCCACATCCTGCATGATTCTGTGCTGCGGGACATGTAGCTCTGCTTGTTTGTCCTGCAGCGTCTTGTCCCCCTTGATGCTCTGGTGGAAGTAGCCTACCACCTTCCTACATCTGGAAATGAGCCTGCTGGTGTTGCTGGCACCATCACCGGCAGCCCTGTCCCCCCACAAGGCATCCCTCACAATCAGATGTAAATTGTGTGCCACACAGTGAATACCAGCACAGTTGGCATCACGGACTGCCTTGACCATATTGGCCCCATTGTCGGTGACCATGAAGCTGCAGGGGAGTTCAGCCTGTCCAACGCCCAGCCACCCCTGCACCATGCAGTTCATGGCCCCCCTTATCTCCGCTGCTGTGTGGGACTCATCCATCACCTTGGCATCAAGGAGAGCCCACCAATGGCCTGACTGGCCACACCAGTGCCCTGTGAGGGAGAGGTACGCATGTTCTCCACCCCGGCTGCTCCAGATGGTCGAGGTGAAGTATACAGTCACCTGCGACCTGCCTTGTGCAGCTTCTCCCTCAAGTGGAGAACACCAGCAGCTCACAAACTGACCCCAAGGCAGAAAGCAGGGAGCTGAAAAACTGCTGCCTTTTATGCATTTTCTCTGGCCCTCCCCCAGAGCAATGGGATTGGAAGGGACTTCAGAGAATGCTGACAGGTCACTTGGCCAGCCACACGTCAGTCATGAAAGCACTCCTTCCCCCTCCCTCCCCTTACTTTCCTTCACCCCCCCCCCCCACCGAGAATCCAGCATGGGCAAGTCGAATATTTGACCCACGTTGTTAATATTTGACTTCCAGTATTCAATCTGACAGCTATTTGACCAGCTGCTATTCAACTTGACTTTCACTTTTCAAGGTCGAATATTTGTTGAATGGAGTACAAAGTCAAAGCTTTGCACAGCCCTAATAAGCTTTATCTAGCGCGCGCCTTGGGTGGCAGACATACCATCTTTGGGCCTCTCCCGTGACCCTCACCAAGGTAGTGGCAAGCCAATTACCTGACTGGGGCCAAGCTTGCCCTGGCCCCTCCCATAGCAACTCTATACACACTCACACACATATATACTGGTCTCTTAGCCCTCTAGGTCCCTCTCACTGGGGCCATGGGGATTCCCTTCCCAGTGGGGGCTTAGGTGGCCATGGCCATGGCCATGCCTGGCCCCATCTGGGTCTTGCACCCTTTTTGGGCTCAGGTGGCCATAGCCAGGTATGGCTCCCTTGTACCCACATTATTGTGGGGGCTAGGGGTTAAGGCACCCCAACCCACCTCTCATCAGGGTGGTAACTAGCCTGGCTCCCACACCACTGGGAGCCCCACGGGGCCATCCACTCCTGGCAGGGTGCAGTTTTAGGTTATGCCTAGGACAAGGAGCCTCCAAACCATCCCCTATAGCTCCTGCCCTTACCTCCAACATGTTTCATACAGCCTTTTAGCCAAGCAACATTCCTACCTAACCAACCAGCAGCAAACTGCTCTGTTTATATGGGTGGCCCGAGTTAAAATGGCTAAAATGGCTGCTACAATCAAGCACCTGCTGGCTGCTTGTCTCAGTCCTTAAAGTGGCAGGCACCAACAGTGTCCTGCTGCAATACTAGCCATTTATTAAGCCTAATTAGAGCTAAGTTTTAAATGTTGTATGCTAAGCTTGTGTGTTTTATTTTAACAGTTTCCATAAACAAATTATCATTTTTAAGCTAGGAGGCATTCAGCTGCTTTGCCTGGTTAGAGTTATTAGTTGGTGCGTGGTTTAATTTATTCTAGAAAATGTCACTTGAACTGGGTACTTTTGAAAATGTATTATAGATAAAAGGATGATAAACACAAGTGTAGTTGTATGAGCTCATAGCTTGAACAATGGGTTTCAGTAACAGCCTGCTTAGATACAAAACAGTTACATATCAGATCTCCCACAGATACTTTAAGACACATTTACCAGAGTTTCCTGTTCTGTGACTGGGTGTTTGGATGCCTGCGTGAGTCATCTCTATGACCTGTCAGGGACTGTTATTTTGGGAGGCAGAAGAGGAAACCCTGGCTTCCTGTTTACATTTATTCTTCTACCTTTTTAAACCTGCAAGCCCAGCACATGTCCCTGTACTTCCCGAACTTTACCTCATTTTATTTAGTGCCTGCTTTTGTTTCTTTTGCTGCTTGTCTTCCCTTACATGTCCAAAAAGTATTTAGCTAGCTGGTATTTTGAGGCTGATATACTGTGCATTTTTACAGATTGATCCTACCCTCTCTTGGGGCTTTAGCTCCAGACAATGATGTGACTTAGAGAAAGAATTAAGTGAGCAAGTACTGCTCTGTGAGAGGGCTGAAACTGGCTTCTGAACCACTAATAATTGGTGATACTTAGATGGATGAACATATTTACTAATCTGTGACTAATAGCTTTATAATAAAGCTACTTTTTTCAGCCTACACTACTAGCAGAAGGTAAATCAAATAGGCCTGAGGCTAGGGCTATGGTTTGCTGAAGGTCATTTTTGTAGACTCAGAATGAACCTTTAAAACTTATTTGGGGAAATACTGGACTAGCAAAACTTCTTTACTATAGACAAGGGGAAAAAATGCAAGCTCCCTAGACAGAAGCCCCTCCACCAGAGAAAAAACATGTTACTAGCCTTTCAGAGAGCAGTTATTTCTGCCTAAATCTTTAAACTAGCTATCTCTTACAGCCCTTGAATTGAGGCTTTTATAATTGCAGATGGAGCCTTAACAGCCTACAGGTGAATGAAGCCTGCTCATTACCTCACTCCAATCAGGTTCAGCAAAGGCCTTTAAAACTGGATCCAGCTGTTGTGTTGTGGTTTCTTCTTTTTGACTTTATGTGCTTATTCTGCTTTTGACTTTAAGGATGAGAAGTAGGAGATAGAAGAGCATTAGCAAGCATAATCTAATAGACTGGTAGTGCTGATAGGGAATCTTTAACTCTAGGGTGCTCTGTGTTGCAGTCTAATGAAAAGAAAATGTGTAGGTTATTTTGTAAAACTGAAGTCTTTCTTAAACTAAAGAAGTAAAGAAGATAACTAGAAATAAAGAGCACAACCTTTTCATTAAAAGGGTAGAGTTTTTTTTGAAGCATACTCCCAAAGTCAGTAGTTGACCACAGAAAGCAAGATGAAGTGCATAGTCAGGAGTAGGATCACAGGCTGAGAGCAAACTTCACTATCCTGACTGGGAGGAAACACCATGGAGTGTCCTTACACAAATTGCAGTTCCCTTAAAATGACAACTTTTTTGTTTTTGCATCTACAGTCTCTCTCGTGGATTGGGGAAATCATAACTTTCAATTACTTTATAGTTCATTATAGCTCTCCTTTGCTCTTGAGAAATGGATGTGCTGATTATACTAAACTTGCTTTAAATACCCTGCAGCCCTAGCAATTCTATAGCATAGAAATGTGAGGTTTTGCAAGTGGTGCAGAGGAAACAATAATTGTTCAGACTATAACTTTACCTCTAAGCTTGCAAACACTCCTGCTAATATGTGAAGTTCTGAGATCCCACTACCATCACCCAGGGGCTTACAAGGACTATATAAAATAATGATGTTAGTAAAAAAAAAAAACCAAAACAAAAGTCTAGAAATATACCAAACAAACAAACAAAAAATCAAAACTGAATAACAGATCTTCATAGTCTGCCTGAAACCATCTCTTAGTACCAGATGAGAGCTCTTCTCTCTGCTCATCTTTAAAAGACATGAGACCTATTTTTCAAAGAGTGTCATCCCCAATATAGAGGGCAGAGCAGCTGGAGCTCCCCATGAAATGCTATTGTCTTCATTTTTCTCTCTGCTGAGTTTGTTTGGCCATGCTCTAGCTGCATCCTGTACAGTTAGTTAATGTGATAAATTAGTAGCTTTCCAAATAGAAAGCCATCTTTTAGCCAGAGTCCATAGCAGAAACACCGAGGGCCACATTCTGATGCTGATTGCCCTGGAATAACTGGGGAATGATTTGACAGAGGGCAACGTACTGATAAAAATACTGCAAATGAAATCGGAACCAGGCCCAGAAACTGTAAAACCCACTATTGCTGTCACAGAAAATGTGAATGAAAAAAGAAGGATCTATCCGATTATAAAGTGTAGTAAGAGGAATAGGATGGTAAAGCCCATGGCATTACTAGTGACGAAAGCCTGCTCACAGAGCTGCTTTTAACTTCAGTATTTTTGGAGATCCATGGGAGCTTTAGCTATGGGACACCTCCAGGAGCGGGTAGGCAACCCTGTAATCTGCCCAGTAAAAGGAGGTGTTTGCATGCGATTGTGGGTGACTGAACTTTAATCTGAATGCTATTCTTAAAGGTCACAATGCTACAGTTGTCACAACTGACATATTTCCTAGACAGGACCTAAAAATGGTACTCTTTGCATATACCTCACTAGTGAATCGATCTGCATAGGTACTTATTAATGTATTTACATAAGCAAGCAAGCAAACACACTGGCTATATTTTCAACCCTCTCCTCTTGAGCATGATTATGGTGTAGTTTTGATGTTAGTTGTTTGTTTTTCTCTGTGCTGCTTCCTGCTCTGAACATGGGAAAACACTCGTGTCATTCTGCTATCTGATGTCACCAGCCTTGGCAGGTTGCTGAGAGTGCCTGATCTGACTTAATCTGATATATTTTCATAATATGTAACATTCAAGTTTTAGTTCAGTTACAGAAACTGACTCCAACAAGACCTTCACTGTTATCCGTTATCAGTGCAATCTTGTTCTCATTCTGACTGGGGAAAGAAAGCCTCACGCTGTACAGCGGTACAAGTAATTATGTGGAATACCGCACAGATCATCCCCCCCTTTACTTTAAAAGGCTGAGTATCTGGGGCGGGGGGTGGTTGGAGTTTTTCTGGGTGTTTTTTATGCACAGCATTTTAAAAAAAATTATTATACAAATATGGACTCATCATAGTTACCTCTCAGAGCTATTTACTCTAGGTTGTTAAACGTGACAAATTATGTAGAGGACCACAGAGCTCAGCTGTTTTATGAAAGCAGAATTATCATACCAAAAGAAGGAGCTGTGTTTGCTGCACATAAATATTAGTGTTCCCTTTAAAATCATATGAAAATGCAACCCTAATTGCAAATCCACCCACTATTAGTAGCCCATAAACATACAAGAATTGTGGATAAGCAATCCTTTGAGACACATGCTTAAGTACTGTACTTAACCCAATTGCTCGTAACAAAACAGATTTATTCAGACAAAATGTGAAGGTTGGAATCAAATGCAATATGTTTTTCTGATGATTTCTATGAGAGGTCACTCTGAACTATATTAATATATTTGAAGCTGAAGGTGCACTCAGCTGAGATTTGCCCTTTCTCTCTTAAGAATAATATTAATACACTTAGATCCTGATCCTCTAATTGCATCTCCGTGGGAGGGTAAAATAGCATTGATTTCAATGGGGTATGTGTGGGTATTAGATTTTCTTCTGTGTATCTGGGTTTTTTTTCCCCTTTCTTTACAATGAAATCCTAGGAATATAATAATTCTTCAGCACTAAATACACCTTTACCTGCTGCTTATTTTTTCCTATTCCCGTCACCTTGCAAATCGTCATTTTTTAATGTTTTAATTCTGCTGCTTTTACGATGTTAAACTTCTGTTAATTTTAAACTTGGTTGCCGTAGAATAACACCAAAGCAAGGATGTCTTGGGAGACCATGATACTTTCCAGGCACAGAGTTGAGGGCATGAGACAGAACATCAAGAAGCTCTTAGTGTAAGAAAGCACACAATTAGTGTGACAGCTTTTTGCCTATAACTCATCATTATTTGCAATTGACTTTGCTGTGATTTTAAGCACTTCAGTTCCACTTCCTATTGTCATGATTTTTCCTTTTATGCTTCTATGAGGCCACTTGGCAAAAAAAAAATCCTTTCTCTATTGCCTCTCTCTCTGGAAAATGGCTTGCTGATGCATTTATTTGAAGGTGCAGATTCATAGAATCATTAAAAAAAAACAGTGTCAGGAAGTCCTCAGGAAGTCATCTAATTCAGCCCCCTGCTCAAGTCCGGCTCATCCCCAATTAGATCATCCCAGCCAAGGAGGGGCTGGATGTATATAAATCAGCAGGTCTGGATGCTTGTCATCCCAGGGTGCTGAGGGAATTGGCGGAGGTCATAGCAGGGCCCCCGGCATGGTTGTATGAGCACTCGTGGTGCTGTGGCCAGGTCCCCATTTACAAGAAGGGGAGAAAGGAGGACCTGGGTAGCTATAAGCCAGTTAATCTCACCTCAGTCCTTGGGAAGAAGTTTGAGAGTTTTCAAGGAACACAACTGACGGGGTCCAGCAGGGGAGGTAATGCTCAAGGGCGACCAACATGGGTTTATTGAGGGCAGATCCTGCCTGACTAACCTGGTTTCCTTTTATGACCAGGTCACAAAGTTCCTGGACAAGGGCATTGAGGTGGATGTCATCTACCTGGACTTCGAGAAGGCCTTTGACACTGTTTCTGACCCCATTCTCATAAAAAAACTAGGCGACTGCAGCATTGATGCCTACACAGTCAGATGGGTGGCAAATTGGCTCAATGGTTGCACCCAGAGAGTGGTGGTAAACGGATCATTTTTGACCTGGAGGGATGTGAGCTGTGGAGTTCCCAAGGGCTTTGTCCTCAGGCCTGTGCTATTCAGCACAGCCTCCTAAGGCTAAAAAGAAAAGCCTACAAAGGATGGAGGACAGGATTCATCTCCCCGGAGGATTATTCTGCACTGGTCCGGTCCTGCAGGGAGCAAACCAGGAAAGCCAAGGCTGCAACTGAACTCCAACTAGCTTTGAGCATCAAGGACAATAAAAAGTTCTTTTTCAGGTATGTGGGGAGCCGGAGGAAAAGTAAGGGCAACATTGGACCCCTGCTGAACCAGATGGGGCAACCGACAACTGATGCCCAGGAAAAAGCCAACCTATTAAATGCATACTTTGTTTCGGTCTTTCATCAGTCCCATGGGACTCCCATGCCCACTACGGGACAGGGAGGTCTGGGTGAGGGAGATCCCCTGCCCTCCATAAATGCTGACCTCGTGAAGGAACAACTTGAGAAACTGGATACCTTCAAGTCAGCTGGCCCTGACAATCTACACCCCAGGGTACTCAAGGAGCTGGCAAGCATCATATCCCCGCCCCTGGCCCCTGATCTTTGAAAACTCCCGGCGCTCTGGTGTAGTGCCCGAAGACTGGAAGAAGGCCAATGTGGTGCCGACCTTCAAGAAAGGGAGGAAAGTGGATCTGGCTAACTATAGGCCCATCAGCCTGACTTCTATCCTGGGGAAGATCTTAGAAAAGTGTATTAAAGAGGCCATCCTTAATGGACTGGCCGATGCCAACATCCTAAGGGATAGCCAGCATAGGTTTGTTGCGGGTAGGTCTTGCTTGACCAATCTCATTTCCTTCTATGACCAGGTGACCTATCACCTGGACAAGGGAGAAGAGATTGATGTCATATATCTTGACTTCAAAAAAAGCATTCGATCTGGTATCCCATGATCACCTCTTGGCGGAACTGGCCAATTGTGGCCTTGGGTCCACCATGATCCGCTGGCTGGGAAATTGGCTCCGTGGTTGGACCCAGAGGGTTGTAATTTGATGGCAGTCACTCATCATAGTGTCCTGTGACCAGTGGGGTCCCTCAAGGCTCTGTCCTTGGACCCATATTGTTCAACATCTTCATTAATTATGTGGACATTGGAGTCAGGAGTGGACTGGCCAAGCTCGCCGATGACACCAAACTTTGGGGCAAAGCATCCATGCCAGGAGACAGGCGAGTGATCCAGGCTGACCTGGACAGGCTCAACAAATGGGCGAGAACCTTATGGTGTTTAACACCAAAAAATGCAAGGTTCTCCGCCTTGGGAGGAAAAACCTGCAGCATCCTTATAGGCTCGGCAGTGCTACGCTGGCTAGCACTACGGAAGAAAGAGACGTGGGGGTCATCATTGACCACAAGATGAACATGAGCCTGCAATGCGATGCTGCGGCTATTAAAGTGACCAAAATGCTGGCTTGCATCCATAGATGCTTCTCGAGCAAATCCCGGGACGTCATTCTCCCCTTGTACTTGGCCTTGGTGAGGCTGCAGCTGGAGTATTGCGTCCAGTTTTGGGCTCCACAATTCAAAAAGGATGTGGAGAAGCTTGAGAGAGTCCAGAGGAGAGCCACGCGCATGATCAGAGGTCAGGAAAACAGACCTTACGACGACAGGCTGGGAGCCACGGGGCTCTTCAGCCTGGAAAAGCGCAGGCTCAGGGGTGATCTGATGGGCACCTATAAGTTTATCAGGGGTGACCACCAGGATCTGGGGGAACGTTTGTTCATCAGAGCGCCTCGAGGGATGATGTCGAACGGTCATAAACTATTGCGAGACCGTTTCAGGCTGGACAGAAGGAAGAATTTCTTTACTGTCCGAGCCCCCAGGGTCTGAAACAGCCTGCCATCGGAGGTGGTTCAAGCACCTACATTGAACACCTTCAAGAGCAAACTTGAAGGATGCTTATCTTTCTGAGATCCTATGACTTCCTGCCCTTTGGGCGGGGGGCCGGACCTGATGATTTTCCGAGGTCCCTTCTAGCCCTAATTTCTATGAAGTCTATGAAATATCTTTATCAGTGACTTGGAGGTGGGCATGGAAAGCACACTGTCCAAATTCACTGATGACACAGATGTGGGGAGAAGGGGGCACACTGGAGGGGAGGGATAGAATCCAACTAGATCTAGACAGGTTACAGAAGTGGGAGGATGAGAGTAGGGTGAAGTTCAATGCAGACAAGTGCAAGATGCTGTGTCTAGGGAGAAGGAACCTGGAACATACCTGTCGGCTGAGGAGCACCCTTTTCAACAACATAGTGGCTGAAAGGGATCTTGGAGGCATTGTTGACTCCAGGATGGACATGAGCTTCCAGTGCGAGGAAATGGTCAGTAAGGCTAACCATACCTTGTTGTGCATCTACAGATGCATCACAAGCAGTTCCAGGGAGGTGATCCTTCCCCTCTGTGTGGTACTGGTCAGGCCACAGTTGGAGTACTGCATCCAGTTCTGGGCACCGCACTTCAAGAGGGGTGTGGATAACCTTGAAATGGCCACACATGGTCAGGAAGCATCAGGCTAGGCCCTACAAAGATAGACTAAAGGGCCTGAACCTATTCAGCCTGCACAAGAGAAGACTGAGAGGGGATCTGGTGGCTTTCTGTAATGTCAACGGGGGGGAACAGCAGAAAATAGGTGAGGGGGGGTGAGGGCCCCGGGCACCACCTGGGATAACAAGGAATAACAGCCACAAATTGATTGAGAGCAGGTTCAGGCTTGATATCAGGAGGTATTACTATATGGTTAGGGCTGCCAGGCTCTGGAATGGGTTCCCAAGGGAGGTGGCGCTCTCTCCTGCCTTGGGGGTCTTCAAGAGAAGGTTGGATATGTATCAGGCTGGGCTATTATGATCCCAGGACTCGTTTCTGCCCAGGGCAGGGGGTCGGACCTGATGATCTGTTCAGTATCCTTCCGAACCTAGAAACTATACGGCTTTGTCTAGCTAGGTTATGAAACCTTCAACGTTCAATATTTGCTTTGCATGACTGTTCTCCAGGATTCCTTGAAACTTGATTGAATTCCCCAGGGATTATGCAAAGAAACTTGGGGCGGCGGGGGGGTGTTGATTTGATTGATTGATTGATTTTTAAAGAATATTTGTAGAAAGTAAACATGAAAGACAAGGACTCAAGAGAACTCTGCTCAATCTCATGATCTACCACCAGCTGCCTGTTTGAACTTGGAATGTTTCTTAATCTCGTGCTTTATTCTTTGTATATGTCCTTTTTCCCACTCTGGATTTGTTTTTGCATTTTAGATTGTAATCACTTTGGGGCAAGACCCGTTTCTGACTGCCCGCATATACAAGGCCTAATGCACATATTGGATTTCTGTTTTCCACTGGGG
This sequence comes from Crocodylus siamensis, assembly GCF_052110815.1. Lineage (NCBI taxonomy): Eukaryota > Metazoa > Chordata > Crocodylia > Crocodylidae > Crocodylus > Crocodylus siamensis. The sequence continues at coordinate 88,645,566 of NC_143400.1, read as the reverse complement.
CTCCCTGTTGTTACTCTTTTATAAATGATAAATAAAAATATAGATCTTCAGTATTAACCCAGATCTATTGCCTTTACAATGACACACACACATTATATGTGTGCATGTGTATGCTACATTCTGCAGATAACATTATGGTGTCTCAAATAAATGTGGGGACTTGAAGAAACTGAGTCAAAGTTCCATAAAGCTTGCTCTACCTGTGCTACTACAAAAGCCTCTCAAATAGCCTTAATTGTAGTTACGTTAGACTATACATCGATAGACTGGAGATGGGAAAATCTACTGGTTCAGGCAGGGCCATCCCTGGAGTGGGGTGTATGAGGAAAGGGGTGAATTGGGGCGACCGCCTCAGGCCCTGCACTTTGGGGGGGCCCCTGTGGAGCTGGGCGGAGTGGCCGTGGTGACTCCACACTGCTGCTGCTGGCTTTGCATCCAGCCACTTGCTACCTCCCCCCCGCAGCTTCTTTGGGTCTGGGGAACCTAGGATCATACAATCATAGAATCGATGACCTGTCTAGCTCCCTTCCAACTCATTGAGTCCGACCCCCCTGCCATGGGCAGGAAGGAGCACTGGGAGTGGGAGGGGTCATAAGACCCCAGCCAGGTGCCTGTCCAGTCTCCTCTTGAAGATCTCCAGGGAAGGTGAGAGCACCACCTCTCTGGGAAGCCTGTTCCAGGCTCTGGCCACCCTTACAGTGAAGTAGCTCTTCCTAATATCTAACCTAAACCTATCCTCCCTCAGCTTGTAGCCATTGTTCCTGGTGACTCCAAGGGGGGCCCTGGTGAACAGACTGTCCCCAAGTCCCTGCTGCTGGCCCCTGATAAGGTTGTAGGTAGCCACAAGATCCCCCCTCAGTCTCCTCTTGCAGAGACTGAAGAGATTCAGGTCCTTCAGCCTCTCGTTATAGGGCTGGCCATGGAGGCCCACAACCATATGAGTGGCCTGCTCTGGACCCTCTCCAGGTTCTCCACATCCCTCTTGAAGTGCGGCGCCCAGAACTGGACACAGTACTCCAGCTGCGGCCTGACCAGCGCCGCATGGAGGGGGAGCAAGACCTGTCTGAACCTGTTAGCGATGCCCCTGTTGATGCATGACAGGGTGCGGTTGGCTTTGCCTATTGCTTCCTCGCATTGGTGACTCATATTCTTCCTGGACTCCACTGCCCACACCCTCCCAGGTCAACACCGACCCATCCTCCACCACACCCTGGGTGCGCCCCTCGAGCCAGTTAGTCACCCATGTGACTGTGTGCATTCGTCAATGCCACAGCCCCTCAACTTGCCCACCAGAATTGGGTGGGACTTCCAGAAGGCCTTCGACACAGTGTCCAAGAAGATGACATCGACTTCCTCCTTCACATCTAAGCTCTTTGTTACCTGGTCATGGAAAGAAACCAGGTTAGTCGGGCAGGATTGGCCTGGCACGAACTTGTGTTGGTTACCCCTCAACATTACTTCCCCTGCAGGACTCTCACAAATTTGGCCCTTGATGATTTTTTTCAAAGACCTTCCCCAGGGTAGAAGTGAGGCTTAGTGGCCTGTAGCTGCCAGGTTCTTCCTTCCTCCCCTTCTTGAAAATAGGGAACACACTGGCCCTTTTCCAGTCCTCAGGGACTTGGCCCGAGCACCAGGAGTCCTCAAACAGCTGTTCCAATGGCTCCACAATGACACCAGCCAATTCCCTCAGAACCCGTGAATGAAGGTCATCTGGGCCCGCTGACTTGGACACATCTAAGCCCTCCAGGTAATCCTTAACTAGGTCTGAACTAACAGTCGGGGGACTCGAATCCTTCCTGGGCCTCTCTACACTATCACCTGAGAGCACCCCATTGTCAGCAGACAGGAACACGGAGGCAAAGAACTTGTTAAAGGGTTCTGCCTTCTCTCACGTGTCTGTCACCAACTGGGGTGCCCTGCCTCATAGGGGTCCAATGTTACCCCGAGACTACTTCTTGCTACCTATATACTTGAAAAAGGACTTTTTGTTATCCTTAATCCCAGAAGCTAATCTAAGCTCCAGTGCTGCTTTAGCCTCCCTTACCAAATCCCTACAAGCTTGGGTCAGGGAGCTGTACTCCTCCTTTTTCTCTGCCCCCTGCTTCCACCGCTAGTATGCTTTTTTTCTTTGCCCTCAGGCCAGCCTGGATATCCGCACTCAGCCATGAAGGTTTCTTGGAGCCTTTTCCTGCCTTCCTGCACAGAGGAATTGCATCCTGCTGTGCCCTAAGGATAGCCTGCTTGAAGAAGGGCCACCTTTCCTGGACCCCCATACTAGCTATCTCCTGGGCTCCGAGTGCCTCCCTGACTGCTGCCCTGAGCACATCAAAGTTGGCTTTCCTAAAGTCAAGTATTTGCACTGTGCTAGTTACCCCTCCCACCTTTCTCTGAATAGCAAACTGGATCATTTCATGATCACTGTTCCCTAGCCTCCCTTGTACTAGCACCTCCCCTACCATGTCATCCCCAGAGGCTAACACCAGATCCAGTATGGCGTTTTCTCTAGTGGGGATGTGTACCTCCTGCACAAGGTGTAGGTCCTGTACACATCAGGAACCATCGTGAGTGGCTAGACCTGGCTGACTGCTCCTCCCAGTTGATGTCAGGGTAATTCATATCCCCCATGACCACAACATCCTTTGCACACACGGCCTCCCCCACCTGCCTGGAGAATTCCAGATCCAGCTCTTCCTCCTGATGTGGTTGCCTGTAGTAAACCCCTACCACCAGATCCCTCTTCCCCTGCCCTCCTTGGAGCTTGACCCACAGGGTCTCAATTAAGCCTTCCTCTGGTCCCATTTGGAAGGTAGAACTGGTATACTGTTCCTAACATAGAGAGCAATCCCCCCACCCTTTTTTCCCCTTCCTAGCTCTTCTAAACAACCTATAGCCCTCTATGTCTAATGCCCAGTCAAAAGTTTCATCCCACCATGTCACCACTAGGCCAACCAATGGCCAACCAGGTTGATTTTACTACCTGCAAGCAGGAGAGCAAGCTCCTCCTGCTTGTTTCCCATGCTTCTTGCATTAGTGAAGAGACGCCTTAATCCCCCTGTGGGAGCCCTGGGTACCTCCCCCGCCTTCCTGAGAGACTACTGGTCCCTTGGTATATACCTGAGCTCTTATCTGGGCAGATCCTACACCTGGTTGAGTTTTTTCTTTTGCTCCTGTGGATCCCCATCCCCCGACAAACATAGTTTAAAGCCTGCCGGAGGAGGTCAACTAGCCTGTAAGAAAACAAACTCTTACCTTTGGGGGAGAGATGGAGACCATCATGCCCCAGGACGCCCTCTGCTCTGAAGTGCGGGTCATGGTCCAGGAAGCCAAATCCGGCATTACAACACCAACTCTGGAGGCGCCAGTTCACTTCATGGATGCAGGCACTCTGCCACTCCACTAACCGGGAGGAGGGATGAAAAGACCACTTGGACCCCCAACTCTCTAAGCTTGGCCCCCAGAACCACGTAGCCATCCATGATCTGGTCCGGACTACTCCGGGCTGCATCATTGGTTCCCACATGGATGAGGACCATAGGATGGTAGTCGGAAGGCCGGATGAGGTCAGTGATCTTCCCTGTGACGTCCCCAATCTTGGCTCCTGGGAGACCGTACACTTTTCTCACATCGGGGTCCGTGCGGCGGATGGGTCCCTCTGTTTCTCTGAGGAGGGAGTCCCCTATGACAATGACCAGATGTCTCTTCCTCTGGATCACTGGATGATGCTCAGTTGGTATGGATGCCGGCTTGCTGGATGAGAGCGTGGCTTCCTCCCTTCCTTCTTCCTCATGCCCAGTCTCCTCCAGCACTGCCAGGGTTGCATACCTGTTCCCCAGTTGATGCAGCTACACACCACCTGCGACATTGCCTTGCCCTGGAGGTGACCGTCCTCCATTCGCCTCCTGCAGACTCCGGGGTGGTGATAGCCTGAGGGGATGGGCCCTGCAGAGAGAGAAAGTACCCGTCAATCTCGTCCCCTATGGCCCTGATCTCCTGCAGCCTGCTCACCTCCACCTGGAGCTCTCTCATCTGCCCTTCCAGTGCCGCGATCCTGGCACAGGTGGGACAGGTGAGAGAAGCTCCCACTTCTGTGTCCCTCCCCGGCCCCAGGGACCAAGCCAGGCAGCCCCCACAGGCAGGTGGCCCCACCTGCATGGAAGCCTCACCGGTCCCCGGGCCCGGAGGCAGCTGTGGGGCAGGAACCCTGGCTGCATTCTGCATGACAACTCCCATGCTCTCACCCCCACTCACTTACCTGGAGATGACTGCTGCTGCTGCTGCTGCTGCTGCTGCTGCTGCTGCCGCCACTGTAGGCTCTTCCGCTGCTTGCAGCCCCTTGTGCGCCTCCCTGCCCGAACCCTGGCGCAAACTCCAGCACACCCTTAAAGAGCGCGTGCCTGTTTGCGCTCCCTGTTCGCGAGGCTCCTGCCTGGTGTGGCTGAATAGGGTCAGGTAGGGAAAGAGTCCCCTGCCCCATTTGCTGGCACCTGGCCCCACTCGCTCCCTTCCCCTGGCTTACCTCCTCATTGCCACAGCTGTCTCTTAGCTGCGGATCGCTGCTGCTGCTGCTGCTGCCGCCGCCACCTTAAGGGTTGGGGGATACTGGAGGTACATGTGCTCGCCCTGGCGTCCTCAGAGCAGGAGTGGGGCCCCGCATGGGCTGATTTGTCCTGGGCCCCACACTCAGGTCGGCTCTGGGTTCAGGGTGCCATGAAAGGGTGGAGGTTACTGGACTTTCAGTGGTGGAGAACTGCAATAATTCATTAAGTGTTAAAAGTATTGAGGTCAGATGAGCCATTCTCAAACCTCTTCTTCTTCGGGCCACTGAATGGTACAATTTTGGTTTACTGCCCTGAAAGTGGGCAACTTAATGTTTTCACTGCCTGCTTCAACATTTATTTTAAACCTGACTTCATGGCTCTTTGGAAAGGGGGGTTCCAGCCCTTTTTCACGGTAGAGAAGGGCACTACAGTCTTACTGGTTACTAACAAAATATTTCCATACTGGATTGTACAGCTCTGATGCTCGCATATTTTGATAGGTGAGCACAAGTGTTTGGGGAAACAAGTTTGTTTTCTTGCAAAAAATAATTTAAAAAAAAACAGTTTTTGTTTAAAAAAAGTTTTCAGTTCTCAAAAACTGAGACACTTGCAGTAAACATGTTTCTTATGAAAATTCCCTTTTTCCTAAGAATAGTCATTTTCTCTTGAGAAACATTTTCTTTGCTTCTGTTGCTAAAACCAACTCTATAACTGCCATTGTCACTCATATATATAATATTGTTTCTATGTGAAGCAGCAGGTAGCAGAAATATGAACTTGTACTTTTGAAGTACTGTTTCAGATGTGTTATTGCTTCAGAGTAAATGCACTTGAGGTGGTTTTTAATTTTTTAAATAGTAAGCCATTATTTTCTATAGAATAAGATACTTCTTATGTATTTTGGGGGGAAAGTACTTCAGGGCTACAGTAGCATAATGGGAGACATTGAGGCCTATCTTTACTTCTACTCCTGACTCTAACCTGCAACTCATTATCACTTAATATTAGTGGGTTTTCCAATAACCTTTTGGATTTATATATACTTTCCAAGTAATTTTGGGAGGTTTGTTTAACTAATGTTTTTAAGACACTTTGGGACCTTTATCATTTTAGTCCTTAGGAAGCATATATAATATGAGCATCATGAAAACATAAAATACCTCATTTATATACTAGTTTAGCCAGTCATTATAGAATCTATAACTTACGATCTGCTGAGCATTGCTCAGGCTTTCCCTCGTCTCTTTAGAGCATAAGCAATTCACCTCTTTTATGATCTCAGCCCTACGCTGACCCTGGGGGAAGAAAAAGTCTATACATCATATCCCATTCTGGGTATTGCACCTATCAAGCTACTTTTAGTACTAATTACCATAGCTGTTAATTTGGCTGTCAGGTTTTTGACAGGCGAGAGATAGTAGCTATAAATGTCCATTTCCTCCACCAACAGAGTGTAGAGTTAAGAGAAGGATTATAAAAGGATAAAAAGCAATTTCAAAAGCATTTCCTGCAGTGCCTGCTGTGAGATCACAAGATTTTGTGACTGTTCAAATACTAGACGAGGTATCAGTTCCTACATATCAAATACCCCTGCGGGGAAAAGCAACCTGTAGACTGGAGGTCTTGCTGCAGTTGTGATGGGTTATTTTTCTGTGATACTGCTTCAAAAACACCGCACAGTAATGTACAGTGAATATGTGGTAACTACAAACGGCTCCCTTGAAACCAGGAGTAACTGCATGGTTATCTTGTGGCAATGGTACTGCTTTATCTTGTCATAATGTGATGAATTGCTTAAGCTGCTGCTGCGTTTGGTGAAATTAAGTCCAGAGCTATCCTGGTGCTAAACTCTGCTATCTGAGCTTGATGCATCCTCCTCTTTTGGAGGATGCTTAGCAGAATTGTGAAGTAGCCACTTGGATATCCTTATATTTAGCAGTATTTCACCTTCACTGCCACTGACAAAAGCATGCTATTTTCCTGTCCCTATAATTTCCACCACTGTGTGCAAAGCACCTTTTTCTTAAAGTGGCTTCCCTCTCCACTGCCGATGTCTTATTCTACAGTCACCTCGGGGTGGGTAAATAGAACAATCGTGTTCATACATACTAGTGTTTCTTGTTGGATATGGGTAGAAACACTCTCAAATGCATGTCAAAGGCCGTACGTTGGTGAGGGGGAAATGAGTCTCCTTTAGGTCAAATAATGGAGGGACCTATGGAGAATAGCAGTTACCTTTTCTCTCAATACCATGCATTTGAGAGTGGCAAGGTATATAGTTTAGAGATAGCTATGGATCTGTGACAATAATGTGTCCAAGACACTTGTCAGCTCAATTAGGCTAAAATACCAGCATGATAATAGTGGTTTACACCAGTAGTACTGGAGTTTTCCCTTGTCTGGTATTCATGAAAACCAAGGGTCTGAGAACTTATTTTGCCAAGAAGACAAGAGGCCATCTGCCTCTATGACAAGGTGTTGAAAATACAAGGGCAGTACCCAGATACATAGGAAACTAGTAGACATTGGGCCTGACATTGCTTTGTGTGTGCTCTAGAAAACCCATAGAAGTCTCGTTGCTTATCTGTATCTGAAAGGTAAGTGTTCTGATACCTACCTGTATGTCAAAAGCATAATTTATGGGTATAGTTGTTAAGACATGGCTCTTGCACACACAGTTGTGTTATCAAATTTTCTGATTTGTTTAGTTTTTTAATTATATCTTCTTTTTCTTCCTTCCTTTCTTTGCTTTTTTATTTTATTTTTTTTTTGTTGCTGTCCCTCAAACATGCCAGTCTTTGAAATCAAAAGTCTTCTCAGACAGGTTGACTGCTGTAGAGCTCATCAGAAAATAGAGGAGGGCGCAGCTTAAAGGGCAGTGCTGAATTACTCCGTGATCATTAAAAAGCCTCTGAAAAGCTTAAGTGGACCCTCCTTTAAACATCTTCAAACATCTTAAAAATTCCAAGTATTTCTTTCAGGCAGAAAAGGCAGCACTCAGATGGTTCAGGTTTCAGAATTGTATTCAAGCCGTTAGCATGAGGCTGAATCAATCCAGTCTTGGTGGGCTGGTCTAAACTGCAGAGATTGAACCAATAAGCAAGCGAACAGATGTTCACTTTTGATTCTGGAAATGCAGCCACATGTCTGCAGTGACCCAGGCCAGAAGCTGGGGGTGGGGGCGGGGGAGAGAGGGTACATTAGAACACACCTCCCTGTTGGGCTGGAGCAGACAGCTTGGGACAAGGCTAGCCCACCCACCCTGCAAGGGCTAAAGGGGAGTTGCAAAGCACCTTGGGATGCTGGAGGACTGGGAATTAACTTGAATCTGCAAGAAATCTGGGACAGAAGTTCTATAAACTGATTTAATCTTTCTCTGTTAAGTACTACATCCACCTAGTTTTACTTTAAACCAGTTTGGGCCATTTTGAAAGCAGTTTATGTGCACTGAACTCTTTTTGTGATACAGATTTGAACTGGTTTCTGATCACTTTATACTGGTTTATGTGTGATTTCTGTTCCTTACCACATGGAGAGTTTGGAATGTTCCAGCATTTTCTTGCAACTGATTTTCAGAATATATTTTTGTGTGTGTGCCTGCCGGGCTTTGTTCACTCCCCAGGGTACAGACTTCCTGTCGTCATACAGCCCCAGGGCCCTTGAGGGCAATGCGGTTGTTCTTTCGCCATGTCGCCGCCCCCGATCTCGCCTGCCACATCTTGGTGTACCGTCACTGGCGGGGGTCGCCTAGCGGGTCCTTCGCTGCTCGGGTCTGACCCAGCGGATGTACACGGGGCTCCACCACCCCTGCACCCTGGCCTCACGCCACCTTCTTGAGCCGACCCTGTGGAGTCACGTGGCCCATCTTGCCCGTCCACCTTCTTCCCTTGTCCCTATCCCTTATACCTAATGGGTTGAGCCTGTCTGAGTAGAGTTGGCTCCCGACCCCTATCCCTATCCCGACCCAAATAGATCCCAGTGCCCGTGTTCCCGGAGGTGACCCCGCCCCAATCACGATCCTCCTTCGGGATCCTCATCACCCTTCCGAGTCGGGCGTTCACCTGGTTCTGGCGTGCCCTCTGTGATGGCTCCTCTTCGCCGCCATCCCGTTTGGGCGCCTGTCGTCCGCCGCCAGCTCCCAGGGGCTGCCGCTGGCTCCCTCTCCCTGGCTCCCCTCGTTCCTGCTCCCTGTTTGTCCCCGGATGTTGCTGGGCCCCACGCTGCTCCTCCACCGTCGACGGATTCCCCACTCTGGGGCCACCTGCCCATTCTGCTGCAGCCGCCACCATCTTTATCTTTGCCGGCCGGTGTCTGGTGCTGATGTCACTGGCCGGCCGCAGCTGTATGAAAAGCCGGCTCATGAGCCGTGCGGGTTTCCCAGGAGCGTCGTCCCCTGCTGCAGGTGAGTTGCCGGCGTCACCCCGGTCTCCAGGACATAACCCCCCCTGCCAATCGCCTTGTGGTGGTTCCCATAATCGCGTGTATCCATTACCTGTGCTTTCCTGCTGAGCCTGCATCCCCTGTCGTCCAGAGTCCGGGGCCTGTTTTTCATAGCATCTGGATAAGAAATCCGCAGTGATGTTAATTCTCCCTGGGTGGCATTTTCTGCTCGAATGGCATTTTTATAAACTTGTACAGCCCCAATGGGGTCCCAAAATCAGTCTTGGGGAAGTCGCAGGGTCTCAGGGGAATCTGCCAATATCCCTTGGCCAAGTCCAAGGTAGTAATATACCGAGCAGCCCCGATCCGTTCCACCAACTAACTTACCCATGGCATGAGGAAGGCATCAAATGTTGCTACGTCATTTAATTTGCAAAAGTCTATACAGAGTTGTAGGGACCTATCCGTCTTTCGGATAGGTACTAGTGCACTCCTCCAGGGGCTTTGTGATGGTTGGATTATCCCCAGGGCCCGCATTTTCTCCACTTCTGCTTTCGCTTCCTTGTTCAAGTGATACGGCAGAGGCTGCCACCAGTCTCATATTATCATTCCAGGCGGAGTATGGATGACGTGATGCGTGCCTCTTACCTATCTGGGCTCCTCAGAGAATACAGCCTTGAATTCTTTCAGAATATTCTCCACCTCCATCAACTGTGAAGGCATCAAGTCCATATTCACTTGGATGGCTTCCGCACCCTTTCTGCCTTCGATATTCACTCCTACCCTATTGTTTTCTATTCCCTCCTCAGCCTTTTCCCCGAAGGTCGCCCAGCCTTCCGGTTGCTGCCATTCTCTCAATAAAGTAATATGATAAATCTGTTTTGGTTTTAGATGCCCTGGGCAATAGACTTCATAGTCTACGGGCCCCACTTGCCTTACAATATCAAAAGGCCCTTGCCACTGTGTTAATAATTTACTGGTCGAGGAAGGCAACAGGACTAACACTTTCTGTCCCGGCCGAAACTGTCTCTCTTTCGCGCGAGTATCATATCGGGCCTTCTGTTGTTGTTGGGCCTGTTTCAGGTTCGCTACCATGAATTCTCATGCTGTCCGCACCTGTTGTTGGAATGCTTGCTGATACTTCGACCAGTAGGGGATGGTCTCCGGGCCCTGCTCCCATCCTTCCTTAAGGATCTGCAGGAGGCCCCAGGGTCAATGCCCCAACACCAGCTCAAATGGAGAATATCCTAATGACTCTGATGGGGCATCCCGGAGTACAAATAGAACCAGTGGCAGCAACAAATCCCAATGGTGCGGGTCCCCTTGCATACACCGCCACAGCACTCTCTTCATCGTCTCATTTAGTTGCTCGACTAACCCATTCATTTGCGGGTGGTACACCGACATCTTAAGCTGACAGATCCGCAGCGTCTGACAGACCCCTCGCAACACCCCCGACATAAAGTTCCGTCCCTGATCCGTGAGGATCTCCTGTGGGATCCCTACATGGGCTATCCACTTCACCAGTTCGTCCACAATGCGGGGTGCTGTCACTGACCTTAGGGGTATGGCATCCGGGTACCGAGTTGCATAATCTACGAAAACTAGGATGAATCGGTAGCCATTGCTGCTATGCGGTAAGGCCCCCATCACATCCATTGCTATTCGAGAGAATGGCTGATCTATAAGGGGCATGGTTTGAAGTGGGGCGTGGGGGGCCTATCCTCCTGGTTTTTTTGGCACACCGGGCACTCTGCGCAATGTCGTCCCCCAACTTAGGTCAAAAGAACCACCGAGCGATTTTATCTATGGTCCGTTCATGACCCAGATGTCCCCCCATAGGCGTGGCGTGGGCCAGGCACCACAAAGCCTGTCTACACTCCCTCAGCACCACCAGCTGGACTCTCTGCTCCTGTCTCCCTCTACCTGGGGTTACCCGATAGAGAAGATGATGTCTCACCTCAAAGTGGCTTGCAGCACCCGTTGTCGTTGATGCTTGCTGGTCCCCATCCGCCACCCTGTTCCATAGTTCCTGAAACTCCGTATCCTCTCTCTGGGCTTCCCAGAACTGGGGTCCACTGACGCTGTCCCTCCACTCTTCCCAGGAGCTCCCTTCCTCCTTGGTCAATCCAGCCTGGCCACCCATGTCTCTGAGCCATCCTTCCTGACACTTCCACTTTCGACATGCTACCTCTACGTCTCGCACCCTATCTAGTACTTCATACAATGGGGCCCAATCTCTCCCTACCAGCATCTCACATGCGAGGCGAGGTGCTAGCCCAACCACCAACTCCCCTTGATGTTCCATTACCTTCACCCAGGTCTTAACTCGGTGCAGAATTTGGGTGTCGCCATGGAGGCAAGACACCCTTACCGAGTCCACCTGTCCAAAATTATCTCCGGACCACAGATCAGCCCAAATCACCAACTGAAAACATCCAGAGTCTAATATGGCCCACACTGGCCGGCCCTCTATCCAAGCCTGCACTACAGGGGGTTCCCACACGGGGCTCTCATTTCCTGTCCCAAAGTGACAATCCATCGGCTCCCTGACGCTCCAATCCCTGGAGGATTGTTTTGTCCCCTTGGACATACTCAAAGCATTATCTTTCCCTAAGCCACGCCCCAGACACTCTCGTGCAAAGTGGACCCCTTTCCCGCAATGGTAGCACACCATATCCCTGCTTTCGGAACGATACCCTGTCTTCCGGCGTTCGGTGTCCCTTGATACTGGCATTACTCCCGGGGTTCCTCTCCTTTCTCATGGGTAGAACCACTCAGAGGTCGTAAAGGCCTTTGCCACCTTTAAGGCTTCTTCGCATGTTACTGGGGCATGTTGCCGGACCCACTGCTGGGTTTGGTTCTCCAAATCATTGATGAACTGCTCTAGGATGATTTTGTCCACCAGAGTCACCATTGTACATGCCGATAAGTTGACCCACTTCCCAAATAGATCTCGTAGCCTTTGGAGGAGTACCCTGGGCCTTCTCTCCTCAGGCGCCTTATGGGCTCGGAAGAGCCGCCAGAAGTGTTCCGGGCTCAACTCCAGATGGTACAAAATTGCTGCCTTCACTGCCCCATAATCTTGGGCCTCCTCCTGAGTCAGGGACCTATAGGCAGTCTGGGCCTTGCCTACTAGCAGCACCCCAAGCTGGCTCGCCCACAGCGTTTTATCCAAGCCCATCGCAATGGCGTGCCAATCAAACACCTCTATAAATGCCTCAGGGTCATCCGCCGCCATCATCTTCAGCATCTCCAGGGTTGCTGAGCTCTGCTGGACTAGCCACCTCTGTTATGACCCCACAATTTGGGTCAATGCCTGCAAATTCTGGGTGACCAAATCGGCGGGACCCATTTTGGGTTCCTACATCTCTGGTGCCCCGAACCATGGTTCCCAGCCAATGCACCAGATACTGTGCCCGCCAGGCTTTGTTCACTCCAGAGGGTACAGCCTTCCTGTCGTTGTCCAGCCCCAGGACCTTTGAAGGCAATGCGGTTGTTCTTTTACCGCGTCACCACCCCCGCTCTTGCCTGCCATATCTTGGTGTACCGTCAATGGCGGGGGTCGCCTAGCGGGTCCCTTGCTGCCCGGGTCTGAACCAGCGGATGTACACGGGGCTCCTCGTCACCCTTTCGAGCTGGGATTGCACCTGGTTCTGGCGTGCCCTCTGCGATGGCTTCTCTTTGCTGCCATCCTGTTTGGGCACCTCTCATCCACCGCCAGCTCCCGGGGGCTGCTGCTGGCTCCCTCTCTCTGGCTCCCATCATTCCTGCTCCCTGTTCGTCCCTGGATGTCACTGGGTCCCACACTCCTCCTCCGCCACTGATGGATTCCCCACTCTGGGGCCATCTGCCCCTTCCGCTGCAGCCACCGCCGTTTTTATCTTTGCCGGCCGGCGTCTGGTGCTGATGTCACCGGCCGGCCGCAGCTGTATGAATAGCCAGCTCACGAGCTGCGTGGGTTTCCCAGGAGCATTGTCCCCTGCCGCAGGTGAGTTGCCGGGGTCACCCCGGTCTCTGGGACAGTGTGCATTGCTAGCTAAATAGAATTTGTCTATGTTGCACATTCACTAATATTTGAGAAATGAAAGCAAATGCGTTTTAGTCAACGCGCATAACAATGGGAGATTTAAAGGAGGACATCTCCAAGGGGCTGATAAAGCTGGTGATTTTTAATTTTTTTTTTTAATGAAACATTCTTTTAATGAAAAATTCCTTTTGGATTGAACTGAAAATGTCCATGGAAAAAAGTTTCAAGTTTTGGTAAGTGGAGTTATTACAAAACCATGGATTTTGGCTTTTAAAGCTAAATTGCATGGGTGTCTAGTGCCTCTTGAGTCAGTGACTGGGGGTGAGGGGTCCCCTGGTGGCCGATCCTGCTGACCGGGGGTGGGGGTGGGAGGGTCCCCCATGGGTGATCTCACTCGCCATAAAAGCAGCCGCACGGCTTCTGGAACTCCGGCGGCCACTTCCAGAAGTGGCAAAGCCGCTTTTGCTGGTGGCCATGCTCCCCAGTTGGCTCTCGTGGGGGTGCGCTGGTGGATGGTCTGGCAGGGGATGCACATGCACCCCCTATGTGTTGCCCCTGCTAAATTGCATAGCACAGAACACTTCTTTCCTTTAACATGTTTTTTAGAAATTTCTCAGCTTTCAGTTTCATTTTGAACATTTTCATGCACTTCCTTTGTTACAAGGCTGTGTGACCCAGTAGAAAGCGTGGCACCTCTCTGTGCTTGTCTCTTTTCATGCTTTGTGTGTGTCTGCTGTTTTCACAGTAAAGGACTATCTCTTTCTAAGTGCTTGCACAGAGGTGGGTCATATGAGACTAAGGAACCATTGAGGGAGGCTCCAGTTCAACGGCCCCTTCCCCCCAACACACATGTCCAGACAAATGCTTACCCAGCTTTTTCTTGAAAAAAACTTCCACTGAAGAAGATCCCACATCTTTCCTAGATGCATTGTTCCACTGCCTTCCTTCTTGCTGCTAGACAGGTTTTTTTTTCCTGAAATTTAATCTTATTTTGTGTTGTAGGGTCTTTGTCTTTGAAATAAATTGCAAATGATATGTTAACACTACGCAGAGTCTACTCTGTTTGGTTCAGTCCCTGGTATCATGCCTTGATCTATGTTAGGTCCTTTAAGTCACACTGTAATAGAAATGATAATTTATTGTTTTGTTTTAGAACACTGTGACATTTCTTGTGCTTTCTCCTGAAGACGAGATGAAAAGCATGGTTTTCAGTGGTTTTCTACTTCTGAGTTTTTGCATTCGTCTGAGTATCAGTCTAAGAGCAAAACACAAGAGACCTGAATTCCAAACCATAGTGATTTATACGGGACAGCTCTCACAAAACACTTTGAATCAAAACTACTCTTTGGCTAGGTACGCACACTTAAAAAAACTGAGGCGGAAGTGATCTAGGTTATGCGGTTTTCTGCAAGTGGAATAGTTTAGATCAGTAGTGAACAGGACACACATTTTGCCCTTTGCGAGGTGCGAATCTTAGATCGGGTTCAACCATTTTTAAACCAGTCGATGTGTGCCGAACTTCTGTTCTGTTATGGGTGTAGGCTGTTTTTTTGTGACGGACTTCTGTTCTATTGCAGCTATAGACTGGTTTCCGATCACTTATACTGGTAAATGTGTAATGTCTGTACCAGGCCAATGAGCGTAGCATGTGAGTACGCTTTCTGCAGCAGAGAATTTCTACATTCATGCTGCCTGGGGACACATCTGAAGTTTGCTATAGCTTATTTTTGTAAAACCAATAGTGATGTTTTTCAATTATGTAGTGAAATATTCCATGTCACTTCTGATAAATAGACTAACTATGCTGCCTGATGTTGTCTCCAATGTTATATGAGCACTTCACATAGAACATAAACTATGTACCGTATATACCTGCATGCTCATATTTGAGCCGCTTGTCATATTCTGGCTGTTCCTGACTGCATGTTGTAACAAGGCAGATGGGGAAACAAATTAATGACACATACATAAAATTTGCTCAGCTACCAATAGACTTAAATAACTGTATGATACAGGAGCTCTGAGAATGCGAGGAGTATCTTTTATCTATGTTGATTTAAATGCAGGCTGTGGCAGGGCTGGTCCTAGTTAAAAGTCATCAGAGGTCTTGCTAGTTAGCTTCCCTTCCTTGTAATAGAAAAAGGGTTGAATGAGTCATGTGAAGCCAGCCATGAGATTAATATAGACAAAGATGTCATATCCTCGTGCGTGCAGCTGTGAATGGCATATCTACTTTGCCATCTGCAGATTTAATGGACATAGTGTCTCAGTAGCTGCTGCAGGGCTGGCTGTAACTCAGTTATCAGGCAGATTTCCTGTTGCCTAATACCCAAATACAATAGTTGTTTCGCATCAGACTTGGGTTTCTGGAATAGTTTCAAAACCCACCAGCCACAGTATGTAGTTTTATAACAACATCATCGTTAACTAATCACACACTCTCACAAAATTATGAAACCCGAGAGGATCATTTTAGTGCATCATGAGTATTTCTTTGTGAATTTTTCATAGGCAGTTTATATTTTAGCTTGATACTTAAAATGAGAATATTTTCCTGCAGATCTGTTTGCTTTAATTCCTTTCCTCCTGGTAATTTTGCAGTTTCTTTCCTGGCAATTATGAAAGCAACATTCTATTTAATTACAATATTTAAAGAGATGGCTCTCTTCGCATGGAACGATTTTATTTTGCATATGTCCGTGAGATGTCCATTAACTACTGTATTTACCGAGGGAAATCTTTAGTACAGTTTAAGCCCTGTTCATTTCATGTGCAGGCTGGACATTTTGGCCATTTTTTCATGTAAAGGCCTACTTCATAAAAACACTTAAACATATGCTTACTTTAAACCCCATGAGTAATCTCAGTCCTCCCAGATGACTTCTGTAGTTCAAGAGGTAACTGATGACCTTTGAGTAAGGTCATCCCTATTTTGTTTCCTCCTTGAATGATCATCACTCACTTGTATATTCAGTCTGTAGCACCAAAACTAAGGGGAAAGATACTGAGACTTTAGCAGTATATTCTCTTTGAGGCAGGCATGTAATTCCCATTAACTTTAATGAGTCACCCATGCCCGTGGAGATGAGGATCTTACCTCTTTCAGGTTTTAACAATTTCCATGGGACCTTGCTTCCTAGAATATTTTATTTTCTTCCTTGTTATGGTAAGAGGATTTTTCTGACATTTCACTGATCACAAAGCAGCTGGCCCCATAAAAAATGACCCCCCCCCACCACACACACGCGCGACTGAATGTCTGGGGAAAACGCTATAGTTCTGCAATTGAAGCTGCAACAGATTGCCATCATTAAAACAAAGCATCCGCAAATGCTAAAATGATGGACGTTGAAGAGCTGACTCATTTTCACAGGTTGAAAGCCAAACAGACTATATAGTCTTTTAATGAGACCGGTGGTCACTAAATGCCATTGCTCATTTGTGGTTAAAAAAACACCCCTCCCCCATTAATAGTATTAAACACCGGCGGGGGCGGGGCAGTTGTAAGAACTCCTTGGTTTGTTCACACTATTGAAATGATCATTATGCAACTAAATGTACTGGTGTTCTGCACAGGCTTGTTATGGTGAGAGTAGGATGAAACGCACCAAAATTGTTGACCCAAGTTCTCAGGTTTTCTGCTGGGGAAAGATGGTACATTTTTAAAATGCTGCAAAATGTCAGCCAGCTTTGCATATCATCTCTCCTTAGTCACTCTAATAGATTTTATACCAGAAAAGAATTACTGCCCTGTAATTCTACTTCTTGAAATACTGCATGCTTCAGTTTCTACTCCTGGGTCTTACCTTCCACAAGACGTGCTAGCTGGAGAAATTAGTGAGCTGTCAATTTTTACCCCTTTGGGTTGAACCCCATGTTTCTCGCAGGTTTTTGGAGGCCATATTTCAGTGCTGCTTCAGTCTCTTTCCTGTTCTAGTTCCCCTGAGTGAGGAAGAAAGGTCCACAAATTTCAAAAGTACTAAATATGCCAAGAACATTTCTATGATAGGAGAAGACCATCAGGAAAAACCATCAGCTACTCAATGGCTAGCCTTGAAGTATGTGGGTGTGGGTGGGTGGGTGAGTGAGTGAGTGTGCGCGCGTGCAGGGGGGTAGGAATCGCTTTCTGAAATATATGCCATCCTCTGCAGTTTGGTAATATTGGATGTAACTCTACCAGTTTACGTTACAGTGTTTGATCAACAGGGGTAGATTGGAGGTGGATATGGTGGCGCACCCCCTTTTGACTGCACTGCAAGTGCAGTGAGCTCTGCTTGCAAGAGCTCTGGTCCCTGTTGCTGACTTCCTCTTGTAGTCCCCTCCCTGCCCCCATGCCAGTGTGCTCTCCACCTCATCCCCGTTTTCAAAATCCTAGATTCACTTTTGTGTTCATCAACAATCAAAACCACATGCTGCTGCCCAAGCACTGATGACATGCTTGAATCTCTGTACAATACTACTGGAGATGTCTAGCTCCTGGGCAGGGGCTTGAATTGATTGTCTTGTTATCTCTGGGTTTCTTGTCATGTGCAATGGGTTGAAATCTGTCCATCCACGTTTTGGGAGTCTCATTTTGATGTCTAATGATAAAGGCCACTGCAGACACTTTTCCCTGCACTTTGCTTTGCATTTTGACTCAGATATAACAATCTTTGTAAAAACTGCTCTTGAATAGTGGTTTAGCTTTTCCATTTCCTACCCTGGCTGGCACGATTCTGTTTGTTGCATCAGGAGCGCTGAATGTGTGTTTTGATCTTTGGATCATTCGACACTAGTTCAGGGCCATATCCTCATTGTCGGTCAGAAATGTGGGTTCATAGGATGCATTTCTGTATCTAGTGAAGAATCATTTATGGCAAGATGTGCGATTGAACACGGTCCTCGGAACCAGACTGGGAAGACTATCAGAACCATTCTCGGCACTGATAGGTTTTAACATTTTCTGTCAAGACTGGGTCTACCTTTAAAAAAATCATTTAAAACTAACGCAGTGGCCACAGTTATGGAACAGCTGAACAAAGCCATTGTATTGTTTTGCCAGATGGTGGGTTCACCTCAAATATGCTTTGAGGTTGTGCTTTGATTTTATTTTACAAGGCACACCACATGCAAGGCCTTAGCTGCTCTAAGCACGTTGCAGTTCACTGATTCTTGTTCTTAAGGTTCTCCTCCAAGGGTATGGCTCTTGAGAAGAAAGAGGCCTTCAGGCAACAGGTGGAGGAACATGTGGGCACTATCAGGGATGCAAGGAACTGTCATCCTTACTGACATTGAAGCCTGTGTGACTAGGGTATGATAAAGGCTCTCCCTAACATTTCAGTGCAGCCAGTGGCAGTAGCGGACATATGTCTTTCTGGGGAGGGTGAATGGGGATGGTCATCTTTTGACAAAAACCCAAGATTAGTTAGGTAGGCATGTATTCATGTTTCACTATAACTAAGACTGTTCTGTCTCTGACTAGGAGAGCAATCAGCAAATAAAATTATTTAAATAACAATTAAAATTTAAATATGGATATTTAAATATTGATTTAAATATATCTCCCCACTGAGCATGGAGACTTTTCATGAATGAAGATCTACAATTGGCGGAGGGTTGTAGAATTGCAGTATCCGTTTCCTTCGAAAAGTTTCAGGGAGGACACCAAACCTCAGCTGTCTTCAAAACGTGGCCTTGCATGAATGAATATTGAAATTTAATTTTTGAAGACAGCCCTGAAAGTGCACGTATCAAGACACAGCACCGTGAAAGTCTCCAGCAGCTATGGGGTCTTTTACTTCAGCCAGATAAACATGCTCTTTGTGGTCAGCTGCATTAGCCTCCATTCTCTGATAACTCATCTTGAATGAATTCACAGATACAAGTTTTGGTGTGAGTTCAGTTGACAAAACAAACATGAACACCAGAGGTTTCATAGGAACGAGCTTCCCTGGGTTTATAGACCTCGTGCTGTTTTCACAGGATGTTTTGCGGCCTCTGGGCACTTGTGCACGTCATGGGGGTTTAGTCCTTAGGGTTACGTTCTATGCCCCCTAAATTCAAACCCACCATTTGAATTTAGGGGTTTCTATCACTCTTAGTGAGGGGCCTGATCCTTTTTCATTTTTTGGTGGAGCCTGTCCTCAGCCAGGGGGTGAGCTGCTGGTGGGCTGAGGAGGCCCTGAGCAGTGGGGGCCCCCAGTCCTTCCCTCCTTGGTGGTGGTGCCCCCTGAGGCCACCCGGGTGGGCTGCTAGTGGGTTGGCTGCTGCCCCAGCTTGGAGGCAGCACCCATCCCAATCCAGTTCTTCCCAAACCTTGAGCTGGGACAGCACGCAGCCCACTAGCAACCCCTCTGGGCAGCCCTAGAAGGAAGGACCGGGCCCCTCTGCAGCTCAGGGGCCACTCAGCCCCTGGCTGCAGGAGAGGTGGACAGGCTCTAACTGGGGGGAGGGGATCAGGCCCCTCGCTGCTTCTGCTTTCAGCAGGCGCCTGCTAAAGGCAGAAGTGGTGAGGGGCCCAATCCTTTTTTCTGTGGAGTCTGTCTGCCTCTCCTGTGGCTCCGGGGGGTGAGCTGACTAATAGTTGTAATGTGCCATTGCAAACTAAACCACATCAGGATGTATTGATGCAAACTCATTTAACCCCCGCCCCAAACTCCTGAACGTGTACAATGTGACGCTATTAAGCCACACCAAGTTACATTTTTGTCATGTGTACATGGTAATGATATCACATGTACAAGCGCCCGGTGCTCAAAGGGGTTGAAGTGGATCATCTTATAGACTCTTTGGACAAATAGTTTCCTGCAAACATGGAGGATTAGATCTGGCAAACATTTCCAAATCTTGTGTTCAATTTGGATTCATTTCAGTTTCTTGAACAATATAGCAGCTGCCAGATGCTCTTGCGTTCTGTAACCTCTGGCTTTTGCCACTGTCTGTATACTAAGTGTAGCAATTTCTGTGCCACACAACTGATACTGTCATCCTGAATGGACTTGATTCTGTAAATGTCCTCCTTTGGATCTGACATCTAACCATTTCTTTCTTGGGCTATTGTCTCCTTTTACACAGAATCCTTGTTTACCTCCTTCACATGCATCTTTTTTACTTAATTCTTGGTCATAATGCAGAAACTATAGGAAATGAGCATGGATCTCATAAGACTTGCTTTTGATTCGGTAGTTCATCTACTAGTGTAGCCAACCTGAGTGTCATAAATCACCGCTTCAGCGAACAGTCGTTGCTCTACTGGTTAAAAATAATAAAACCATCACTTCTGTGTTAATTCTTATCTAATTAGGAAGCAGACAGTGATTTAAAACAAATACAAAGCATGGAAGAACGTGAAAATGGTTTCATACATTACAGAAAAAAATAATTTCTGTGCTATGGTTAACCTTTCTAATTCTACAACATATGAATGACTAAATGCTCTAAAAAGTTCAACATAAGGGTGGAATGGGTTATAAAAACAGGGTGAGTGTATGTTCATTTCTGTTCTGAATAGACTAAAAAGGAATTAGGCCACAAAGTTATATTTAGGTGACAAGTTCATATACTTACTTGTGTATCAAATACTTCTGGTGAATTTGGGGGCAGATGGAGGGTCTAAATGACAAAATCCAGCTTGGTAATAACCAGTTTAAAACAGCAAGTTCAAATGATGTTAGAAAAGCTGTTACAGGCCTTCAACAAAAAAAGTTTCCAGATCCCTTATTGAAGTTTGAGGCTAAGACTTTCATCTACTGTACCCAGGTTTTCTAAGTTTTTTGTTTTTTTCCGCTAAACCATTTACACAGAGGTCTGCCATATACCGTGAAAAAGGCTTGGCTTCGCTTTCTTTTTCTTTTCAACTGAGAGGTGTAACAAAGCAGCTGGACTCCCAGGACAGCAGGACACACAGAGGGACCAGCAACTTCTGGCTGCTGTCATGCTACCAGTGTGATCGTGTAGCTGTGATGGGAGCTGGTATTTTTCCTCCCCCTTCCAAGTTGGCACCTCAGGTGGCTGCCCCGGTTTCCACCCTCTAGTTGCACTACTATTTTTACCCATTTTTCTTTTTGCTTGTGCATTTTTGTTTGTTTGTCCGTCTTCTGTTCTCCCTATCACTGGAAGAAAAGAAATGAAAAGTATTTATGCATTGGATAAAATATTTAGACATTTAATACCAATAGCTCACAAAATACATAAACCACAATTTATTGCTGTTTATGCCATTTTTGCTGGAAGTATCCACCTAATCTACCTAATATATGTAAGAAAATGCAGGCATACCCGATTTTTTTTTTTTTTTATTATGACTATAAATCTTGACTACAACATAATGAGGCATCAAGGAACGGGCTTTTGTGGGATCTAAATACCCTATTTATTAATTTTGGTGCCTCATTTTATCTGTCAGAGCCCTGGGCCATCTTCTGGAGAAACTCGAGTGCCTGACACAACTCTGTTGCAGGTTCTAGAGCATTATTGCTCACCTCTTCAAATTTGCTTTGGAGCTCTTCACATTTCCTTGGGTGTGTTTCTTTTTATTCCTTAACTTTGTGTAGAAATTAAACACACCCAAATAAAAACACACAAAATGTGAACCCTTGTTATAGATTTCAAGTTTCTCAACCCAGTTTGATTCTCCAGAAATAAAGAAAACAACTGTTGTCTTTTCAGAAGAGGTGAATGGAAAGGGACTAGGAATACTTGTTTAGTGGGGGACCTCCTTTGCTTATGTTCGCTAGCACTGTTATATTTAGCTGACACGTTTAGGATATTGTTTTGTCTTATATATAATGCAATGTGGGAGGCAGGCTATTACTTGGCAACCCAGTTTCTGGAGGCTGTATCCACTAGGATAATGTAGCTTACAGCTCCTAGAAGACCTAGGAAGAATGCATACTTTTTTAGAGTATCACATGGTTTGTGAATACTAGCCATAACCGGGACCTTATTTGCCACCAATCCAGGTCCAATTTTTTTTGTCTAGGATAAAAATGCTATGGCTTTGTCTCCTATCATGCTTTAATGTGATATGGATTTTGTGGTCACCAACAAGGAGTAGCCTTTCTGCCTCTCTGTGTGTAGATATAGCTCATATGCAGGGCAGAATTTGAAAAAAAAAAAATAGTATTGGCCTCACTTCTTCCATTACCTTCAGTGAGATCAAGGTTAAGTTAATGTTGAAAATCCTTCATGACCAGGACCCAAGATCATTGTGTATGCAAAGGCCAGGCACAACTGTATATTTTTACCATTATTTATTATTGTCACTAATAGCAATGTCATCCTGTTTGAGACGAAGGAAAGCCGTCAAGGGCTAATCTAAATGATCTCTGGATGTTTGGGACTGCATGTTTTAAATGCATATGAAAAGCATGTTAAGTAATACCTTCTACTGAGCTAACTTTGTACTTGGAGAGACAAGCACTCAGGCAAAAAATACCCTTCCTCACAGTGGTGATGCATAGCACCCCCGTGCACTCCCTGAGAGCGCTGGTGCACCCCCTGACAGGCTGGGCTCCCCCTTAGGCAATGGGCGGGGGGGGGGGGGAACAGGCAGGAGCACTGGTGCCTCCCCTGCAAGCACCGGCCAGGGAGTGGGAGCACCAGATGAAGCGCCGTGGCCACTTCTGGGAGCGCCACGGCTGCTTCCCAGTCAGCAAGATTGGCCGCAGGGCTGCTTCGTCACTTGAGTGGTTGCTGGCGGGGGACGTCTCCCACTACCCCTGCCTCCCGACTGAGGTGGCACCAGTCGCCCATGCTTCCTCAGGTCATGTTCATAGGTTTCATATGCTGTCATACAAATACAGTGGAGGTCAGAAATGTGTGCACTAGGGACAGTATGGCTCAAGTCATTTGTCATGGACTATGGAACGATTCGCCTATAGTCTGCTGGTTTTATTCCTGCCCAGACCAAAAGAGACAAAATCATTATTGTCTGAAGGGGGTGGCCTTTATGAAATGGAGTATTGGCCTTGCATTAATTCCTGTTGGATGGATCAGCAACGTCCATAGAGAAGCCAAGTATCTGAACGGGCCTGGGGGCTGAATTACTCATTCTCTTGGGAGTGATATTACTACATGTATTTCTTTTCATTCCATAACTTTGCACAGAAGTGGAGAAGTGCCGTGGCTCTGTCTTCTATCATGCTTTAATACAATGTGATCCTGAAAGTGCTGTTAAGGCTGAAACATGTGTAGAAGCTTGCATTAATACCACATGCTGTTCTTGTCCTGATACTGGCTCCACTGCTGTCAATATGGTACCATTTGGGAAAACTAAATCCACTTTGCATTTATAAATTGTGTTTTTTCTCATTTGGTGCAGAACACTGTCTGGCTTGGTGGGGAAAGCTGTCTTCACATTATCATTACATATAGCCAGGAAATTATCACATTGCTCTAGAGACATGACTTACAAGTAGTTTACTGATCCCGGGATGGCTGACAACCGAGAACTCCCCATGAAACCAAAATGAGTTGTCGGAACTGCACCATAGAAGCTCACAGACAGGATAAGACTAGGGAACTGGACCCTGAACTTTTGAGTAAAGGTCTATTGTGCTAACCCCTAGGCTACATGGAATAAACCTGAAGCGCAGCTAGGAATGGAAATTTGAGTAGGCTCCAACGTCTGGAAAGTGGACGATAAAATCATTTTGTTTTTGACTGAGTCTGCTTCAGACTTTAAATAATAGCTTATTTATCAGATAGCTGAATCTTCACCATCAGGGTGCATAATTTAAATAGTTTGTTAATAAATGTAATTTAACTTGGTGCTCAGTGCTCTAGGCCAGACTCACTCACAGCTATGCACCTAGCATAAATTGTAATATTTATATATGTGTAGTAGCCACAAGACTGTCCACTCCATTCATTTTAAATTAATGTAATACAATGAATGAAGAAATAATTCATGATTGACAGGGTTTGATTTACACTAGCTTAACCCCAGTGTCTTCAAGGGATTTATTTGCTGCCTTGCAACAGTGGGCACAGACAGAAGTGCAGTTCCCCACTGTAACTGAGAATGCTTCCTGACATGTTCTAAGCCATGATGATCCCCCGGACCAAACAGAAGTTCGCTATTAGTTTTGGGGGCAGGGGGTGGAATCTAGCTGCTGGCTGCCAGCTTGCACTGGTTTCCCTTAGCAACAGCTCTCTCCCATCCTGCCCCTATTTCATAATGGGAGGGGGACAAGGCAGGAGAGGGAGCTCATTCTATGGGTTTCACAGCTGGTGTTGGAGTGTGGGGTGGCTGAATTGGAGTCCCCTTCCCCCCTGCCACGGGGGCCACCCCACCCTCTATCAGGGGCTGAAAAAGCCCCCAGACCAAATTCCCTCCAATCCCTTTCCCCCCTCCCATTCTGGCAATAGCAACAGACTGGGAGGGCAGTGCAGACACAAGTTACAGAAGATGTTCTGTTTTAAAATATCTTCATCTGACCCCTCCTGCAATGAGGGTTCAGATTTTCACCAGATTGGCCATTTTTTTTTTTTTTAAGCAGTCTGCAGCTGTGTACTTGCATTTGGTCACACACAACAGTCGTAGACCACTTTCTGTGGCCAGGTTGGGTGAAAATTATCACTTTTATCCATGCCCAGTGTTAGTTGGAGGAAAATCAAGTCAAGGAAGTGTGAATACTAAGAGCAAGTGAAACTTCTACTATTCCTTGGCAAATTACATATGATGTTTACATTAGTGGTAAACGTGCTCCCTGTGATTTACTCACCTGAAATGCATGCAGTGCCTAAGAACAGCAGAAGCAATGATCATTGTGATATGCAGCTTTAATAACAAATGATGTGCTAATGTGAACATAAATATAGACCAAATATTGAAGTCATATTTATGGTGTTTTAAAGCAAACCTTGGGCATTGAAACTAATTTCAACCCTCCTGACACTGAGGTATTTGGAGGCAGAGAACACAAGAGCAATGGATAGGTTGTGTAACTTGCTGGAGTCATTTTTTCCCTTCTAAAATGCCTCCCTATTGCAGTGAAAAATTAATGGACTTATTTTTTTTTTACTTTTTTGATGAGAAGGAAGTACTTCCATTAACAACGCTAAGAATAGGATTTACTGTAACTTGGCCTCAGATGGTATTTGTGGTTCCCACACATCCTGTAACAATATGCTTTCTAAACTTGAACGGATATTGCCACATTGACTGTTATAGAAAAGCAGAAGGAAGATGATGAAGTGGCTCCGGTAAGCTAATGTTTTTTTCTCCGAGGCAAATTTATTGGCCTCATGTTCAACAGCTTAAAAAAAAACATGGCCCAAGTAAGGCATATTTTGAATATATATGTTACCAGTGTACCTGCAGAGAGGTTGTTTGTGGGGATTAATTATTAAGCCAAAAGGCATAGAAAAAGCAGTTTTTTGTGACCGGCTTTTCATTCTGGCATGAAACTTTATGAAGTGGGTACAAAGACTCCATCTAGGTCTCTATTCTCTCCCCACCCCATCTAATCTATCATGTATAGGCTGCCCAACAGTTTATGAAGTGGGTATATAGGTGCTTATTTTGGACAAACACCATGCTAATCAGTATCTGTCTTGGATAGCTGACTTGCCCGGCAGCCACCTCTGATTCTTGACCCCTCTGCTGAAATTACTAAAAAGACTGACAGTCATGACAATGCTTTTGTGGTAACATCAACCAACATCTCCCCCTGCACAAGTCAGCACCTGGGTCACTTGCCCTTATTGCCCCTCCTCCTACTTCGGTCATTGACATTCATTCATTTAGGCAACCAAGGAACTGTTTTTGTGTGTCCTTTTTTGTACCTTGCCACCTGGAATGACACTTCAACCTGTGTTCTAGAAACTAAGATGCAGTTATCCAGTTCTAACCCTTTGAGTAAGCCAATTAATTCCACATAATGCAGACAAACACCAGTCATTCATCATCCCCATATGGCTAGGACTGTAACTTCATGAGCTGTGTGTGGGAGGGAACTGTGAGATGCTGCTGCATCAGTGCGTGGGCTGCAAAAGAGACAAAGAGGTGATTTCAAATTTATACTGGAAATAGAAGAGAGTGTGAGTAATGATGTTTCCACCACGGAACTTTCTGTAGAAGAGATGTGCAAAGAAGGAGCTAAATATCAGATGTAAGCACCTAGCAAAAACGAAGCCGGAAAGCAGAGGTGTGAGCGTGCATGCATATGTGATAGGGTAGAGGACATTTGCACAGAAGAGTGAAATAGAAGAGTATGTGTGGAGACCAGAAGGAGCCTTGCATAACCAATCAGGAAATAGAAAGCTTTTGTGCACCTCCTGATGTTTTCTAATTTTTTTCATTCTGTGGCACTTTAATGGAACAAGGAGAGAGAACTAGATGGAAAGACTGGTCCAAGGTGCCTTCAAAATTGGGTGAAATTCAGGAGCTAACCTATATTCTATAGTTTGGACTATACCTAGGATAAATGCAGTCCAGCACATCATAACCTCAAAGCAAGTAGGGAACTGATTTGTGGTTGGACTATATGGGGTTGTTTACACATGCAGGCACGTGCACCTGCAGCAGCTCAAAAAGGAGCGGCATAAATTTGAGCCGGGGATTTTTGCCTCAGCATGTGTCCCTGGACACTTTGGTGTGGGGCAACTTGTGCCACTTAGGGCAAAATAACCCCGTCTAGCTCCCCCTCTGCAGCCAGGGGGAGCTAGAGCCTTGGGCCAACAGCTGTGCTGGCCCCAGCAGTATAAAAACCTGCCCTGGTGAGCAGCTCAGGCCTACTTACTCTCAGGAGCTTCTGAGGCCTGGCCCATAGTATCTGGGGACACTACCCCTTGTTCCAGCTGGACTGCTGAAGCAGACCTAACTTGGAGTGGCCCCTACACCCTCTACCCACTGCAGCAGTCTGGCAGTGAGGGCTGCTGCCACCTGTGACAGCATCCATCCCCTTGGACCTGCAGCCCCAAGGCTGCAGCTCTGCCAGACCCATATGGTGTGCCCCCCGCTCTGCCATTTGGGTAGTTATTGCCCAAAAGATTGCTTCTTGCAGTGGCTCACTTTGAAATGTAAAAGCATGTCCTGTTGGCCCCAAATGGCCAAGAGGTCAGCCACCTCATCTGCCTTCCAGCTGGGTCCCCAGTGCTGGCCTGGACAAGATCCTCTGCAGTGGTCTCACCACTTGTCTCACCAGCAGAGATCCTGGCATACCCTGTTTATAAACTGCAATTTCTCTGATAAGAAACCCAAATTCTCTCATTAAAATACCCAAAATAGCATTCTTCTGCTATTAAAATGAAACACCGCTATATATAGAGGACAGTACTTTATTGATATCTTTACAAGTGTAAAGCAATTTGGAGGTGGGGTTGGGGGAGTTTGTGGGTGGGTGTAGGATTTATGGTGGTGAGGTTTGGAGGGGTAGGGGGCTTTTGTGGGGGTTTGGGGTTTGTGGCTGGGTATATGGGTGAGGGGTTTGTGGAGGTGGCTAGGGGATGTGGGGGGACTGTGGGTGTGGAGGGGGTCTCCTGCCCCCCCCACAGGGTGCAGTCCCCCTACACAGCACATTGCCCCCCTGTATGGCACTCCTATGCTCCCAGCAGGGCCCACAACTCACCCCCACAGCAGCAGTGGCTGTGGGGTGCTAAGGACTCACTGTGGCCAGAGCCCCCAGAGCTGCAGTGCAGCCCCAATCACTTCAGAGCCAGTGCCGCTTGTGCTGCCTGTTGCAGGACCAGCTCAGTTTGATGCAGTGCCATGCGGCTTCAGGCAGCACTTGGGCTGTCGCCCGGGGGCTGGTGCCACTCATGGGGACCTATGTGTCATGCCAGGCCAGGTCCTGCTTCCACAGGCCCTGCGTGCCATCGGGGTGGGCTTGTTCCATGGAGGCAGGACCCAACACAACACACAGTCCCTGTGAGTGGTGCCAACCCCCAGCTGACAGCCCAAGCAGCTCCAGTACTGCCTGAAGTCACATGAGCCCATGTGGCACCAGGCCAATCCCATGACAGGTGGCACAAATGGTGTCAGCTCTGAGGCAGCTGGGGCCGTGCTGTGCCACTGGGGGCTCTGGTCGCAGCAGGTCGTGAGCGCCCCATAGCTGCTGCTGCTATGTGGGTATGCTATGGGCCATGCAGGAAGAGCTGTGGACCCTGCAGGGAACTCACGGTCCCTGACCAGCCCTCCCACACCCACACAACCCCCACACATGCACAGCTCTCCCCACCCTGCAATCCTTCCACCCCCCAGTCTCTACTTACCAGGGACAGCGCCCGGGTGACAGCCTTGCACCATTTCTGCTGGCCCTGGCGTGTGAATGTAGAGTGTTAGGGCAGCAGGGGCACCATAGAGACATTCTGGCTGGTTTCCAGAGCTTCCCTGGACATCTGAGCCCTGGCTTGCCTGCACCACTTTTTTCTCCGTGGTGTTTTTATTTGATACCTGGAAATCCAGGTATCAGGTTTTGACCCTGCACTGCATAACATTTTTTTTTTGTTCTCAATATGCCACTTGTTTGAGATGCCACAAGAGGCATATGCGCTCGTGTCTGTATGCGCCCTGTGAGGCAACCGAACATGAAGCAGGATACCACATCAGACCCTTGCCAAGGGTCTCCTATCCCCATGTTTCCAGATTCCTTTTCATGAGTTGGTAAAGCCCATAGTTGTTGTTGTCTTTCTAATATTATGTCCTGTGGGGCTGATGAGTGTCTATGGTTCTCTGCCCTGTCTAGTTCATTTCATCTATTTGCCAGTACCATTTTGGAAGGTCTGGCATGATTATGAACCTGGCCTATCCCAGTCATTCACTTTTCTGAAATCTTACTGCAAGTCTGCAGAATCTTACTGAGCTACGTCTGACTTAGGTGGAACTACCAGTTAGATCACTCACTCCCTGACTCCATAATGACACCCAGCTTCTTCATTCTGTCTAGCTCCGCCCACAAAGGGGCTTGCAACTTCTTGGGGATAGGCTGTGCGGTTTCTCTACTGACCTGGCTAGAGGTTATCTGTAAGTGATGGAATGTGAAGATTGCTCGCCTCCATTATTTGGAGAACGTATCACAGAAATGGGCTACCATCTGGCAAACCTGGGCCTGCTGTTCCCCTTATTGTCCTGTCAATAGCACTGTGTGTTGGATATGTATGTAGGTTTGTGGATCTCAAATTTAGGCCTGTATGGGCATAGGGCTATAAGTAAAGCATCACAAGCTTTCCATTACGTTGGCAAATTGATGGAGTAAATCTGCTTTTCTTGTTTTCTTCAGGGCAAGCAAACCTGGCCCTGTCTTGTGCCTTATTTTGTGCGGGCCTTTCCAGTGGGCCAGCAATGTGTTGTCTGAATTGGGCAATAACATCTGTACCTGTTTACAAAATGGAGAACTCCATACCTGAGCAACATTTTTGTCTGAATGCTCCTGCAAAGTTTGAGTGGTGTAGAGATTGTAGAAGGAAGTCTTGGGCCATCCTACATTCATTCCCCCAAGCTGCAGCATTGCAGCATATCCTGTGGGATGCTAGTCATCCAGTTACCTGAGTCTTCTAATCCTTTCCTCAGAAGGCCAAGCACTCTCCAAAGCTTGCTGCCTGTATGGGACCCCAAAACATAAGAATATAATTGATGCCCAGGGAGTCTCCCTCACCACAAATAAAAATGGAGGAAAAAGTTTATTCCAATGACTGATGCTCTTTGTTCTAAAACTTCTTATATCTATGGTCTGTTGAAAAAACATAAGCTTTTGTCCAACGGCAGCCCTTTCAAAAGTGTTTCTACCATAGGATTGGATCTGAGATACTGATGTCCCTAACTGACACTCTGGGCAGGACTCCTGTCTGTCTAGATGCACTGTAAAAGAAACCGGGTAGCAACCTTTGTCTGATGGTCCTGGTGCAGGAGTATCTCAGTTAGTTTTAGGAGTTTTCCCCAACAGGACTTTGGGATCACCATTTGGGTTAACAATCCCTGTCAGTGCTCACCACGGAGTAGTTGTTCTCCCAAGAAAGAAGACCTCAGTAGTCACTCTAGCTTTGCTGAAGAAAGGGCAGGGTGGTACCTTAGCAACTAACTCGTGTTGCTGCTTTTGAATATCCAGTGGAGTGAGCTCCACCTTATTAGAACAGATGATCCTCTCAAAATCTGCAGGGCCCTTTGGCGCTCAGAGGATCTTCCCCTAGGTTCATGGCCAGGCCCTTTTCTGCATTGCTCTGTGTCATCTTTGAAGAACCGTTTCCTTAGTAGACCCTTTACCACAATGCCACATTGTCATCAGCCTTACTTCTCTGCCAGCTATTGTTCTTATCCTGCCTTTCAGACCTCTACTTTGGCTGAAAACTGGCCCTTGATCTCAAAGGGGAAGAGGGTTTGTGCCATCTCTTCTTGCTGTGCTCCAACAGGCTCTGTATCCTGAAAATCCATTCCGATTGCTTCTAGGGCTGGGAAAAGCAACCTGTTAGGCTTGCCCTCATTCTGAAAGTCTTCTAAAAGCCAGGAAATACACTAGTGCACATGGGTATCCAGTATGCTTCCATACAGATAGGCAAGCAACTCTAGATGCAGCTCTGGCCTGAGAAGGTTCCTATGATTTATGTAAGTCTCGGCACAGACAAATCTACCAAGGTCCGCTCTTACTTCATTCAGGCATACTGTGATGATTAGTCATGCTTAAGTCAAGTGTGTCTTGGACCTGTAGTCTCACTCCATGTGGGTACGGTCTCTGAATACGTGTCACTCTTCCATGTTTGAAACCAATCCGCCTCTTCACTCCAGGTGTGGGTGAGGGGAGCATGCTACTTCTTGTCCAAGTCTCAGTTAGCTCCTGAAGTGCCTCTGGAGGGGATTTGGAGAAACGTCTCTCTTTCCTTGAGGACAGGGCTTGTCTTTGATCAACCTTCTGTTGTTTCCACGTAGGGATCTGTGTAATTCCTGCGGTGTCCCAGTTTTGCTGGTGCTCCAGTTAAAACCAAAGCCTTGCCCTGTGGGGCTTATAGATTCTGTCACAAGTTCCTCAAAGGCAGTGGTAATTTTAAAACAGGATCCATATCCCAACATGACAGCATGGGCTTTAGTAGAGGGATTTAACATATTCATGGGAGATACATTCACAAAACTTAAAAGAAACCACAAAAATGTAGAGCACTGTACTTCAGTATACAAAACTATCCACTGTTCAGTGTGAATTCCTGGATTCACCCACACGGCATTGCTTTGTCAGCCATTCGTCACTCAGACTGTAGCAGGCTTTTTTAGTACTAAGGAATTTCCCAATAAAATCCTTTGTGTATGCAGATAATCTGGAGGGAACTCTTTTTTTTTTGACAATGACAGTTTGCGGTGGGTGGGAATATAATCCTGCTTCTTTCATCATTTTCCATCCCTTCTTTTTTTTGCTTCAGATCCTCACAGCTACCGAGTCGGCTTGGTGAAGAAATGTCTTTTCCCCCTCCTTCCCTTTAGTTTCCTAAGCAAGTATCTCTTTTGAAAGGCACAGAGCAGAATGCTGAGAGCCGTCTTGCAACGAATATCTAAAATTCCTAAGGGACAATGCATTGTTTCAAAACAGCCATTTCAGGCACTTCTATCCTTGTGTATACAAAGCCATTCATCTGAGAGTCTTTTTTTCCCAGCACAAATATTCTTGTTCTGGAGTTTTTATCTTTTTTTAAAAAAAAAGAGAGAGAGAAAGGCAAAGAAAAGTGTTTGGGAAGATCAGTTTCACATTGTTACAGTTTAAAACAAAACAAATAAATACAGCTTCTGGAAAAGTTCAAACCAGCTGATTTAGTTAGATGCCTGTTTCTCGTCAAAACCTACATAATCCCCCAGAACGCTGTTTATGCGCCTGTTAAATATTAAAAAAACTCTGACGAGCCCATGAGGCTTCTGTGGTTTAGGCGTGCCCACTTCTGTAGCTAGCTGCTCAGAGACAGTGGGTGCATCTACATGTAAATGAATGTGATGCAGTAAACTCCAGGGGAGTTTGAGCTGGAGTCAACTGCTACCGGGCATAACCTCTACATGTGTGCTCAGGACAGCAGGACTTTGAGCCAGGGTGGAGCATCTCCAAGCTTGGGGAGTCGGTCCTGAGCTCCAGATGGTGGCAGAGGGGCTGCCTGGGGCACGAGAGTACTCAAGTGCAGAGCCGTGCAGCAGGGAGCCCCCCACACTTTAGCACCCTTGTGCCCCAGCCAGCCCCTGTCACCACCTACAAGTCTTTCATCGCACTTAATTACTCTGCCATAAGACAGTACAGTCAGCAACCCTGCTGCCTTACAGCAAGGTTAATTTACAGTAATACTAATACATGTGTAGACCAGTGACGCTTTACTGCAGAGCTAATTAGTCAACTCCACAGTAATGCACACGTGCAGGTGCACCCAGCATGTGGCTAGTATCATGCCCAGCCAAAATGACAAAGTACGTTAGGTTTACTGTGGACAGCCTTTGGCAAGACCCCCCCCCAGAGCTCGTGCTTCTTGATAGTGACATGTCTTAACTCGAGGAGAAATATTGGACTTTGTTTTATTCCCTTTCAATTCTAATACAGAGCTTAAACCGTAGGAATAGATCCTAGGTGCTGAATGTTCTCAACAATCACTGGTTTTAGTGTATCTATAGACCTTGGGTTTGTCCCTACTAGAGGGGAATGGTGGAAAGGCTATTCACAGTATGTCATTATTCTTAATATTCATGTAGCCAGAAACTCATCTGGTCTAAATAAGAGTATCATCACAGGACCCAGCAGAATTGTGCCTATTACACCAACTGAGGAAGATTTTACCCCAGCTGTAATTCTGGTTTATAGATTTATTTATTTTTCAGAAGCTTCAATTCACAAAATTTAGATAGTTTAATCTGGATGTTATGAACTGTAGAGACGTTCAAGCATTTTTCAGATGAAATATTATCTGGGATGTGGATAGGTTTTGGCCAAGTGGGGAGCTTTACTTGCTAAGTTTTACGCTCTTTCCACACGCATGAAAGCATTGCAGTCTTGTCAGGGGAAAAGGTTGTTAACACTGCTGCAATAAAAGAGAATTAGCTTGAAAGTTTAGATGGAGCAATGATTATAGTCTAATCTTCTTAAGTTACTTTCCCAAAAAACATAGCCTCAGACTATTAGCAACACCTCTATGCTTGGTATCAACCCTGCTGTTCTTAGTGAAATTAGAGATAAAACGCTATTTCATTAGCCATTGCATTTTGAGTGCATTCCAAGACATTGTTTTTATTATTGTGATGGGTGATAGCTTTTAGCCATGCCAGTGCAGCAGGCAACACCACTGCTCTCAAACATGATGCATGTTGTTCAGGCAGTAGACTTTTAGATGTCCCATGGGTAAAAGACATTTTAAAAAGTCCTTTTTCATTAAATATGGATGGAACGGAGGGGCAAATTGTGTATCTTAGCAGCACTTCAGAATGAACTGACTTGCAATGTCACCAGAAATATAGCATACGATGTTTGCATGTGGTGCAAAGCCGTCTTTTTGATGAGTATCATTAAACAAAATCAAGAAAAGAGAGAACAGTTGCCATTGTACGAGGCTTTCACTTAGCAATACTGCTGTTTGAAAGCCATTAGTTGGTGCAATTAAAATATGGCAGAGGTTTTGTTCTGTCAAAGAAGATAAAAGTTTTTACATTGACAGTAAAACAATAATTTTTTCCACTTTGCTGAGGTTTCGTAATGGCGCACTGTATCTGGTGGAGTTATGGAATGCTAATGACAGATTAACAGCTGCAGGAAAGCAGATCTTTTTGAAAACTGTTCTTGAATGCCTGAAGCTGGAGGCCCATGAGAAGGAGATGGACTGAAAACAAAGTGTGCAGAGAATACATGCAGGGCTTCACATTAGTAACATGGCAAACATATTCAGCAGGGCGTATTTGGACCTGGGAAAAAAAATAGGCAATATGGAACAATGCAAAATCCTAGGCTTGGAAGCGCTTGCAAACTCAGATGTAGTCTTTTGGAAGGAATGAATAAAAATTAGACCAAGGATAATTCTATGGGATTAAATACGAGTTTAATGGTCAAGCATGGGGCACAGCCTTACCTCATTTGACAACAGGTTAAGATATGAATTATTTTTCTGGCAGATGGAGTGAATTTGGTTCTCTCTCTCTGTCTCTCTCTCTCTCATTTTTAAAGAAGTAGGGAAATCTACAGGGTTCAGCTGTAGCCACTAGTCATAGTTCTGTGATCAGAGTTTGTCGAAGTGAAGCTCCATAGAGGTGCCCGCTGGCACATACCTTGCTAAGTGCTGTATGCTTTCCTCGCACATTCAGCCTGCTCCACTAGATACCGCAGAGAAGACAGGTTGGGCTCTATTACCTCTCTACGTCCTTAAAGCCATCTTCACCCCAGAAGAAAGGAGATTTCCATTAGAACGGCTGATTTTTCCACCAGAAGCATGGACCTGTCATCCACTCAGAGAGGTGATTGCAGAAGGCAGTGGCTTTAAATTGAGTCCTTTGGATGCAGAACCAAGCCTTGGGGGTTAATGCTTGACTGGAAGCAGACAAAATACACGGGTAGGTGCCTGATCACTCCCCTCATCTTCTTCAGTGTGTGATGACTGGACTCTGATTCCTTGGTGACTCTCACTTAGAGGGAAAGGTTATGCACTTAAAGGGAAAGGTTATGTCTGCACTGCTGCACTGGTGGTTACAGGCCCTATTGAACCCTCCCACGGATGGGATGGACTTAATTGTCTTGGAACGGGCTCAGAATGGCTTGGGTGTAGGGCTCACGCCTGCTGATCTCTAGAGGGTCTCCAAGACTGTGTGGGTGATGCAGACTGCAAACCAAGCAGCTGAATTGTGAGGCGCAAAATCTGAAGAGAAACCTGCAAACAGCGTAGGAGAAAACAATCAGAGGTGATGCTGTGAAAACTGTTTCCGCCTGGGCCCTCTTTCACACTGGAACATGTTACCAGCATGATGACCTCTGGGTTGTACATTGGTTAAGTAGGCTGAAGAATGTAGCGCCCTACC
Source organism: Crocodylus siamensis (assembly GCF_052110815.1). Classification (NCBI taxonomy): domain Eukaryota; kingdom Metazoa; phylum Chordata; order Crocodylia; family Crocodylidae; genus Crocodylus; species Crocodylus siamensis. The sequence goes on along the minus strand of NC_143400.1, from coordinate 88,610,687 downwards.
CAGCCCTGGGCACTGACCAATGCAAGGGTTAGAACGTGCTTGCTTGGGTCTGGGAGTGGTGTGAACTGTCAGTCAATTTAGAGGCCATTAACGTGTGTTTCTAGGCATAAGGGACTTGGTAAATTGTACTGTTGCTAGGTGTGTGTATATACGTGTGACTTTCTAGAAGCCACCCCTTCTCCCCCTACTCCCAGCCCTGCCATTAATTCCTGATAATAACTGGGGATTTATCTCTTCTCACATAGGTGGTGTTTATTACTAGGAGGCGCTTTTGTTCTTGGGGTTACCTCTTTCAGCGGTTGTGGGTAGGAGCCAAGGAGGGTCAGGCCTAACCAGAGGCAAGTTTGGATTCCTCTTGGACACCTGGTTTGGGATGAGGAGCCCTTGAAGCAATCCTGGGATTGCTCCCCTACCTATGTGGATGCATTTGCAACCACAGTTGTTACACATACCTACCTCTTCTTATCAGCCTAAGATATTGTATACCTTAGTGCACTCTATCCTTGGTAACATCTGGAGATGATGTCCCTGGTAGTAATTCCAGAAGTCTTGGAAAACCATGGGCTTCCGGTACAGTTGCCAAGTGGAAACTCAGTTGTGTAATCTTTAAAAAGCCACAGTGGAGAGAGCAGCAGCTGCATGATCTGGCAGGCCTTCATTTCTCAAAGGCCAGGTCAGGATAGGAGCTAAAATGACAGGCTTGTCAAACTAGCATTTATCATTGTCACTGTCAGAGCTATAAGAATCATTACAAGGTATTTCTAATGACTTTTAGTACGTTCGCCCAAAATAAATGTCCCAGGAACCTGGCTGGAATTAGATGCTTCCTAAGGGCTTTTTGACAAATTTCATCGCATACAAGGAAGGCCGTCGTGGAGGAATTCTTATTGTCTCACCATATGAAACAAGAAGACTCAATTCCTCACTTGTGATAAATGAGGCTCAGAGCTTAACTTTTCCAACAGTCTGATACTTATTGAAAGGAGGAGCTCTGGTACAGTGGTTACTTCTGTTATGTACAATTGTGATGAGGGCTTATTCTGTTTTTATTTGAAGTTCTGTGTTAGGCACAAGCCTTTGGAAAGCTATTTTCCTGAAGCAAATGCCAATTGGACAGTGACTCTAAAGACCTCATTCCTACTAATCGCTCATCAGCGATTTGGACGAGGGGGTAAAAAGCACCCTGTTCAAATTTGCTGATGACACTAAGATGTGGGGGGACGTGGGAACATTGGAAGGATGCAACAGGCTACAATCTGACCTAGACAGGTTACAAGGGTGGGCAGACAAGAATAGGATGGGTTTCAACACAGACAAGTGCAAGGTGATGCACCTTGGGAGGAACAACCGGCACCATACCTACAGGCTGGGGAACTCCCCTCTTGTCAGCACGGAGGCAGAAAGGGATCTGGGGGTGATCATTGACTCCAAGATGAACATGGGCCGGCAGTGTGGAGAGGCAGTCAGGAAGGCCAACCGCACCTTGGCATGCATCCACAGATGCATCTCGAGCAGGTCCAAGGAGGTGATCCTCCCCCTCTACGCGGCACTGGTCAGGCCGCAGTTGGAGTACTGCGTCCAGTTCTGGGCGCCGCACTTCAAGAGAGATGTCGACGGCATCAAGAGGGTCCAGAGGAGGGCCACTCATATGATCAGGGGACAACAGGGCAGGCCCTATGAGGACAGGCTGCGGGACCTGAACCTGTTCAGCCTCCAAAAGAGAAGGCTGAGGGGGGATCTTGTGGCCTGTTATAAACTAGTCAGGGGGGATCAGCAGGCATTGTGGAAGTCACTGTTTCCCCGAGCACCGCCAGGAGTGACCAGGAATAACGGTCACAAACTGGCAGAGGGTAGGTTTAGGTTAGATATCAGGAGGCGCTACTTCACGGTCAGGGCGGCTAGGGTCTGGAACCAGCTTCCAAGAGAAGTGGTGCTGGCTCCTACCCTGGGGGTCTTTAAGAGGAGGTTAGATGAACATCTTGCTGGGGTCATTTGACCCCAGTATTCTTTCCTGCCATGGCAGGGGGTCAGACTAGATGATCTGCTCAGGTCCCTTCCGACCCTACCGACTATGAAACTATGAAACTAACATTACTCATAGTGATATCACTAGTGTCATTTTACTTTGTGATTTTTGCTAAAATAATACTTGACCTGAAGTTCTCCAAGGCTTTTAGCAAGAAGTAGGCAGGGGGTTAAACATCTGCATTTTATAAATTAAATTAGTAAACTGGCCTAGAAAGAGGGCAAGATACCCTGAGCAGATGCTGATGGTATTAAACAGGAGGGTGGGCACACTTAGTCCCTTGTGCATCTTATTAAGGATAGTGGTAATCTAAACCTTCCTGACCATAAGCAGAGGGGTATGTGCAATGTGGCAAGCAGGGACTATTGGCCTGATGCTCCTCATTGTGAGCTAATGAGGGGACACAGTCAGTGGTGTCAAGTAGAGGTGGCACAGGGGTGTACATGCACCCCCCTGAGAGCACTGGTGCACCCCCTGACTGGCCATGCTCCCCACTTAAGCAATGGCCAGGCAGGGGCAGGCAGGAGTACCAGTTTCTTCCCTCCCCCCTCTTCCCCCGTGAGTGCCAGCTGGGGAGTTGGAGCACCAGATGTAGCACTGTGGCAGTTTCCCAGTTGGTGAGTTTTGCCTTCCCCCCGGTTGCTGACTGGTTGGTGGGGGGGCATGTGCCCCTCTGACTAAGGTGGCACCAGTCACCCATGGACATAGCACTACAGAGAATGCTACAGAAAAGCTCTAGCTTCTTCCCTAGAAAAGCTGGCCTGGGTACACAGTGAAGACTATTCTGTTCCGTGAAAGGTATGAAATAAGTAACTCCCTCCACAGAGTAAAGGGTAAGATAGGAAAGGCATTTTGGTACTTTGAGGTACAGTTAATTTTCTGGTCTGCTTCTTACACAAATTATACCTAAGGTTACAATCTTGTCCAAAGAAAACCAATAGGAATAGGACTCCAGTCCCTTGGAATCCAAGCCAGTCTCTGTTCATGTAGAAAGACACTAACCATTTTAATATTCAAAACTATGAAAACTATCTGAGTCTTTCGGTTGTCTCCAAAGTCCCTACCTGAAATTGTCTGCATTCACTTGAATATATTTGAACATTTAATTAAACTAGTTATTTCTGGGAACAAAAGCAGAGCACTTTAAAAAGAACAGCTAAGGGGAGTCTCTGCTTTCCCCAGTATTGTGACATCTGAATAATTTAAAGGGGATTTGAAAACTATGCTTTATTTTAATTAGTTTCTGAATCAGTTTCTGTTTTGCTTGTTCTTTCCCTCCTCCCCCAGACTTCTTTGTACTGTTTATTTTTGATGATATCTGCAATCCTAAAAAAGGAAAAGGAAGCAAATTAACTTGGCTTGGACCACATCAGCTTATCCCTTGGAAGATCACAGTATCCAGCTATAAAAAAATGTGTTTATGTTGAAAGAAAGTGAGGAGCTCAGAGGACCAAAAACATTCTCATCTGTTTATTAAATATGGCTCTCTTTTATTATTTTATATGGTACCAGAAAATGTGCTCAGTGCCTCACATTCTGCTTTTTGACACCACTGAAAATCTGGATTCACTTTATTAAAGCAGCTCTGGATTTTCACCTGTGAGACTTAAAGCCAAATTCAGCCCCAGACTCAATCTTTGGGAAGGTTGTAGTCTACACAGCCACAACAACACAATAGAAAGGTGTGAAAGGAAGGCTGCCTTGATGCAGTCAAAGCTCACTGAGCCATTGTATCTGACAAACATCACATCAGCTCCATTCTTCCCCAAAAACATTGAAGCTATTCCTCCCTTTGCCAGTGAGCCCAGAACCTAAATAATACCCGAGTCCTACCCATCTCCCTGTCCCAAATGTGTACATGACTTCAATGTGGCATGTAAGGCTAGAGCCTCTGCTAGCATAAATGGGCTCAGTTCCACTGATACCGGTAGGAATGTGTCTATTTACAGCAGTTGAAGATTTAAACCAAGGCGACTAAAAGAGGACATGGCTACATAGATGAGCTCCACAAAAATCCTGTGTTCCAAAACCGTTGGAAAGCCCTGAAAAAGGGGAATGTGTCTTGTAAACTTTGGGAAACTGGTAAGGACCTGACTCCTACACATTGTATCACATGAGTAGGGCCTTCAGGTGGGATCAGGCAGCTAAGCTGCATGTTGGGATATGGCGTAGACTCTCCCATCCCTGAAAATACATTAGAGTTGACTTCTCTGCTCTGGACTCTGATGGAAGGTGGGGGGGCACCTAGCCTGGCAGCAGAAACATGGCGGAAATAGGTATTTCCATAGGGGGGATACACACACACACGGGGCTATATACGTGTTCTCAAACCCATGTTCTTGGTGTATATGTACATATTGGTGTGTGTATATGTATATGTATATGTGTATGTGTATACGTATATATACACCAATAAAATGGTTTTGATATATACCAATATATACATCAAAATGGGTTTGAAAACATATATATACACCCTTCTTTGGGTATACTCATTTCCAACATACATATGGAGACAGCAATGCCCCAGCATTGCCAGTCTCTGGTCTGCAATACTGGCTAATTCTGGTTTCTTCATGGAAAAAATACATGGTGAAAAGAATATAGCAGAAGGAGAAATGTTTCTCTTCCCCCTGATTAGAGTTGGAAATTTTCTTAGAGTAAAACCCCACAGAATTGTGTTGGCTTTAACATACTGCAGTTTCGTTTCATGTGTCACAAAATGAACTACTTACCAAAAAACAAAAAAACCCAGTCCTAACTGGTTGAAATATTTTGGACTCATAGTTTTAAAACAAACATTTTCAAGTTTTGAATTCAAAGCAAAAAGCTCCTTTTTAAAAAAGTAACAGAAGTCAAATGATGGAAAACATTTCATGTCAGCCCAAATAATACATTTTATTTGAAATGCTGCCCCCCTTTCTACCTCCCTGCCCTGCCACCAAGAAAATGGGTTTTCCAACTTGTGGGGGTTCTTAGCAGACCAAAAAGTCAAGTTATTTGTGCAGCTATACCACAGATGTATTTACTGAACATTTGAAGTGACATTTGAAGTGTTTTGAGCCCCAATTTACCAGTGATGATCTAGCCTAGTAAACTGTGTGCGTGTGTAAGGTAGATGATGGACCTAATTCTGTTATCACATCTTTCTGTCTTGCCAAGTCTCTCCTAAGCATTATCAACTAATGTGTGACAGTTATAAAGTGGATTTCAGGCTAGTCTGTCTGATGTGACTGAGGTAAATCCATTAAACCTATATCACTTAGAATCTCAAATTGGACTTGAACCTTGGTCTCTGAAGTAGCAGATAAGTAATATATCACATTGTGCTAACACATTTTCTCCATTTAGTATCTCCATTCTGGTCCCCTACTGCTGTTCAGTTTGCTCATTTTAGTGGTGTCTTCCCGACTGTAATGCAAAATTACTAGGAATTATGAAAAGGTCAGAGCATTCGAATCAGAGTTAGGAGGAGTAAAGTCACTCTTAAAAATGCATCGTCTGTCATTGTCTTATGAGTCACATGAAGCAAATCTTGAAAGGCAACTTGCTAGGCTGAGTGTACACTAGAAACATGTCCCTGATAGGCTGTATCTGTAGTGATGACACCTATCTTATTGATGTTCTTATCATGCTTCTGCTGGCGTGATATGGTGCCATTTTGATTATTGTAAGAAGATGAACTGAAGCCTTTATTTAACACGTTATGTCCACTAAGAGATTGTGGAGAACAGTCATCTAGAAGCTGTATGCCATTTGTTCAGAGCAGTGTCACAGGAATGGGAAGGACTTGTACTCAACGAGTCAATTATTTGGAAACAGGAACTCCATGTTGAGGGTTTTTGCAAAACTAAAAAGTTCCAAAATATATTGTCAACATGAAATAAATACATGTAACAAAACTATTTTAATGTTTTAAATGTTTGTCTAAAGTTTGCATTATGCCACAAAACAGTAGTTTTCAACATTAAAAAAAAAAAATCGTTTCCTTTTTTTTCCACTCCTAAAAATTTTTAATGGAGGTGCAGAGCCCCTTGAATTGTAAGCATGGGTATACACATACTTTTGATTGATCACAGTCATCTTTTGCAGACCCCTTAGACATGCACTGTGGATCCAGAAAACCACTGCCATCTTATAAAAGAAAATAATTTCATCTCTAGCACAGGCCAGTATACTGTTATCCGGCATAGGCAAAGGATTTTTTTATGAAGTGTTTTGCCTTCCTCTGGACATGTGTAGTGATGGGACAGAGTGGAAGGGTTACCATCATTCCAACAGTGCTTGGCTTGCGGTATTACACTCTGTCAAAAAATTTTTGAAATTCAGAATCTTGAGATTTCATTTTTACTCTCATTTGACCCGGTTCTGTATATGCTATTGTTTCTATCAGTCTTCAGTAAAGTATCTATCCTACATGACTTGAGCATCAGTTTTTCCATCTGTCCCTTTGCCCAGCATTTGTAATATCTGAGCACCCATGAAGCAGGATGCATTTAAGTTCCAAGAAAACCATTGACTAATTTCTGCTGTTTTTCTATGGAATTATTCTAGGTTTGCAGTGGTGTAATATAGTTCAGCTTGGTATAAAAGGACTGTCTGTGTGAATAAGGATTATGAGAGTGAGCCCAAAATAACCATTTTGTAGGTATTTGTGACTGCAATATTAAACTGCTCAACTCATTCCTATAGTTTTTTGAAAAGCTAACATTACTTTAGGCGTTTTAAAAACATCCCTTGAAAAAGAACAGATACACTCTGTCATGTAAGGCCTTATCCAGTCTGAAATAGATGTGGTGGATGGAAGCACACTGGGAAATATAATAAATTTTGAATTTTGGCTCTTACTAATTTGGCAGAGTGGAGAGGGTTGGGGCGGGGTGAGGGGGAATACTGAAATTTTGGTGCTTTCTTAAAAGTTGACTTTCTATCACAATCCATATGCTAGAACATGAAGCAGAAGATCTGCAAACCTCCACATAAATGTAGCCATCCATTTCCACTACCTATAACAAGAGTGAATGGGAGTATTGAGTCAGATCCTCAGCTGACATTAAATCATTTTAATTCTTTTGAACTCAATGCAACTATCAGTATCAGTGCATCTGGCACATTATATCTGGGAAGAGGAAACTATATTCCTTCCATTAAAGAAACTGTCTAGCTCCATACTAAACAAACTGAACTGGTTCCCAGTTGGAGCCGCCCTTCATTTTGGCACTATTCACAGCATTCTGCAAATCAGCAAAGAGCTTTTGGAGAAATCTAGGTTAAAGAAGGGGAGGATTGATTCTTACCTAGGATAAACTACACAGCTCCACTGGAAGAAGTGGAACTATGTTGCTTGACACCAACTGGCTATCTGGCCTTGTTTATCTTTCATAAGCAGAGCCAAATTTGTGATGAAATAGTTGGGAATGGGCGTTCAGGGAATTGATGTGGTCACCTGTGATCAGTCATTCATCCCAGCTGGTCTAACACAATAGCCACCTTGTGCAGAGCTGCTGCTGCTATTGCCTATGTGGATTCCTAGACAATACTTTGGTGCTTCCCCCAGCCTTCCTCCCCTGTGCCGCAGACTGAGAGAGAATGCCAAGTGTTGTGAAATGAATGACACTGCTGTTGCCAGCTGGCTACAGATTTCTCCCATGTTACCTCATAAGGTCCTGGGAAGAGGAAGAAACATTTCAATTCACACACATTAATTAGCGCACGAAGGCCTGATGTTAGAGTAAAAGTCCAATGGTTGTTCTGACTGCGTCTGATTTTGTTACGTTCTGCAAAGTTGCACCATCTATTAGGCTAGAGGTGAGAGGGTTTCTGGTTGCACTGTCTCTGCTGTGGTTATGTCAGGAAGTTGCTCTTATGCTATATGTAGGAAAAGAGACTAAGATAATACATTTCTGTTGCTGTAACCCAACTGATACCAGTTGAACTCTATGATTTAGATCAACTAAAGATCTAGCCATACATGTTAAAGGGAAAAAACTACTCAATTCCACAATATCAGAAGGGACCATATTTTTGTCCTTTGTTTGTACAGCATCTAGCAAACTGGAGGCCCTGGTCCATGAATGGGGTGCTTTGATGCTACTGCAATACAGATGATGACTACAAGAACTGTAATTTAGTGCAGCGCTTGTTTGAGCATTTAGACCTCTCAACCGTATCGGGAGGTACCCACTTATTCATGAGATCTTGTAACAACTGTATGAAGTTTAGAGGCTTCCTATCTTCTTTTGTTTTTATAGCCCTGAACAGTTGTCTGTACTGCTTGGATGTTAACTCCAAGCGATGCAATATTGCAGCTTTTACTTCATCATAATAGTGAGCATGCTTCCTGGGAAGAGCTCAGTATGCTGCTTGCACCTTTCCTCCTAGAATGGATCCCAGCTGCGTAGCCCAAAACATTTTATCTAGCCCCATCTGTATTGCCATCCTTTCAAAGGATTCTATATAAACTTCTGTTTCATCCTCTCTTGTCACTTTATGCATCCAAAAGGATGTCTAATTCCATCTAAACCGCTCTTGCTGGATGGCCTGCTGCTGTTGAACCTCTAACACTTTGGTAACGGCATGCAGAGTTTGTCCCAAGAGGTCAACTTCAATATTTACTTCCATTTCAATTTTGGCCTCCAGGGTTCCACCTCTTTCCTGTTTCTGGCCAGTGCACCAATATGTAATTTACCCTCGGGCTTGTTTGAGCATTTAGAACATTCAAATGGGTCAGGCACTCCTGTCCCCTTGGTAATTGACAGCTTGCCTGCTGGCATGAGTCCTTAAGGTAACCAAGGAGTCTTGTCTGCCATGTCTTTGTTGGAATACTTCTTAATGGGAAGAAGTTCTTAAAACCTGTCTCCCTTGGTACCCTTTTGGTTCTCACAAGCCGGCCTTGGTCCCAGGGCTGCTCCTCCCCTATATCCCACCATCTGCCAACCAATAAGATGTTAAGTCTTTGCAGAGTCTGTCTTCCGGCTAGTAACCATGGATGGGGAAATGGCCCCTGTTTATCAGCAGACAAAGCTAGAATCTGTATACAGTCTCTTTCAAGAAGTCCTTATGAGTCCTTAGGGCCTCAACGTTTGTCCAATTCACCTCCTCTTAAACCCTGGGGGTGTACCTTATGTCAGACACCCTTCCCTGAGGGTATTCACAGACCTCACCACTTTTCCGTTTCTTCTCCCTCTGCACATTCGCCACTGTCCCAATCTCTGCCCTTGTGATCCGGGATCCATGGCTGTTGGGAAGTAAGTCTCCTGGCTCTTCCAAGCCAGTTTGGGTCAGGCACTCTCCCGGTTGCCACCAGTCACCCCTGCCGGGGCATACAGACTTTCCCCACTGCTCTGGGCCCCATGGAGGATCCACTTCTGATCCTCCCCAGATGCTAGTTGGGGTGATTTTTAACTCTCTCTTCCAGAGTGCCAGCTGGTAAATCACTGGTGGCATGCATTTATAAAGTGCGTTCATGCCAGCATCGTGAGGTTGTTTTGATTTGCAGTGGCACTTTGTTGCTGCCACTTCTGCCATTGCTCCTGCACCGGCAGTAAGTTTGCTCTTGTGGCAGTGTCTCTGCCACAAGAACAGAAGTTGATGACTCTTATCCTTGATGTCCTGCAGGGCTCAATGATCCCTTTTCATAACTGTTTGTAAAGTAAGGCATGAAACAATCCACTCATTTCCCTCCCACTTGCAACAAGTCTTGCGTGTCACTGCTGTTGGGGTATAGTAAATGGTTTGTAAGTGGTGTAATATGATGCATTTTGCTTTTTCTTGCACTTATGGAATATCTGCCTACAGAGATCATGTATTACTTTAAATTATTCACAAAATAGCCTTTACTCAATGGCTTGTTATTCTAAGCTCATCATGGACTTCAGAAAATTGTTGCAAATTTGTGATTGGCCACAGGTGATAAGCTATTGTTTCTGTTTGTTGACTGGAATAAACCTTTGAATTAGGTTGCTCGTGTGAAAATTTGCAGAGCACACACTTGTTTTTCATGAGTATTTGGGCTTCCCAACTTCAAGTGGTTGAGCTCCATTGGTGCACTAGAGTCTAGTGTGTCCATGTCTGTGCAGAGTCTGGATGATGGAGACTTCGGAGTGGTGTAGATATATAAAGCTGGGCACCTCCCTTGACAGGCAATGGTGAGTAAACCTGGGAATGCTAGTCCTAAACTCATAAATCTCTATTGTTTGAGCTAAAAGTGAAGGTTATGGCAAACTCATCAACCCCCTACCGGAGCCAAAAGTAAAACACAATGAATGGATTTCAAGAGAATGCACTTGGTGGAGTGGTTAAGATGAGATACTGTGGATAAGGTGTCTGAGTATGAGCCTTGATTTGGATGCGTGCTGAAAGTTGGTCTTCATTTGACCCAATGATATGTGGGTACATTGTAATCAGGCTGAGGAATCAAAAAGCAGCCAGATGTCATGCTGGCCATATTTTCGTGTGTGCCTTTGGCTACAGATACTAGCCTGATAAGCTCAGCCTCCACTACACCATGAGTGGTGGATAGAGGGCTGTGCTGAGTGGGGTGTGCTGTCACTAACATCCTGCTCTAGTATGTGTGAGCATTTATATACGTGCTCCATGAGGTGGGAGGTAGGGGAGAGCAACTCTCATTAAAGCAACTGGAGCGTCATGTGTATCAGCATCCCTGTACTGAAAAATAGCAGTGGAGCAGCTTTAACAAAAGCTTGTTGAACAAGCTTTAGTTAAAGCACCCCTGCTGCCGTTTTTCAGCATTGGGATGCTGATCTACGTGACACTGGAGTCCTCTAGAGCATGGCACTTATCATGCTTCAGCAGCCTCAATGCATGTGTATAGGCACCCTTTGAATGTTGCAATTACAGTTTTCACGCTACTGAGCAGAGGCTGTTGTTAGAAAGCCCTGCAGTAACGTAATGGTGTAAAACAGGTGTGATCAACCTCCCTGCTGCAGGCCAGATATACACACAGAACCATCACATCCAGCCTATGGGGTTCTTTATGGGTCAGGAAATTCGGTGGTGGAGAGCAGTGGCTATTAATATGGCCAGCCTCCCTCCTGCCAAATTTTAGACCCAAAGCCCATGACTGGCTGTGTCCTCTTCCCCCTGGCAAGGTTGGGCCATCCTCCCTACCTTCTGCAGGGGCTGAGTCAGGCCATGCCTCCTTCCGTCCAGTCAAGCAGGGTAAAGTTTCCTCCCCACCTTCCCCTCTCCCCCTCCCCCCCCCAGGGCTGAGCTGGGGCTAATCCATTGCTCCCACCCCCCCCGGGGCTGGGCCATGCCCTCTCCCCTGTGGGGCCAACTTGGGACGGAGCTTCCCCCAACCCCCTTTCTGCAGCAGGGTGGTGCCTAGCTGTGACTGCCCCACATGCCAGATCAGGACCACTGGCTGAATCCAGCCCATGGATGGACTGGGCACTGCTCATCCAGTCCACCAGGGAAAAAGGTTGAGTATCACTGGTGTAAAGCACTATCGTTTATAGGAATAAAACTGTCACTATAAGCTTACAAACCAAACAAGGAGAAGGTGCAGGCTCGGCTTCAAATGCTGTAAAGCTGTAGGTCACAAGAAGGAAGCAGCACCTACTAGCAACAGGAACGGAAACTAACCATGAAGCCAGATTCGTCTGTAGTTTGATTATTTCTTCAAGATGATCCCTTCAATACACCAGTTTAGAGGACAATAAAACAACAGTTGCCTTTCCTAAATTGACACAAGGGTCTTTAAGTTAAGAACCCTTGTTTATCTGTAGAGCTATCAGCAATAGTATAAACTCTTAATCTCCTGAGGGTCTATATTAACTGTTTCATTAACGCTTCTACTCTACACCTGCTTCAGTCTATGATCCTGTGCTAACAAATGTGTATAAACTGATCATAACACCCATGGTAGAAGGAGGTTTCTTACCATCGGAGTAGCGAGGTGATGGAACAGCCTCCTTGTGGGGAACGTGTGGAAGAAACCTAATTAGCTCTAAAATGGAGCTTGTCAATTAATAAAATGGATTATGTGATGTGGCTGCCTTTAATACCAGGAGAATAGATTTTGATAATCCGGGTACCTTCCAGCCCTGGTTTCTTATGTTAGTTATGATACTCTAATAATCCATTTCCAACCTGATTATGTCTAAACGAGTTATATTAGATAATAGGGGTACAGATTTGTTACTGTTAATCTAAGTAATCACAAATCCAAGTAAAGCTCTTTTCTTATATAAAATATTACAGGTCGGGTTTAGAATTTGATGTCAGATTTTATTAGCAATTCTATTTTGGCAAGTTATATTGTAAGCACTACCCAAAATTCAATTAAAACAGCTTTCTTTTTGCTTAATTAGCTGTGATAATGGTTGTTATACAATATATGCTGGTGGAGCAGGGTGGAGGGGATCCTGTGTTGAAGATTGGATCCTGCATTGAATTAAACAAACCTTAAACACCCACCGTAAAAATGTAAACACAAGGCGGTTACGATTCCAGCTGAAAAGACATGAATTGCTTAGCAATTCTCTAATATCTTCCATTTGTGGATCTCATCATGCTTACAATTCCTTGCCCTGATCAAAGTACAGTAAATATAATCATTTTACAAATGGGAAAACAAAAGCAGGAAAGTCAAAATTGGAAGACAATCTTAGGGTGAAATCCCAGTTCCCTTGATGTCATTGGCAAAACTCCCACTTACTTCAGTGCAGCCAGGATAGTCCTCTGATCTTTCAAATCCTAGTACTGTGCCTTACTCAAAAGAACGTAAATTGTGTTGCTGCTATGTCTTGAACTCCATAGTAGACAGACGTTTTGGAGTATAACGCAGATGGCATTTTGTGCCTGCCTTCTCTGTGGCTCTGTGCATTTTAAGTGAGATCCAATCATTTGAGTTGTAGCTTTATTCTCATTTTTAACTTTACTTGGGCTGGTTTAGGTACTGTCTTAAGTACATTGAGTTTTCAGTATTTCAGTCATTTAAAAATTAATAAGAAGAGAATTCCCTGGGCAGTCTGTGGGTTAGGGCTGTTAAAAGGGCTCGGGCTGCTGACCAGCAAGGGTCAGCGCTGCTGCTGCTGCAGAAAAGGATGGCTCAGTTATAGAGGCAGAATGACCACAGGCTTCCCAGAGTGCCAGGGTTATCTAATAGACTATGGCCCAGGACCGAGGGTCTTACCATTCTAATCACAAGCACCTATTTCTCATTGTGCATGTCTCTGAGGAAGGGAAATAGTTTCTTACCACACAGTAAGAATCAGATCCTGCCTACCCATGTGTGTTTTGGCAAGGGGCTTCTTCCCACCCTGGCATGGGCAGGTGCATCTGTTGCAGAGAGGCTGTGTGGCAACTTCTCTGCTCCCCACAATGGGAGGGTGGGACTATGGTCTCACCGTCTTGTGTATCATTGCCTTCCTCTAGACTCTCTCCAACTTGTCCACATCCTTTCTATAGCTGGGGGCCCAAAACTGAACACAGTACTCCAGATGTGGCCTCACTAGTGCCAAATATAGGGGAATAATCTTTTCCTTCAGTGTGCTGGCAGTGCTCCTACTAATGCAGCCCAGGATGCCATTAGCCTTCTTTGTAACAAAGGCACACTTGGCTCATATTCAGCTTATTGTCCACTGTAACCCCCAGGTCCTTTTCTGCAGAAAATATTTTTGCAGATAAACAGTGGGCACGTCTACAAGATGCTTTCCTGCACAGTATAGCTAATTACTGCGCAGTAAGCATCCACATCTACACATGCAGATGCTTACTGTGCAGTAATTGGCTACGATCATGAGTAAATTTGCTCCTTGCATTTGCACGTAGCAAATTTACTCATGATTGGTAACTGTGCACATGTAGACATCTGACTGAGAATAAAAATGCTTCCAGTCAGCAGGGGGGCGGGAGATTGCCCCTGCCCCCGGGAGCTGCCTGCTGCCAGGGCAAGCTCCACCACTGGAGCCCAGGCAGGGACAATACCCCCATTCCCTGCCAGCAGGGAGCTCCCAGCCCCCACTCCATGATTGTGGGGCTCCCAACCTGAGTCCAGCAGTCACAGGACCTGGGCTGGGAGATCTGCATCTCCCAGCACCAGCTCTGTAGTCATGGAGCCAGTGCTGGGAGATGCTCTGAGGTCACAGAGCTGGCACTGGGAAAAATGATCTCCCAGCGTCAGCCTCATAATTGTGGAACTGGCACTGGGAGATATGGATCTCCCAGTCTTATGATCACAGAGCAGGAGCTGTGAGCTTCCCGCTGCCAGGGCAGGGGAACATTGTCCCCACCAAGGCTCTGGTGGTAGAGTCCACCCTGGCACCAGGCAGCTCCCAGGGGCAGGGAGCAATGTCCCAACCCCCATCAGCAGACAGCTCTCTTATGGCCCCTGGCTGGTGTAGGGGCTGGCTGCAGGGAGTGGGAGCAGCCTGATGCTAGGAGCAATAAATCTGCTCCCATGGCCCTGCACATGTAGACATGTGCTTGGGAGAGTTTATTCTCAAGAAGTTTACTCGAGATTAAACAGCTCCTGGATTATTTGCATGTACAGATGCACCCAGTGTGTCAAGTAAACTTGTAATGAATCTTGTTCATCCACCTCTAGTAGCAACTACTCTTTTAGGACTGCAAAATCTAATTAAATAGCTACTCTCTCTGCTGGCAG